>NW_028270148.1:48759307-49066002 GCF_037043375.1 Chiloscyllium plagiosum | reverse complement strand
TCTCTGTAATCTACAATATCCTTCCTCACTATCCACAACTCTACTGACCTTGGTGTCATCCACAAATTTACTAACCCATCCTTAAATGCCCACATCCAGGTCACTTATAAAAATGACAAACAGCACTGGTCTCAAAACAGATCCCTGTGGTATACCAATAGTAACCAAACTCCAGGATGAACATTTCCCATCAACCACCACCCTCTTTCTTCTTTCAGCTAGCCAATTTCTGATCCAAACCGTTAAATCACCCTCAATCCCATGCCTCCATATTTTGTGCAATAGTCTATCATGGGGAATCTTATCAAATGCCTTACTGAAATCCATATACACAACATCAACCACTTGATTGGCCCTAACCTTACTCTAGTCATTCTTTTCTTCCTGATATACCTATAGAAAGCCTTAGGATTTTCCTTAATCCTATCTGTCAACAACTTCTCTTGTCCCCTCCTGGCTCTTCTTAGCTCTCTCATTAGGTCTTTCCTGGCTAACTTGTAACTCTCAAGCACCCTAACTGAGTCATCACATCTCATCCTAACACAAGCCTTCTTCTTCCTCTTAACAAGACATTTAACTTCCTTAGTAAACTACAGCTCCCGCACTCAACAACTTCCTCCCTGCCTGACCGGTACATACTTATCAAGGACCCGCAGTAGCTGGTCCTTGAATAATCTCCCCATTTCTATTGTGCCCATATAGTGGAGCTTACAGTGTTGCAAGCTCAGGTGAAAATAGAGAGAAATATTGTACTATACCTGGAAAAGACTGAAACTCAGGCACATTATTTGTCTTTGGGCACTAACTAAAGCCTCTCATAAGCTGTAGCCCCTTTTCAATGATTTACCTGCAAAAGTGCACTGTCTCAGTTTGCACTCAAGCAAACTAGCTTATTTTTGACTTTACATTGTGATCACTGAGTCTTTTTTTGCACTTCATCAACACTTGAAGATTATCTCCCTCTGCTGTAGTCTTAATCAATACATCTTCCTGATTACATAAGCTATGCAGCACTCCATGCAAAATTTCTCTCAATGTAGTTTTAAAGACTTTTGGAAAATGCCTAACCAATAGGCTCATCGATGTATGAGTAAACCCATATGTCTATTACCATGTGACACCATTAGCTCTCTTAATCATATTGAGCTGGTTTCAGTTTTCTAGCCTCTTCAGTTTCTCGAATGCAGGTTTTAACAGGATAAGAAAATTGTCTGGCTTTGCACCAAACCTCAGTCAGAGGTGCAGTTCCATACCAATTATACCTTTATTGCTGTCCTTGAAAATATTGCGACATCTTGTCAGTAACCGATCAAGTTTCTTAGTCTTCTCAGTTTAGGAACCATGCTTTAAGTCTACATTTGGCTTTTGAAATCACTCTATTCCCATTAATATTGATTTGTTGATGTATCTTGCTATACAACTGGTAACTCAAGTGACTTGTCTTTATGTTGGAAATTGCACTCCATTTGACAACACCTTTCCACCACGTTACCAGTATAGGTTTTTAACTGAACTGAATTTGATCTTATGTATGTCCCACTCATAATAGAGCAACCTGCAGGGATATTGATGATCAAGTTGTACTATGGACTTAACTTCGCTTTTGTACAAAAGGCTTAGATGCATTGCTGGTAATTTAAACACTGTAATGTTGTGATACCAACATCAAGTTTAAAGTCTCTTTCTCCACTGTTGAATATTTCTGTTGATGAATGTTCAACTTCCTGGAAAAATACCCGATGGGTCTTTCTATTCCTTCTTTATCCTCCTGCAGGAGCACTGCACCGACACCCACATCACTGGCATCGATAGCCACCTTGAAAGGCTTCATGTAATCCAGTGCGGCTAACACTGGGGTAGTGATTAACATAGTTTTTAGACTGTCAAATACCTTCTGACAGTCCACTGTCCACTGAAACTTCTTGCCCTTTTTTAACAATTCGGTGAGTGGAGCAGCCACGCTGCTAAAGTTTGGCACAAACTTTCAGTAAAATCCACTCAATCCCCAGGAACTGTAGTACTGCTTTCTTTGTTGACAGTGTGGGAAATTCCTCAATTACTTTTGGTTTCGCATCCCGTGGGGCCACTTATCCATGTTCAATGACATGGCCCAGGAAGGTGACTTGGGCTTTGGCAAATTCACTTTTAACTAGGTTTACCCCAAGCCTGCCTTCCGAAGTCGATCAAACAAGTCCGATAAATGCTGTAAATGTCCCTTCCATGAGTAACTAAAAAATCACCATCTTGATTTTCTTGTGGAAGGTAACACAATAATTTATCCCAATTTTTGACAACTTCCTCATTGTCCAATTTGATTTGAGGAATGTCCAATTCAGATTCCTCTGAACTTGGTTTTAGATTAGATTATTTTTAGATTAGATTAGATTACATTACATTACAGTGTGGAAACAGGCCCTTCGGCCCAACAAGTCCACACCGACCCGCCGAAGCGAAACCCACCCATACCCCTACATTTACCCCTTACCTAACACTACGGGCAATTTAGCATGGCCAATTCACCTGACCCTGCACATCTTTTGGACTGTGGGAGGAAACCGGAGCACCCGGAGGAAACCCACGCAGACACGGGGAGAACGTGCAAACTCCACACAGTCAGTCGCCTGAGGCGGGAATTGAACCCGGGTCTCAGGCGCTGTGAGGCAGCAGTGTTAACCACCGTGCCACCGTGCCGCCCATGGTTCTTCCTTCTATGATGTAATCATTAACACCTTCTCCTTTTGCTTTCCTTCCCTATCAAAATACCTTTTGAGCATATTCACATGACACACTCTGTGAGATTTCTTCCTGTCTGGAGGCCTTATTAAGTAGTTCACCTCACTCAATTTCTTCTTAATTTGATAAGGTTCATTAAACCTTGCTTTTAAAGGCTCACCTGTTACCAAAAGTAACACCAATACCTTATCCCAAATTGTAACACTGCGAATTTGTAATTTCTTATCCACTTCTTGTTTCATTGTATGCTGTAATACTTTTAAATGCTGTCCAATCAACTCTCCAGCTCTATTTGATTGTCCTCTAAAATTTGGCACATATTCCAAATAGGTGGTCTCTGAATTCTGACTTATTAATTTCTCCTTAATCAATTTTAACAGTCCTCTTACTTCATCCCCAAAAATTAATTCAAATGGATGGAATTTGGCCAATTCTTTTGATGCATTTGGTGCATCTCTGATCACAAAAAGTAAAAACAGGTTTCCCTTATCCCAATCATCTGGGTAATCCTGACCATAAGCCTTCAACATCGTCTTTAGTTTTTGATGCCATCTCTCTAGCGGTCCCTGCGATTCCGGGTGGTACGGAGTAGATTTGAACTGCTTCATTTCAAAGTTATCCATAACCTCCTTGAATAGTTTGGATGTAAAGTTGGATCCTTGCTCTGACTGAATCTCTGTTGGTAGTCTGTATCTAGTAAAAAATTTAAGTAATTCTTCTACAACTCTTTTAGCCTTGATGCTGCATAATGGAATTGCCTATAGAAATCTAGTCAACACATCCATTATTGTTAATAAATACTTATTCCCACTTTTTGTTTGAGGTAGGGGTCCTATGCAATCAATCAAGACTCTTGTTTGATTCCTCAAATGCTAGAATAGGTATTAAAGGTAAATCATGTGTTTAAATACTTCCGATTTGCTGACATGTATGACGTCTTGCAAAATTCAACTACAGCTTGCGTTTTCCTCACCCTTAAATGAACTCCAAGTGGCAGCTCATACGCTCACGCAGTACCTCCTTTCTATACCCTACTTGCAAAACATTTTGATGAATCTCTGCCCATTTCTCATCTGCTTGAATGTGTGATGGTCTCCATTTCCTCATTAAGTAATAACACATAGGAATGCATTCACTTTCTTTCTTTCTAAATGCCTTTTGATATAACTGTTTAAACTCCTCAGCTTTCTGCTTTAATTCAATCAGTTTAGCGGAGCTAAAGATACTTGCATGTTTACCTATTTGCACTTCTCTGATCCACTTATCTGATCAAAGAAAGTTTGGGATAACACTATATCAGCTTCCTTATCTGTGCCTTTTGATCTCTTCTGCTTCAACTTGTCCCTCTGCGATCTTGTGATCACACAATCAGGGAAAATTGATGGAAAAACATCTCCAGGTCTTCAGTTGCCTGCATCTCCACTGGCTTTTCACCTACTGGTGAATCAGCTATATCATTTGCAAGGATGAATTGTATTCCTGGAGCTGAGAGTTTGTCTAATATCTTACCACAAATTTTCCACTTTTCTCTGGACTTTCTAGCCTCACTTTACATAACAGAACACTTTTTGTCTCACCATGAATTCCTGTTACCAGTACCTTTTCTGGCAATAGTCGCTCAGTAGTACATGTCTCCTCACCCTTTAGCATTACAGACTGAGAGGATCCTGTGTCCTTTAATATTGTAACCTCCTTACCTATTACTCCTGGCCTATTTGAATAACCTTTACCCTTGCGTGAATATTTTTTAAGCAGATCTGGCACTTCCTCCTTAATCAACCGCTGATCATCTTGTACACTCTGAGGCAGTTGTCTAACTTTCCTTGTGCCTTTTGTTAAGAGTCCAACAAAACTTCCAGAATTTTTTGCTTTCCTACATCTGGCTTTCTCCTTGCCCACCAACACTGATTTTGTATGGTCCACTTTTTTACAATGAAAACACTTGAACCTTTTAACTTCTTTGTACTCCTCAAGGGTTTCTTTTTTACCCTGTGATAAGTTATCCTTATAATCTTCACTGAGATCTACCTTTCCCTTTCCACATGAGGATTTCTCTTTGCCCTAATTTCTATCCCTCATGGACTGAAATTGACAGTGAAAGCCAAACCAAGTTTTATGGACCAGCAAATAATCACCAGCCACTTCAGCTGCTAACCTTGCTGTTTTAACTCTCTGCTCTTCCACATGAGTTCACATTACTTCCTCACTGAGCTTATCCTCAGCCTTTATCTCCAGCTTTTTATGCTGACTTTCCTTTTCAAGTCTCAGTTTTTGGAGTTCAAAATCACTCTCTTTTTCTTTCTCTGCTCTCTTTTTCCCTCTCTTTTGCTTTTAATCGTAACTCAAACTGTTTTATTTCTGCTGCCCTTTCCTTACCTCTCGCCTCTAACTCAAGCTGTTTCATTTGCAATTGAATTCTTGCCAACTCTATAGATTCTGATGGTTTCGCCAGCAAGTTTAAATGCTGAGCTACTGCTGTATTTATCTCTCCTTTCCTCACAGAAGGAGGCAGTTCTAATCTCCGCTGGTCTGCTAATTCCTGCAGCTTGGTCTTATTGACTTCTTGCAAAACCTCCAAAGTCATCACATCCACTTCCAGAAATCTTTTGGCGACTGAAAGAGCCATTCCTATCCCAAGCTTTGTCTACCCAACTAAGTCAACACCTGAAATAAAGACACTAGCACCTACCACTCGCTGTTTAAAATCCCGCAAAGAGCTCCCAATCTGTTATGGACTCAGCTAGACCACTCAAAACATCTTTAAGCAGGCAGCCCTTGATCTAACTTTGCAATTTGTTTCAGTAAGTGTACAGTGAATTACCCGGAATAAGATAGCTAGGTTACTACTAGATTTTAAAGGAGAAAGTGAGGGCTGCAGATGGCGGAGATCAGAGCTGAAAATGTGTTGCTGGAAAAGCGCAGCAGGTCAGGCAGCATCCAAGGAACAGGAGAATCGATGTTTTGGGCATTCCTGAAGAAGGGCTTATGCCCGAAACGTCAATTCTCCTGTTCCTTGGATGCTGCCTGACCTGCTGCGCTTTTCCAGCAACACATTTTCAGTACTAGATTTTAAAACAGACAAAAAATGTATTCACAAAAGTACACAATGAAACACAAAGAACAGAATAAAGAACCCCTACAGAATCCTACTATCCAACTAGACTTAATTATGCTGTTCTGAATACATACAACAGTCCCAGTAAGCAAACTCCCTTTAAAACCCAGTATAAATGGAACACATGCTTACAGGTTGAAGTTGAAGGGCAGAAAAGAGAGAAAGTTTACACACAGCTCCCTGTTGAACTTCCCAGTTCAAGCCTGAACTAAAAGTGCTCAGCCCAGCTCAGCTAGAGAGCTGACCACTCCCCTTTCCTTTATACAGGTCACATCTAAAGCATGACCACTTTGGCCTGAAGTCTCATCTGTTTACATATAAACAAAAGGCCTCTCAAAATCCTTTTCATCTCTGTACCACACCAGACAGATCGAAGTCCAACCTGGTTAATTGCCTCTCTGACAAAAATCAGGGTCGGAGTCTCCTTAAGCCAAGGAACAGCTTTTAGCAAGAAAAGGGACTAATTTTGTGACAACACACATATTTTTCTTGAAACGCACAGCTTAAGGATGTGGCATCTTTGCAACGTAGTGATAAATTTCTCATTGCCACAATGTACTCACCAACAGTTTCACAAATTTTGTGATTTCTAGTTTTTGAGATTTGCACTGCCTCTAGTCTTTTTAGAGTTGAAGTGCTCCTCAAGCACTTTGTCCTGCAATAGACCCAGTGGTGAAAAAATATTAAAAGAAAACTGCTTCCGGAAGTGTCTATTCTCTCTTACCTTTCATTTTAAACTATTGCTCTGTTCAATTTGAAAGGCTTGTGCTTATTCATCCAGCCTGAAAAGGCCAATATTTGGCCATTGTTTGGCAGATTCCTTGAAATTCAGGACTCGTGACTACTTCTCCCATGCCCTGCAACCCCATTTCCCAACACCATGGGCACATTTGCGATGTGGAAACACAGTCATAGAGTCATACAGCATGGAAACAGACTCTTCAGTTCAACACATTCATACTGACCAAATTTGCCAAAGTAAACTAGTCCCATTTGCCTGCATTTGGCCTATATTCCTCCAAACCTTTCCTATTCATGTACCCATCTACATATCTTTTACATGTTGTAACTGTACCTGCATCTACTTCTTCCTATGGCAGTTCATTCCACATATGAACCAACTGTGTGTGAAAATGTTGCCCCTCAAGTCCCTTTTAAATCCCTTTAAATAATGTTAACGTCTACAATAAATAATTGGCACTTTTCATAACATCAAGTTACCCCAAAGTATTTTATAGCCAATTAAGCCAGCTACCCTTCAGGGTGTTAAGTGCAGGACTTATGGTGCATAGCAAGGTCCCACAAAACAAGAAAATGACAATGGCCAGATAATCTGCTTTATTATTGTTGGTAAAAGGATAAATATTAGTTAGAAAATCAGGGAAGGTTCTCTGGTCTTCAAATTATGTCACATGATCATTTAAGTCCACCTAAGAGAACAAATTGGACCATAACATAGGAGCAAAATTAGGCCATTCCGCCTAACAAAAATGCATTGCCATCCGATCATGGCTGATACATTTCCCATTCTCAAGCGTTCCCCCCCATAACCCATAATCCCCTTATTAACCAACAGCCTGTCTATCATCCTACCAAAATGCCTAACCTCATGTTTCCCACATTGTATTCCTTTGGTTTATCTGAAAGATAGCACCTCCAAAAATTTGGGAAGGTATGTCTGTAGCCTGGATTAGTTGGTCAAGTTGCTGGGATGGGACTTGAAGCTACTATTTCCTGACTGAAATGCAAGAGTGGTACCAGGCCATAGCTCAAACTGCCACATAGACACAGTTTCAAAAAAAAAAGTAAAAAAGAACACAAGAGTTTACTGGGACACCAGTTGACTAGATGGCTAACATAGATGTTAACACCAAATGGCGCAAGGTTCCATCTCCATTCCAACTGAAATGAATCACTGTACTTTTATGTAAATAATCACCAACGACCTAAATAACAAACCAAAATAAAAAGATTTCATTAGGAATATATTATCTGAGAATTTGAAAACCAGTTCCAAATCAAAGAGAAATAGTTACAGATAGTCCTCCTGTCATGCGTGTTTCATCAGTGCAAACTGTCTATAACGCGATTGACGAATTGAGGACATTGTTTGAGTAACACAAATATTCTGCTGGATAGGTATAGCAGGTTTTCCATAGTGCGATCTTCTACAGCACGATTTCTATCATAGTTTCCCATAGCACAATTTTCTATAGCACGAGGTGGCTAAGGAACACACATGTCGCATTATAACAGAATCACTTGGAAATAGTGCCACAAACCTTGTTTTAGTTCATACTGTCTGCAAAGTACTACTGCTTCAGTTAAACTCCCAGCGTGAAAGACTGGGAAGTATATTTTGAGTTCTTCTTCCTCAGCGACCATTACTTACTTAATTTGCCCATTTATATTCACTGATGCCATTGTACCTTGCTTCTTAAGAATAACACTTTTCCATTTATCATCACATTAAGAAGATCCCAAATAGAAGTCAACTTGCACTGTACTTGAATTTGCATTGAACATGAAGCTCAAAATTACAGAGTGCAATTCAGTCTGCATTATTACAATTCAAAATTAGAAAAAAAACACAATGCAAATGTGTCTTTCCATTCAATTAATACTGCACTTTGCTTATGATCTTGTAAACCAATGAAGGATTTGAAATGCATGATAAAAGTTGTTCATGTATTTTAATTTGCCAAGATTGAAAATGACTAGATATATCAATTAGTAATAAAGTCACAGACACTGCTGTATCCTTAAATTTGCTATAAAACTATAGAGGCTGCACCTACTTAAATTGGCAAAACATACCTTAATTAATGAAATCTCCCTCTCCTCCAAATGAATAGTGAAGCATTAATTAATACTAAAGCTAAATGTTAAAAATTAACAATCTTTACTTCCATCAATACAGTTAATAAAATTTAGGACTGAAAACCAATACTAACTCATCTTTAATGTGTTATCTCCTCCATAAATAATTCTATTTTTTTCCTTAAACATGCCATGATTTCAATATTCAAAATGTATGGATAAAGAAGACACACAAAAGCTAATATACCAGGACTGGTATATTAGCCCCCTGGTAGGCCATATTGGCAATCTGGTCACACAAGAGTAGACCAGCAGATATATTTCATGAATTAATTTTAAAGGGCAGGAAACTTTGTTGGGGGAGTATGGGACGCTGACACCCATGCTTTATTGGCAATACCACCAAACAAGCAAGCAAAACTCTTAAAAATCTATATGTTTAATGGTCATGCTTTGTATGAATGTTTGGAACATGTTTTGCTAAGTGTTCAGTAAAACAAAAGGAAATATTGGTTGGAGATAGAAAGTTGGAAGTTGAGAGTAAGCTTTTTGAGAAGGTTTTAACAGTGGTGATTTTAAAAGGAAGAAATACAATACCTGTGAATAGGAATCTTTTCCAATATCCATTACCATTGAGCCCAGAAAAAGCAGCTAAGCTGTCAGCAACCTGGAGGCAATGGCCTAGTGGTTTTATCAATAAACACAAATCCAGGAAACCCAGCTAACAAGACCTGGGTTTGAATCCAGCCATGGCAATAAAAAAAATCTGAAATTAAGAATCTACTGATGACCATGAAACTATTGTTGATTGTTGCAAGAAAACCCATCTGGCTCATGTTCTGAAGATGGTCACTGCAGCCCAAGTATTAAATCTGATTTCTCTCCACAGATGCTGCCAGACCTGCTGAGTTTTTCCAGCAACTTCTACTTCCATTTCTGATTTCCAGATTCAACAGTCCTTTCAAATTTTTTTTTGTTTTGTGGGCAAAACATTGCGAGCCAACATTGGACAAGATGACATTCATCTGCACATTATTTCATCATGTGGTTATTGTATAAAAGATCATAAGCCTTTCCTGCTATTCTGCAACATCATGGCTGATCTTCCCAAAACCTAACTCTTCTGCCATGCCGGTTCTTCATAGTCCTCAACTCAATCTTTCAAAAATCTACCTACCTCATCTTTAAATACTTTCGTGATTTAGCCTTCAGAACTCCCTTGGAGTTCTGACAGCTAGATTCCAAACATTCCAGACAATTCCAGATATTCACTGCTCTCTGAGAGAAGAAATTCCTTTGCATCTCCTTATTCTGCAACTGTGTCAATTAATTTGAGATTCACCCACTAGTGGGTGAAACATCTCATTTAACCTGTCAGGGCCCTCAAAATCTTGAATACTTCAGTAAGACCACCTTGCCACAAAGCCATGTTGACTCTGTTCAATTACATTAAACTTTTCTAATGGCCTGCCATTCCTCTTTAATAACAGACTCTAACATTTTCTCAATAACAAATGTTAATGCTAAACAGTCCTATAGTCTCCTGTTTTCTATCTCCCTCACTTCTTGAGCAAAGGTATCATAATGGCAGTTTTCCAGCTGCTGAAACCCTTGTAAAACCCAGTGAGTTTTAGAATACTTTGGCCAATGCCTCCACTATCGGGGAGCCATTTTCTTTAAAACCCTTGGATGTAGGCCATTAGGACTTGGTGACTGGCTCCAACCACCGCTTAGGTTCTGAAACCTGAAATTTAAGCTTGTATAGCTGGTGATACATCCTGCAGATGTATTAATTTTGGAGATGTGGGATGTCAATAACTTTATACATACTGAAGGATATACACTCCATTTATCGCAATTGATTTGCCATGTTGTTACTCTCAAAACTGTTTGTTACCCTTAGAATAATTAATTTACTAGAAAAAACTTACTAGTAACCTAACTTAATTTCACTTCCCTTTTTCTTCAGTTTTAAGGTATTTAAACTCATTCCCTGTTCACCACACTCTTTTTAAACTTGCTGTCTCCTTTCTTGGCACTGTGTTCAGAATAAAGCCATTCCTCCACTCCACATTTGTTTTAAATCTGCTGATTCTTGTCTTGACGTGATGTTCAGAATGAAGTCACTCTCCATTTTATAAACTCACCCCCTAGTCTCATGGTGCTGTGAACAGAATGAAGCCTCTCTCCACTCTCTGTGCTCATCTTAAACTTGGTACCTATACTAACCACTTTAAATCTCAGCCCAGTTATAGCAGAGTGAGATTGCATATGCAGTCAGTAAAATAACTGTGAATGTAATAGTGAAAACTACTTGTAAAGTTTTTTTAAAAATTTATTAATGCTGAAGGCAAAACAGTGGTTAACACTGCTGCCTCACAGCACCATGGTCCCATGTTCAATTCCAGCCTCGGGCGACTGTCTGTGTGGAATTTACACATTCTCCCCATGTCTGCGTGGGTTTCCTTCAGGTGCTCTGGTTTCCTCCCACAGTCCAAAAACGTGCAGGTCAGGTGAATTGGCTATGCTAAATTGCCCATAGTGTTAGGCGCATTAGTCAGAGGGAAATGGGTCTGGGTGGGTGACTCTTTGGAGGGTTGGTGTGGAATGGTTGGGCTCAATGGCCTGGTTCCGCACTGTAGTGAATCTAATCTAATCTAATAGCATTACAAATGAATGAAAAGTAGAAATACAAATTAATCTAATGTACTTCAATTCTGCATCAAATGTTTTCCTAAAAAAAAAATTGAAATCAACACCAGATTAATATTAGTTCAGGTTGTACTCAACTCTCCATATCAAGTTGAAAAATGTGTATTTAATAAGTTTCAATCTACACAATATGTTTTCTCTTCTGCACTATGCAGAACTCAACTGCTTTCTGTTCTGACTGACTGCATAAGTGTGGAAAACTTAGTCCACCCAGAAGTCCCTTCATGTCATCAACTCATGTCTACAATGCAACCATTTTCCTTTAACTGTCCTGTTCATATAGCTTAGCACTAGCCAAAAAGCATGTGTGTACTAAATCATGAAATTAGTAATTTTTAAGAATTATTAGGATGAATCTAGTAATGTGTGTTGACAGGAGATTCAAATGCAGAGTGAAAATTGTCCTTGGTGATACATAACAAATTTAATAAAAATGAAAACTTGCAACTGCTAGAAATCTCAGTTGCAAAAAGAAATTGCTGGGAATATACAAAATCTATAACAGGTGTCTAAGAAACTGAAAGGGGGGTAAAGAAAACTAAAATTTTTTGATACTTCAGACAAAAGCACAGGCTTATTTAAATGTAGTTGTTATCTGATTACACTCAGATGGAACAAGCTGGAATGCTTTCCCCCCAAAAAAACACGATAAATGTACAAGTTGCTATTGCTATTGATTAAAATGCAACTGGTCTTAGGTACCTTGGCAGAAATTTTTAAATTGAATTTAACACAATTTTTGGAAGCAAAAGTATCAGATCTAACTTATCAATTAAAAAAAACCCCTTTGTGATCATTTATTATCTCTCAGAGGACCTAATTGGATCTTCGTTGACAGTTTTAGACTGATATAAGCCTAAGGGCAGCCCAGTAGCTTATGCAAATTTGGAAGTATGAAAAATAAAAAGCAAAAGGAAAGTACTGGAAGCAATGCAAAACTCAGATAATACCTTCAAAAGAAAATTAAGTTGGAGCCACAGGCCATTTTTCCCATGAAGTAAATGCATAAAAAAATCAACTATGATTAATACTGACAGTTGACCGACCCTCCTGTGGACATGATAACCATCAATAAAATAATTCTTCATGATAAAAGGTCTAAATTATAGAAAGTAATGGGATCAAAAGGGCAATGTATTAACAAAGGCTTCACTTTATGAGTAAAGACTTTAAAGAAGGATTCAAATACCACAAACCTATTAAAAAGTTTGAAACTCATGGCTGATGAATGAAGAACGTTGCTGAGTCACAGATTGGCGATGGACTGAGGTTTGATTCTCATGTAAAGAGGTGCATCTGGTTTCTCTGATGGTATCACTAGAAACTGCCAACACGAGACAATTTAAAACAGTAGATGTTGTACCATTATACTGTAATATGAAATCCTGAAAACAAAGCATGGATATTTTGCATTGCTAAGAACGGTGCAGTCCTTTGCGCTAGGCTAGGCACAGTAAAAGTATTCAGGGAGTTAATGCAGGGCACTTATTTCAATAGTGTAATAAACATGAGTTGGAATATTTTTACATGTGCTTCAGGCTAAAAACAAAGGTGCAATAGAATCCCAAAGACCTGTTTCTTTATTCCATCTAGGTGACTTAATTCTGACAGGCTAGATAACCACAATGCCCGAAAAGTTGACTCTCCTGCTCCTCGGATACTGCCTGACCAGCTGTGCTTTTCCAGCACAATACTTTTCGACTCTGATCTCCATCATCTGCAGTCCTCACTTTCTCCTTGATAACCAAAGTGTTGATCTGAGCAGGGCCTTCCAACATTCAACTCAAAATCTGATAGTGTACGTATTATCATCACTCAGATTTTGGGATACAAATGAGCAAAGCATTTACCATGCATTATCCACTAAGTTTTATCAGCAGGTAGAGCTGAAGATCACCATAAGATGTGAAGTTTAAAATGATTCAAATTGTGGAGTCAGGAGGAACTGTGCTCCACAGAAACGACATGAGCAGTTGCTGTACAGATCTGTGCCTACTCCATCCCACAAATGCAGGTTTAGTTATCTGTCTGATAGTTGCCTCAGCCACCATTGGATGGCTATTGTTTTTAAAACTTCAATCATGGAATGTTGGTGTCACTGTCTAAGCCGGCATTTAAGGCGATTGGTAGAAGGATTTAAGGGCATATGAGGGGGTAGGGAATCAGAATTTGTTGCTTGACTTGGTGATTGAGGCCAAACTCTTCAACTTATTAAAAACAAAAGAAAACTCTACCTGCACCAGAAACTCTGAGACTTCCAATGGTATGAACAAGATGCTGAAAATGGGATTAGAATGGCTGGCTAGTTTGATGACATGATGGGCTGAATGGCTTCCTTTAGTGCTACAACGTTTCTATGGTCCTGTTTATTTTTCATCCTTGGTTACCCATGAGTAGGTAATAGTAATGTGCCTCCTTCAACTGCTGTAGTTCCTGGGATGTAGGTACATGCGCAGTGTTATTAGGAAGGGATTTTAGGATTTTGATTGATACTTTCCATTGATTGACCCCTTGATAGTTCAGACTTTGAGGCTTCCTCACAGTGAAAATTTAAGAGTGCTACAAAGAAAGAGGTATGGAATGTCCGTAATCACACAAATACTCTTGCTTTATTCAGTGACATACGTGAATGTTATACAGGATAACTTCTTAACTTGTTTTCGTCAGCTACTGTTAATATATAATGATGTAAGTAAAGCTTTTTTTAGAATATGTTACATTCACAGCTAATTACAATGAAGAATTTACAATTTTAATTGATTAAAATACTGAATGCAAGACAATGAAATAGATACGTTTACATTGATCTACTATATTCCAAAAAAAAAATCAAGAATCCCAGGCAGACCTAGATGCCTGTTCACAAAACACTAAGAACACTAATGGAAGTGAAACAGATGAATGAGATTTGGTAGATGGTATTATTTGTAGTTTTTAGCTCATGAGACAATGGATCCACATGTCATTGAAAAGTGCATATTTGAAGCATGAGATAGACTTTCCTACATAGATCAGTTGATGAAAGTAGAATGTTCTGAGCTTTGATAAAGTGATTTAGTTAGCTGGATGGCTGGTGTGCAATGCAGAATAATTCCAACAGCATAGGTTCAATTCCCATACTGGCTGATGTTATGACAAAGGACTCTTCTTCTCAACCCCTCCCTCAAGTGAGGTGTGGTGACACTCAGGTTAAACCACTACCAGTTGTCTGCCTCTAATGAGAGAGCAGCCCTGTGATCCAACAGAACTATGGGGCTGGAGAAAAAAACAACACACCCTTGTGATATCCTGAGAATAATCAGTAGATTCCTAACATGGTTGTTTTCCACAGGAAACAAAATCAAAAATTATTATATTTTAGAAAATGAAGTTTACCGTAATTTGTAAATATTATTGATCAAAGAATACTGCAGCAGTAACAGCACAGTACTATATTGATTTTCACTTTTTATCAAAACTTCATAAATAGATTTAGCTGTAACTTAATTTTAATTATCAAACATCATACAAATCCTATCCGCATGCCTGTTGCTGTTATTTTGATAGTTAGCAATTGCAGTGACAATAAAAATGATGGCATACATGTTTCACATCATTCATAGTTCTTACCATGGTTTATCCTTCCAAGCAGGTCATTGCTGCCATTAGTAAAATATTCTATAATTAAATATTAACCTCTGTAACCTAAACAAAGCATTCATATATCAAAATTTTAGTGCTTATGTGGAAGAAAATCTTATTACAACGTTAATGTGGAAATGCCCTCTTCTCTGCTAGACAAAGCAAATATAAATCAATACTATGTTTTTCAGAATTTTAAGATACCACATTGTTTGATCCAGTATTAACCAATTTATCTTAAATAAGTTAACACATCTACTGAAAGTAGGAGAACATTGCTCACTTAGAAGTGATTCAATAAGTTTCTTTCCATCTGTTTATGGATGTTCTAAATTTATTAAAGAAATCAAGAGAAATATGTCCAATGGTTTTTGTTTGGAACTTATATAATGTTCAAATGCAAATTCAGCACATTGGTAAACAAATAAACAAATATATAAATATAGATAAATAAATATGTAATATTTTCATTTCTAAATGCATACATAAATTTGCATTAAATTACATTTACAAAGAGAGGAAGACCAAATGAGAGAAAAGAACATGATACTTGTGAACATGGTTCTTGCAAGATTTCAATTTTTTTCCTTTAAGCTGCATTAAAACATTTTATGAAGGTATTGCAAAAAGTAAAAGATCTTGGTGTAGGGGTTGACATATTATCACAGAGAGAAGAGTGGCTGGTCAATAGAAATCAGAGAATAACCATAGATTGGTCATTTTCTGGTTGACAAGATGTAATGAGTGATATACCACAGGGATTAATGTCAGAACCTCAACTCTTTACAAGTTAAAACAATGTCTTGGATGAAGGGACCAAAGGTATGGTTGCCAAATTTGCTGATAGTTTTCAACCTATCTTTGTTCTAAGTTGTGAAGAGGACACAAGGAAAGTGCAAAATGATACAGATATCTTGCATAAGTGGACAGAAATTTGGCAAATTGAGTATAATGTGAGAAAATGCAGCACTGTCCTTATCCATACGAAGAGTAAAAATGTAGTATGTTATCTAAATAATGAGGGATTGAAAATCTCTGAGATGGAGAGGGATCTAGATGCCCCGGTATATGAATTACAAAATATTAACATTCACGGAAAGAAACTAATGAGGAAAAGTAATTTTCACAGTCTTCCTGTGGCTTCTTTCCCATGGGGCAGTCAGTTGGGGCTGAGCCTACACAGCCCAGGCTCTGGTGCTGACATCACAGAGGCTTCAGCATTGATGGAGGAGGAACCCGTAGCCAAGACCATAGCAGCCAATGACCAGAGTCACAGGTGGAGGAGCATCAGAGAAGGAGCAGGAGATATGGACCTGGTCCATGACTCCAGCTTGGACATGGCAGTTGTGGGATTGACGGTGACAGCGAAGGCAGGATGGTACTGTGACCCCGGAATATGTCACAGCAAATGGAGGAGTGGTGGAGGATAACAAAAAGAAGAGGGAAAGATGAACTCTATTTCAGTAAAACCTTGAATTATATTCAATGTTTCAAGATGGCATTGGAGTGTGGTGACACTCTATGTTTGGTATGCAGAAAAAACACTTTTTTATATGACAATAAATCTAAGTCTAAACTAATAAAATGTTATCAATTATTACAAGGAGAAATAAGTACAAAATAAGGAGGTTATATGGGACACTACCAGAGCATCTGGAGAACTGTATACAGGAGTGGTCACCATATTTAATGGAGGATGTATATGCATTGGAAGTAGTTTGGAGAGGTTTACCAGACTACCTACTAGGCATGGAATTAGTGGGTTTTCTCATGAGTAACGGTTTGATGGGCCTGGCTTATATTCGCTGTATTTTAGATGAGAAAGACATGATTGAAAGAAATGAGATCCTGAAGGGTCTTGACAGTGTCAATGGGTAGAGGATATTTCCTATTATGGGAGAGTTTAGAACTAGGAGTTACTTTTCAAAGAGAAGGCGTTGTCAATTTAAATAAAGATAAGGCAAAATTATTTCTCTGATAGTCTTGAATCTTTGGAATGCACTTACTGAAAAGGTAGTGTAAGCAAATTCAGATAGATCTTTGGTAAATGGTGGGTGGAAATGGGGGTGGTGAAAGGCCTCAATGCAGATTTGTGGCTGTAATTAGATCACTTATGATCTTATTAAATGGCCAAGCAGGTTCAAAGACTGAATGGCCTACTCCTGTACCTTTTACATAGGTTGTAGTTCTACTTATTAATAGAAGCAGAAAATATTAAATGACTTACACTGAGGTTTGTCTTTGTTTCTTTATTGTAAGCAAAAAAAAAAGCAAACCATTTAACCTGTCTGTCTTTAGTTGAAATGAAACCTCAAATTGCATCTCACCAGAAAAAGCACTTGAATGTACACTAAATACCCTGAAAGACATGGAATAGAAAATTCAATTAAAAATGTTTAATGAAATAACGTATTTCAAATTGTTGCTGGTATCCCTTTGGAAAGTGGAGAGTGTTTTCCTTGATTCCCAAATGTATGCAAGTTTAACTTCAGAAAATTAAGAGATGGGCATATGTGAATTGTAAGATCATTCTAATGAGGAATTTTAACCAAACCAATGCTTAAACAGTGTAGAGTCCAATCTAATAAAAGTGAGATGTGGCTGTATTCTGACACCATGCGTTAGTGAAGGCATTAGGAATAACTCATACTTTTACCGGGAAATGATATACATACTATAGAGGGAAAGAAATTAGTGGCATCTTTGGGTAACAATAGTTGTAACATCATCTACATTTGATGTAAGATCAAACTAATACACACTAGGCACAAGTTTGGGGTCTCACGTTGATATTTTCTTCAGCACACTTATTGGTCATTTGTATAAATGACCTAAGAATCTGAAAGTTGGAGTTGTGCCATAACTCTTTTATATCTAACAATGCAACAGTACAATTCAGGGATAGAATGCTTTTACCCCATCTACCACCCCATGAGAAAAGGAACTGGAAGTGACTTCACCACAGGAAATAGCATCACCACAGGAAATGACATCACCAATCCAAAGAAACCCAAACATATAAATAGAAAGCAGGAAGTTTCAGCAGTGCTTTGTCTGAGGCTCACTGAAGATGTTACCTAGTATGGTGCCAAAATGTCCGGAAATGAACCTTTCTACTCAGCGAGCAAACCTACATCCATAGAATGCTTCAGCAGACTACAAAAATAACTTATATAATAAACCTTTATGATCTGACAAGCTAGGCATTTTATCTTTCATATGTACTCTTATGTTTACTTGTCAAATCTTTACAAAGTCAAACCCTGGGCCAATCAGCCAAGTATGGACCATTATGATACTTTGCTTTACAGACAGAAAACAACAGTGTAACAGTCAAATCAAATTATCCTGGTTAAAATATTGCTTCCCTCTTCAAAAAGTACTTTGACCGAAAGAGTAATAACAAAATCTTTCATGAAATCATGTGCAATACTTGTCTTTGGCACATTTTGTTTTCCAGTGAACTTATGATCTGAAGGTCTTGCGACAGCATTTGCCTTTATGGATTGGAGTTACACCCATACCTTTCAAAGTTTGTGAGAAGATTTGTAGCTCGGGTGCTCGTTGTTGTGGTTCTGTTCGCCGCGCTGGGAATTTGTGTTGCAGACGTTTCGTCCCCTGTCTAGGTGACATCCTCAGTGCTTGGGAGCCTCTTGTGAAGCGCTTCTGTGATCTTTCCTCCAGCATTTGTAGTGGTTCCCCTGTCTAGGTGACATCCTCAGTGCTTGGGAGCCTCCCGTGAAGCGCTTCTGTGATCTTTCCTCCGGCATTTGTAGTGGTGGCATTTGTAGTTTGTACAAATGCCAGAGGAAAGATCACAGAAGCGCTTCACAGGAGGCTCCCAAGCACTGAGGATGTCACCTAGACAGGGGACAAAACTTCTGCAACACAAATTCCCAGCTCGGCGAACAGAACCACAACAACCCACACTTTTGTATCCAGCTCAATATCAACTCTCGGGATTTGTTCCATATATGTGATGGGTCCCTAGTGCCCATCCTGACATCAAAATATGTGAGGACGTAAAACCTAAAGTGCTGCTCATGCAAACAATTATACAGCATCAAAAGAGGTGGCATGAGAAGCGGAAAAGGGAAAACCTATTGAGGGATAACCTCAAAAGGGAAAGATAGTAAAAATGCTCTGTTTTCAGACAGAAGATAAGGTTAGAAGAAGACTAGCTTTTTCCATTTAAGGACCCCTACATTTCCAGAATTGTTGGCCACATGGCGATCCTGCTAAATGGTGACACATGGAATGGAAGAGAGGGAATTTCAATTTGGTCTGGACCAGACCATTTTTGTCAGCATTGTGAAGGAAATGAGATGCCAGCAATAGCAGGGGTAACAGGTAAGCTCTCCAATAATTGATGAAGGCTCCATTCTTGGCATTTTCCAGCAAATTTGCTAAAAATGCTACTGATTTCAAGAGGAATATGGACATGAATTTCTCCTCCTTATTTTCAGTAACTTCAGATTCCAGCTCAATGCCAAAGATCGTTTCTGCTTCCCAAATAATTCTCTCTGATAATTTTAGCTAAAGGAAGTAGTGGGGCTGTGCCTCTGATATCTCACTACATTATTTGCCAGCAAATCTCTCCAGGAATGTATTTTCTGTAAATACCTGTACATGACTGGAATTATTCTCCCAGCAACGTTATTGATCATTAGTTGCCCAGCTGTGATGAGAAATCAAATAACTTTGTACTCCTGGACATAATGACTAATGGATATGAGACGTGACAAAGATTCTTGTTGCTGAAGTCTAAAATAGCCCATGAGTTGTGATATCTTGAAACAAATGTTAACGTCTGTGTTTGTAGTCTTAACTTTATTTCCTTGAGACAAAATTGCATTGCTCATAACAGGCTCATAACAAATTAGCAATTGATTTTTCACCATGCTCAATCTTCTTTTCATTGAAGTTTACAGAATTATTACTCAAACTCTTAATGGAGACTCATTTCCTAGACTCATTGTTCCTTCTGCTTGGTCTGAAATTTAAACTTTCAACAATATCATCCATAGAAAATAAAAGCTGTCCCTGCATATAATAAGCTGCCAATTTGCTACAAACCTTTTTCATGTTGCTGGCATAGATAAATGCATCTCTTCCATTTTTGTTTTAAAATACAATCCATAAGCATGAGTCAACCCCAAAAATGTGATCTTTGAGAAATGCTGTAATTTGCTTTTAATTTTATTTAGTCTTATCATTTAAGTTTTAAAAATAATTGATATCACCTGAAATGAGAAAGAAGGAGGGAAATGCTTGGAAATAACAGCATCCTCTAAAAAAATGCAACAAAAATAGCCAATGGACAAAAGGGTATCTGGAATTAAAAGTAACTGTGGAAGTCAAATACAACAGCAAAGAAATCATTTGAAATCTTCAACAGTGAGAGGGATATCAAAGATGAAGTGAGATTGCCTAATGATGCTAATAGAGTTTAAAGAAAGGATGAACTAAAAATAGTTGACGTACTAAATAATTACTTCCTGGAAGCATTCACAGAGAAAACACTAGAGGCATACAGCCGCTAATAGGAGATTTCACAATTAATTTTAACAACTCTGAAATCACTTGCGAGACAATTATAGGTCACTGCATTTCTTCATTTCTTATCTCTATGCATGTCATTCATGATAGCTTTCAAAGCCCTACATTTATTTTGACTTACTTCCAATCAATCAATCTATCTTCAAATCTCTCTGTCTCTTTTCGTCCACATGTTTTCTGGTAAGACTCTCATATGGTCCTTTACAGTTGAATTCAATTTCACATGCTTACTTTCATTAAAGTTCATGCCTGTAATAGATAACAGTCTTAAACTTGTTTACATGACAGCGAGCTTTCCAGGAGCAAGTGCAACTTGTATTCTTGGATTGAGCAGAAGTACCAATAATTAGCCATAGCCCACAAAGCGCTGTATGCAGCTGTCTTCATCAGAGAGAAACAATTGGTCATATAACTTGACCAGCATTACTCCATACCAATTATGTAAAAAGGTAAAAAGGCAAGCCTCAAAGAACTATGACAGCAGAATTAGTGAGTGATTACATGGGAGGTTTTGAGAAGAAGTACTGAAGGTATGGTGTATTTACAGCACTGAAACTCCACTATTAACATTGGAGGTTCTGTAAATGTAGAGGAAAACTGTCACTCATTCAGTTGATTTTGAAAATGTTTAATTATTATAGATTGGAAGCATGAAAATATGTACATGCTTAAAAACATAAATATTTATTTCTGTTTTCAATCGACAATTATATCCTGTGTTTTCAACATTGTTTGACGAGATTATGGTATTGTTTTGGAAGAAATGCTAGAGACTACTGAAAGAAGAAATAACTGAGTCAACAAGCAGATGGCATTAAGGAACCATATCAGAATGATTTTTCACTGCTTTTCAAGGTGAAAAGCAAAGGGAGAAGGAGCAGTGATATAACTTTTGCCCTTCTACAGTTTGTATACATTCTCAAGGGTATCAAAACAGAAAGGAATTTTTTAAAAAGGTAATATGTACATGTAGCAGTAATAATTCCATAGAGCTTCCCACCTTGTTTTTCACTTTGCTCACATCCAGAAACAAGCTCATTTATTCAAAGTAGACAGTTGAGACTGCATCCAACTCCCTATGATTGAAGGACATACCTGAAAACTAATCGTTTTCTATCAAAATCATCAAATACAATAATCTTGAGTCCTCAATCTGTGTAACTATATAATTGGCTACTTTTTCAGCTACTGAAACTGAATTTTGTACAAAATTGCATGGTCTTTTTGACATTAAAAAGAAACTTTCTGAAGGTTTCCTGATAGATTTTATTTTTAATCTTATTCTTTTCTTACCTGTTTTCAATCATACAAACTGTTGTATTCTTATTCTGCAGCCTTTGGATTATTGTGTTAACACAAATAAATTTGTCAACACTTAATCCAACAGATATGCCCAATTGTGAACAATTTAAGTTTTCCAGGAAATGGTGTTCAATTTTTATCTTTGGCATTTATAATCTCATTAGGTGCTCCCTCTGGTATAAAGGCTTTCTTGCACCTACATCATATGTTGCCATTAGAGGCAGTCACCAATTGAGAACAATTTGAAGTAGATGCATATGAGGCATTTTTTTCAGCATTCCAAATGATTTCTTCTATACACAATTCACATTCTTTTTTTTAAAAAGTCTAAAATATGGGTTAAAAACTTATCTGAAATTTAACTGATGATACCCAGTCTCTGGTGATTAAGCTTTGAAAAATACTTATAAATAAAGCTGTGCCCAGAGTTCAGTGAATTAATAATTAATTAAGTTATATTTGTTTACTCACTGCGCACTCCAATGCCTGCAGCAGTGCTATTCTCAGTCGAAGGAAATCTCAGATTTCAACTTCAGTTCACCAGAGCTTTTAGTAGAATGTCAGCACATCTAACCAAAGACCTTGAGATCTCGAGACCTGACATTAATGTTTAAAAAAAACTTTAACATTACCTTGGATCTCACACAGTTTCAAACCTACATTATTGGATTCGAAATAAAGCAGCAATATTTATTTTGTTGGGATAGGCAGTAGGTGTGCAAGGTGTGGCTTAATACCCATATATCAGGTTCCTTTCTCAATAATTATTGAAATACCTAGATAGTGCAAATGGCGATGACTATTCTGTCAAAATAGCTACAAAGTACCTAAGTAGGTTTAAAAAGTATCTAGCAAGTCCAACATTCTGACATTTCTTGTCATAACTCCAAACAAAAAGGGACTTCTGCCTTTGAGAAGTTTCAGAATGCTTCTTTCCAACAGGACAAGTTTAATTTGACTGATGTGGTTAGATTAGATTAGATTCCCTACAGTGTGGAAACAGGCCCTTCGGCCCAACGAGTGCACACCGGCCCTCTGAAGAGCAACCCACCCAGATCCAATCCCCTCCATTCACCCCTGACTAATGCACCTAACACTACGGGCAAATTAGCATGGCCAATTCACCTGACCTGCACATCTTTAGACTGTGGGAGGAAACCGGAGCACTCAGAGGAAACCCACGCAGACACGGGGACAATGTGCAAACTTGAGATTAGATGAAAATGGGGAATTTGAAACAAACAGAACAGCCATGATTTTACTGAATGGCATGGCAGGTTGAAGAGGGTGAATGGCCAACTTCCTCTCCGAATCTGTATGTTCATATACCCAATTTCACACATGTTAATCAGATGCTATGGCAGTTGTTTAAGCAGAACATCAACAAAAATAATTCAAAAGAATCAAGGAGATGCTAGCTTCAATAGAATCAATATCCCATGACAACTCACATCTACACACTATAGTCATGGCTGAGGTACAATCTATTGTGTTAGGCTGTCACTTTGCTCCCAGTTCTTGCAGACTGGTATATGTCCAGGATGCAAATCTGTTATTTAGACAGTTCATAATTCATTGGTCATTGTTCCGTTCTAAATGTTTGGGAAAGAGGTCATCCAGAATATAATGTTTATCCATTAGACCCATAAGGTTTTACGACAGTATATGGTACATCCACTGAGGTAAATAGTAAACCACTGCAGATGCATTGCCTCATATTCCCATGGGGAATCCTACAGCAAAGGACGTACACTGCACTGAAGATATAGATTCCCAAATTTGCTTGTCTACCAAGTTCCTAATGACAATCACCCTGAAACGAGAGGAAATTTGAGTAGCCCAATAAAGCTTATGTCTTGAGTGCGAAGGTAAGATAATTCTGTGTATTGGGATTGTCAATGTGTTATCTGGGCAATTGTGTTCTGAAACATTACTGAGAATGTTGTCACCACCTCAGCCTCCTTGAACCTTGTTGGTCTGACAAAAAGGTTGCCATTAGGGGACAGAAAAGACTGCAGATTCTAGAAGTAAAAGTCAATAGATGTGAAGTTGGAAGAGCACATTTGGTCAGACAGCATCCGAGGAGCAGGAAAGTCAATGTTTCAGGCTGAAACCCTTCATCACAGCTGAGGAGGAGGAGGGAGTTCAGATGTATATAGCAGGAGGGAGGTGGGGCTGGGGGAAGGATGGGTGTGATGGTGATAGGTAAATGTAAGTAGACCATTCCCAGATCTGTAATGGAGGACTCTTCAGCAGTTATACCAGGGGAACGTGGTCACAACCAACTTCTGGGCAAGGGCAATTTAATTTTCTAGCCAGAATTTTCCAAGGCTTTTGAAGGCGTGATTTCTAATTGCAAAAGACAAGAGCACAAGGAATATTCGTACAGAGTCATCATTTCCATCTTGATCTTGGGAGTTCAAGGATAAAACCTTCTTGGTTATAGTGGACTATTAATCTCAGTGGATCCAGTCAACTGAGTGCATGGCCCGACTTGGGTACTTACTATCACAGTATGCTTGACTTTAATTATCTCTGACAACACCTAAAGTTTAGAGTGGTGCTGGAAAAGCACAGCAGCTCAGGCAGCATCCGAGGAGCAGGAAAATCGATATTTTGGGCAAAATCCCTTCATCTGACCTGTTGTGCTTTTCCAGCACCATTCTAATCTAGACTCTGGTTTCCAGCATCTGCAGTCCTCACTTTTGCCTAACACCTAAAGTTTGCCAACAGCTACTTCAAACCTTTCAATAATCTACAGGTTTGGTCACATAGCTATCTTGCCCAAAAACCGGAAGATCGGTGCTAAGTCCAAAAGAGGGGTCAACATTGTCAAAATCAAACCTGGAAAAATCAACGTTTTATCCATGTAACATTCTGAAACACTGCAGAACCGTCAGTGCTCCTTGATCCAGGCGGTGATCACCAATCAGATTGGTATGGTCTGTTAGTGTGGCATCACCCACCAGGTCACTCACCAGGGCACCACCTGAGACGTATGGTGCCATCTTTGCCATCTCTGTCATCTCTCCCAACACTTAACACAGTTGAGAAGGATAGTTTGCAGATGGCATCACTCTTGCAGGTATGCAATGGATTTTGAAAGATGGCATGGATGATGCTGGTCTTATGGAGGAACCCAGTTAAGTAGTGAGTTTTTCATGAATAGTACACAGTTGGAGCGTGGGGGCGGTGGGGTGGGGGGAGGGGTGTGGTGAGCAGAGATAGAAGGTTGTTGTGGTTCTGTTCGCCGAGCTGGAAGTTTTTGTTGCAAACGTTTTGTCCCCTGGCTAGGCGACATCATCAGTGCTTGGGAGCCTCCTGCGAAGCGCTTCTTTGATGTTTCCTCCGGTGTTTATAGTGGTCTGTCCCTGCCGCTTCCGGTTGTCAGTTTCAGCTGTTCGCTGTAGTGGTTGGTATATTGGGTCCAGGTCGATGTGTTTGTTGATGGAGTTTGTGGATGAATGCCATGCCTCTAGGAATTCCCTGGCTGTTCTCTGTCTGGCTTGCCCTATGATAGTAGTGTTGTCCCAGTCGAATTCATGTTGCTTGTTGTCTGCGTGTGTGGCTACTAAGGATAGCTGGTCGTGTCGTTTCGTGGCTAGTTGATGTTCATGTATGCGGATTGTTAGCTGTCTTCCTGTTTGTCCTATGTAGTGTTTTGTGCAGACCTTGCATGGTATTTTGTACACTACATTCGTTTTGCTCATGTTAGGAATCGGGTCCTTCGTTCTGGTGAGTTGTTGTCTGAGCGTGGCTGTTGGTTTGTGTGCCGTTATGAGTCCTAGGGGTCGCAGTAGTCTGGCTGTCAGTTCCGAGATGCTCCTGATATATGGTAGTGTGGCTAGTCCTTTTGGTTGTGGTATGTCCTCGTTCTGTGGTCTTTCTCTTAGGCATCTGTTGATGAAGTTGCGCGGGTATCCGTTTTTGGCGAATACCTTGTATAGGTGTTCCTCTTCTTCTTTTTGCAGTTCTGGTGTACTGCAGTGTGTTGTGGCCCTTCTGAATAGTGTCCTGATGCAGCTTCATTTGTGTGTGTTGGGGTGGTTACTTTCATAGTTTAGGACTTGGTCTGTGTGTGTGGCTTTCCTGTATACCCTTGTAGTGAATTCTCCGTTTGGTGTTCTCTGTACCATCAAGTCTAGGAATGGGAGTTGGTTGTCCTTTTCTTCTTCTCTCGTGAATCGGATTCCTGTGAGTGTGGCGTTGATGATCCGGTGTGTTAGGAGGCTCACCACAGGACTCAAACAGTATTTGGCCTCGCAGAAAGAATTGTTCCAGTAAATGCAATGTGCACAAGGCCAACAAACGGTAAAATTAATCCGAGGTGTGAGCTTTTCACTCGACCTGGTTACCAGAGGGAATGTCTGTGAAGTGCAGAGCGAGAGAATGGACTCAGTTTTAATGTGACATTTGGAGATGGTTTTTCAACTTTCACCAAAGTGCTGTAGCATCTAAAAGTAAATTACAAAACTTTCCATCATGTGTATCTGTCATGTGCCTCGTTAGCTATCAATTGTACAAAATTGTTCACTTAAAAGGTCATCAATTTTTGTTAGGTCTTAATAATGGTCGAAAAGTTTTTAAAAACAAAAATAAAACAATGGCCTTGTTACTGTGTAATTCTATATAAATTATTTCATGCTACACCTGCTTATCCAAAACCAAGAGTTTAAAATGCTGATACTAGAAAGGAAAGCTTAAGTTGGTTTACTTTACTATTTTGAAATAAAGGATTTTAAGTAAACTCAATGCTTTGATGAGTCTAAGGCTCTGGCATTTTTAATCTTGTTTCAATTTCTATTTGGAAAGGAATAATTTCATGTAAAAGTTGACTGGGTTTCTGATAAGGTTCTGGCCTTAATTTATGCTGCTGCACATACAGAAACATGACAAGTTCAAGAATGTAAGATATTTTGAGCCATTAAGTATTTTGTGATTGACTCTTTTACATGATCTGAATTACAGCAAGAATCACAATTGATATGTGCAGTTCGACTATTTACATTCGTCCAAGTCTTTCTTTCAATTATTTGAACCAGACTGGAAAAGAAAACTAGCTTTCCGTTCCAATTAAGCATAAACAAAGGATGCCTGGATGAGTGCAGCTCCAACAACACACAAGAAGCTTGACACCAACCAGGACAAAGCAGCCCATTTAATTGACAAGACATCCACATACTGTCTCCACAACAGGTATAGTGGCAGCAGTGTGTACCATCTGCAGGATGCACTGCAGAAATTCACAAGGAATGCTCCTTAGACTACATTTTTCAACCCATAAGAATTGCCACCAAGAAGGATGAGGGAAACAGACACATGGGAACACCATCACCTACATTTTCCCCTCCAAGCCACTCATCATTTGGATGTGGAAACATACTGACAATTGTCAGGCTTCTGAAAGTAACTCATCCATTTGGCTGCTGGAACTTGGTGCCTGTCTCATTGGCCCACATGTAAATTTGGCGATATTTGGTATAGTGGGAAGGAAAACATGGTTACAAAGTTGAAGCTACCAGAAGCCAACGTTGGGACTGTGAAGCTGGTAAAAACTTTCCATTCTACCTGATTATCAGAGGGAATGTCTGTGAAGTGCAGAGAGAAAATGGATTCAGTTTCATAGTGACATTTGGAAATGGGTTTTCAACCTTAAGAACAGAAGAACATAAGAGCAGGAAGTAGCCCAAATGGTACCTCAAGCCAGCTCTGCAGTTCAATAAGATCATGGCTGAGCTTTTTGTGGACTCAGCTCCACTTACCTGCCCGCTCACCCTAACTTTTAATCCCTTTACTGATCAAAAATCTATCTCTGCCTTAAAAACATTCAATGAGGTCACCTGAACAGCTTCCACTGGGCAGGGAATTCCATAGATTCACAACCCTTGGGTGAAGAAGTTCTTCCTCATCTCAATGCTAAATCTGCTCCCCCTTATCTTGAGGCTCTGCCCCCTAGTTCAAGTTTCACCTGCAGGTGGAAACAACTCCCTGCTTCTATCTTATCTATTCCCTTAATAATTTTATATGGTTCTTTCAGATTCCCCCTCATTCTTCTAAATTCCAATGAATTTAGTTCCGGTCTACTCAATCTCTCCTCATAAACCTACTCTCAATTCTAGAATCAACTTGGGGAACCTCTTCTGCATCCCTTCCAGTGCCAGTACATCCTTTATCAAGTAAGGAGACCAAAACTGTACACTGTGCTCCAGGTGTGACCTCACCAGTGTACAGCTGCAGCATAACCTTCCTATTTTTAAACTCCATCCCTCTAACAATGAATAACAATATTTCATTTACCTTCTTAATTACCTGCTGCACCTGCAAACCAATGTTTTGTGATTCATGCACAATAACACCTAGGTTCCTCTGCAATGCAGCATGCTGCAATTTTCAACTATTTAAATAATAGTCCATTTTGCTGTTATCCCTACCAACATCTCCTACCTCACAATTGTCAACATTGTATTCCATCTACCAGACCCTTGCCCGCTCACTTAACCTATCTATGCCCCTCAGTGTCCTCTACACACTTTGCTCTACCACTCATTTTAGTGTCATCTGCGAATTCTGATACACTAGACTTGCTCCCCAGCTCTAAATCATCTATGTAAATTGTGAGCAATTGAGTACCAAACACTGATCCCTGAGGCACAACACTAGCCACTGATCGCCAACCAGAAAAACACCAATTTCTCCCCACTTTTTGCTTTCAGTTAGTTGACCCTGCTAATACATTACCCGTAATGCTGTGCATCTTTATCTTATGAAGCAGCCTTTTGTGCTAACCCTTTTCGAATACCTCTTAAAATCCAGAAACACTACATTCACCATTCTCCATTGTACACCGCACTCATAATGTCCTATACAGCTGCAGCATAACCTTCCTATTTTTAAACTCCATCCCTCTAACAATGAATAACAACATTTCATTTACCTTCTTAATTACCTGCTGCACCTGCAAACCAGGATTCTAGTAAACTAGTTAAACATGACCTGCCTTTCATTAACCCAAGCTATGCCTGCCCGATAGGACAATTTCTATCCAGACGTCTCACCATTTCTTCCTTGGTTATATATTCAAGCATTTTCCCCGCATCAAAATAAATTAAAAGTCTAAAAGTAAATTAGAATACTTCCCAGGTGTATCTGTTAACTGGCCAGTTAGCTCTCAATTGAACAAAATTATTCTTTTAAAACAATCTTCAAAAAACACCTTGACTACATGATAAATATCCATTTATTTAAGCGGCCAGTTCTGGGGACATATTTTGTGGACAGAAATTTTGTCCACATAATTGTTACAATGTATAAGTGGGATATTTGGCTCATCATGTCCATACTTGTTCTCTGGTGTAGTTCCAGTCTGCTACTTTTTCTCCATAAACCTGCACATTACTCCTGTTTAAATAATCATCCAGTGTATCATCTCTTGAATGGTTCAGTTGAAGCAGACTCCACCACAGCTGAATTCCTTAACTACTCACTGAGTGTAAAAAGCTTTTTCTCACCTCACATTAGCTACTTCAGCAAAATATTTTAAACTGTGCAAAAGGTTTTTGATCCTCTCACAAGTGGTAACAATACCTCCTTGTCTACACTGTCACGTCACCTCATTATTCTGAACAATTCTTTGAGATATGCTCTTAGCCCTTTCTTGCCCAAGCAAAGCAGCCCCAGCTTTGCCAATTTGTAATCATAAGTGAAGTGTCTGATCACTATCTTCTTCCAGAATTCTTCTTTGTTTTTCTTGATGACTTTTCACTTCCCTTCTGAATTCTTTGTGTTCAGATTAGTTCTATTGTATAAAATTGAGTTTAATACCTGATACCTGTTGTAAGCACACTTCTTCTCAACCTTAATTTCAACCTCATTTTCCAATCAGTAATCTCTAGGTTTGTCTGTCTTCTCTTTCTTTTTTGAAGCAACATACTTTAGCTGTGCCTGATCCCAACTCCTCCGTAAAGTTGATCCATCACTCAGCTATGTTATTCCTCGCTAATCTTTGGTTCCAGCTTGTCACTGTACTTTGGTACATGTCACAATAAATTAATCAATCAATCCAGTCCAGTTCTGCTCATCTCCAGAGATGTCAGCACTCAAGTTATTTTTACTCCAGATTGTTCATTCTCTCTTTTTTTAAACTGCCCTTTTAAATATTATGAACAATGATCACTGTGCCATAAGTGTTTCCCCACTGCCACTTATGCTCATTGGTCCCCTTCATTCCTAAGAATCAGGGCATGCTTTATTGCTAACCCAAAATGATTGAAGAATTGGACTGCTATACTCATGTATACAAATGAAATCAAAACGTCACAGTGCTCTCTACTGCCCAACAGACAAGGTACCAAACAAAATGTGCGAGGAGAAAGTGAGGACTGCAGATGCTGGAGATCAGAGTTGAGAGTGTGGTGCTGGAAAAGCACAGCAGGTCAGGCAGCATCCAAGGAGCTGGAAAATTGACGTTTCGGGCAAAAGTCCTTCATCAAGAAAGAGGCTGTGAGCCAAGGAGGTGGAGAGATAAATGGGTAGGGGCTGAAGGGAAGGTAGCTGAGAGTGCATTAAGTACACAGAGGTGGGGGTAATGGTGATAGGTTGGAGAGAAGGGTGGAACGGATAGGTGGGAAGGAAGATGGACAGGTCGGTCAGGTCATGAGGGCGATGCTGAGTTGGAAGGTTGGATCTGGGATAAGGTGGAGGGAGTGAAAATGAGGAAACTGGTGAAGTCCACATTGATGTCATAGGGTTGGGGGGGGGTCCCACGGTGGAAGATGAGGTGTTCTTCCTCCAGGCGTTCGGTGGTTACGATGTGGTGATGGAGGAGGCCCAGGACCTGCATGTCCTTGGTAGAGTGGGAGTGACAGTTGAAATATTCAGCCACGGCGGGGTGGGGTTGGTTGGTGCAGGTGTCCTGGAGATGTTCTCTGAAGCATTCTGCAAGTAGGCGTCCTTTCTCCCCAATTTAGAGAAGACCACATCAGGAGCAACGAATACAGTAAATGACATGTGTAGAAGTGCAGATAAAACTCTGAATGATGTAGAAGGCTCCTTTGAGGCCTTGGATAGAAGTGAAGGAGCAAGTGTGGGCGCAGGTTTTGAAATTCCTGTGGTGTCAGAGAAGGTGCTGGGAGGGGAGAGTGGATTGGTCAGGGAATGTGGACCTGACAAGGGAGTCGCAGAGGGAATGGTCTTTATGGATAGTGGATAAGGGTGGTAAGGGAAATATTTCCCTGGTGGTGGTGGGATCCGTTTGTAGGTGGCAGAAATGTTGGAGGATGATGCGGTATATCCAGAGATTGGTGGGGTGAAAGGTGAGGACCGGGGGGGGGCTTCGTCCTTGTTGCAATTTGAGGGGTGGGGTTTGTGGGCAGAAGTGTGCTGGAGGACCTCATCAACCACATGGGAGGGGAAACTGCAGTCTTTGAAGAAAAAGGCCATCTGGTGTGTTCTGTGGTGGAACTGGCCCTCCTGGGAGCAGATGCAGCAGAGGCGGTGGAATTTGGAATTTGGGTAGCATTTTTACAGAGGGCAGGGTGGGAGGCGGTGTAGTCCAGGTAGCTGTGGGAGTCGGTGATTTTGTAGAAGATGTCTGTGTTGAGTTGGTCACCGTTGATGGAGATGGAGTGGTCCAGGAAGAGGAGGGAGGTGTCTCAGATGGTGGAGGTAAACCTAGGGCCAGGGTGGAATGGTTGGTGAAGTTGATGAACTGTTCACCCTCCTCATGGGAGCACGAGGTGGCACCGATGCAGTCATCAGTGCAGCGAAGGAAAACATGAGGAATAGTGCTGGTGTAACTGTGGAAGATGGACTATTCCACATAACCAACAAAGAGACAGGCATAGCAGGGGCCCATGTGGGGTCCATGTGGGTGCCCATGACTACCCCTTTTGTCTGGAGGAAGTGGAAGGATTCGAAGGAGAAATTATTGAGGGTGAGGACCAGTTCAGCCAAATGAATGAGAGTGTCAATGGAAGGTACTGGTGGGGATGTCGAGAGAGGAAGAAACAAAGGGTTTGGAGGCCCTCATCATGGTGGATGGAAGTGTAGAGGGACTGGATGTCCATGGTGAAGATGAGGCATTGGGAGCCAGGGAAATGAAAGTCTTGGAGGAGGTGGAGGGTGTGGGTGGTGTCCCGAACATTGGTGGGTGGGTTCCTGGTCCAGGGAGCATAGGACAGTATCAAGGTATGTGGAGATTAGTTCGGTGGGGCAGGAGCAGGCCAAGATGATGGGTTGGCCAGGGCAGTCAGGCTTATTAATCTTGGGTAGGAGGTAGGACCGAGCTGTGCAGGGTTCTTGTACTATGAGGTTGGAAGCTTTGGGTGAGAGATCCCCTGAGGTGATGAGGCTGTGTACGGTCTGGGAGATGATGGTTTGGTGATGGGAGGTGAAGTCATGGTCAAAGGGGCAGTAGGAGGAGGTGTCTTTGAGCTGGCACCTGGCTTCAGTTGTGGGGAAGTCAGTGCGCCAAACTACCACTGCGCCTGCTTTTTCATTAGTTTGATGGTGAGGATGGGATTGGAGCAGAGGGAGTGGAGGACTGCGCATTGCAAGGGTGAGAAGTTGAAGTGGGTGAAGGGTTTGGGCAGGTTGAGGGGGTGAATGTCCTGGCAGCCATTTAAAATATTCTTTGAGTTGGCCCCTGGCTTCAGTTCTTTGACTTGGCCCCTGGTTTCACTTCTTCGCTTCAGAGAACATCTCTGGCACAATGGCACCAACCAACCCATCACCCTGTGACTGAACATTTCACCTCCCCCTCACACTCCACCAATGACATGCAGGTCCTGGGCCTCCTCCATAGCCAAACTCTAACCACCTGACGCCTGGAGGAAGAACACCTCATCTTCTGTCTTGGGATCATCCAACCACACGGCATTAATGTGGATTTCACCAGTTTTCTCATTTCCCCTCCCCCCCACCTTATCCCAGATCCAACCCTCTAACTTGGCACCGCCCTCATAACCTGTCCCACCTGTCTATCTTCGTTCCCACCTATCCGCTCCACCCTCCTCTCTGACCTATCACCATTACCCCCACCTCCATTTACCTGTTGCACTCTCAGCTACCTTCGCCCCCAGACCCACCCTTCTCCCATTTATCTCTCCACCTCCTTGGCTCAGAAGCCTCATTCCTGATGAAGGGCTTTTGCCTGAAATGTCAATTCTCCTGGTCCTTGGATGCTGCCTGACCTGCTGTGCTTTTCCAGCACTCTCGACACCAAACAAAATGTGTCAGTCCATAGAACGTGGTGAGATCTAAGAATAAATTCAATGTAGTCTAATCGAAATGTGTGATTATTTCAAACTTCTGGCAACTACAAGACGTAATCCACTTCTTCATCATTACAAATGGACAAAGGTCCACCTCACTAATCCAATTCAATTCCTCCTGTCATTATGGAAGAAGTTTAGTAGAGGATATGTTGAGAAAAATAGCAAGAAAACTTTTTTTTTGAGTAAGGAAGCACTGAGGGAAAACAGTATCAAACATTTGAGGAACCAGTTTGTAAATCACAGCAGCCACACCATGTAAGCACAATAGTTGTGTCACACATTCAAAACATTCTTCTATCATTTGACTGGCAGATTAAAACTGAGAGCTAAATTCTGTTCTTATTTACATAAATATGCATGATGCACACTTATTTTTGGAGCACAACATCTTGCACTTGTATTACAGTAGCCTATTTGTACACTATTACCAATCTGAGGATGTTTTAAAGAGTTAAATATCTGCATATTGATATCTCATACAACATTTAAATATATTGCACACTAAATCTATTACAGGTATTTGCTCAAAACCAATGTAACAAATCCTGGAGGGTATACTGACAAAAAAATAGTGAGAAAAGAGAATTCCACAGCAATGCTAAACAGCTTCCTTAACGTAATATGGGTTAAAGGAAGCTTATTGAAGAAGCTTTCGTTCAGGGTCATGAAAAATAGAAGGCAACCAACCAATATCCAATACCATTTCATCAATCTAATTTGACTGACCTTCTATTTAAGTGCTCCTGAGTAAGAAATATAGACTGAATAAACAGCTGTGGGGAATCTTACTGTAAATCTGGCCTGCGCTTGTGTGTGCTACCATCGGCATCTTGTAAATGTCTGGTTCTTTTAGAGGCTCACATGGTCTACATTTTTGCACTTAGCCTTGGGGTATTTCCCACAAGAGAGGTATGGTTAGTAAGTCTGCAGATGACACCAATGTTGATGGTGTAGTGGACAGTGAAGAAGTTAACCTCAGAGTAAAATGGGCCAATGGGCCGAGGAATGGCAGATTGATTTTAATTAAGATAAATGTGAGGTGCTGCATTTTGGAAAGGCAAATCAGGGTAGGAATAGATAGATAGAATCCCTACAGTGTGGAAACAGGCCCTTCAGCCCAACAATGACCTTCCAAAGAGTAACCCACCCAGACCCATTCCCCTACATTTATCCTGATTAATGCACTGAACATACACATCCCTGAACACTATGGGCAATTTAGCATGCCAATTCACTTGCACATCTGTGGACTGTGGGAGGAAACTGGAGCACCTGGAAAAAACCTATGCAGATACAGGAGAACGTGCAAACTCCACACAGTCACTCAAGGTGGGAATCAAACCCAGGTCCATAGTGCTGTGAGGCAGCAGTACTAATCACTGAGCCATCATACTGGTGCCAAAGGGTCTGTTTCTGTGCTGTACATCTCCATGACTCAAACCCTACTCTTTCTCTACCATTGAGTAATTTCTAAAACCCATGAATTGAACTTCACTGGATAGGCCAGAATTTATTGTCTAACACTAACTGTTAAGGACTTACACATTTCATGATGAAGTCCTGGGGAGTGTTGCTGAACAGAGAGACCTTGGAGGGCAGGTTCACAGTTCCTTGGAAGTGGAGTCACAGGTAGATAGGATAGTGAGGAAGGCATTTGGTATGCTTTCCTTTATTGGTCAGAGTATTAAGTACAGGAGTTGGGAGGTCATGTTGGGATTGTACAAGACATTAGTTAGGCTGCTTTTGGAATATTGCGTGCAATTCTGGTCTCCCTGCTAAAGGAAGGATGTTGTGAAATTTGAAAGGGTTCAGAAAAGATTTACAAGGATTTTGTCGGGATTAGAGATTTTGAGCTGTCAGGGGAGACTGAATAGGCTGGGGCAGTTTTCCCTGGAGTGTCGGAGGCTGAGGGGTGACCTTATAGAGGTTTGTAAAATCATGAGGGGCATGGATAGGCTAAATAGATAATGTCTTTTCCCTGGGGTCGGGGAGTCCAAAACTAGAAGGGATAAGTTTAAGGTGGGAGGGGATAGGTTTAAAAGGGACCTAAGAGACAACTTTTTCATGCAGAGAGTGGTGTATGTATAGAAGGAGCTGCCAGAGGAAGTGTGGAGAGTTCAGATACATTTAAAAGGCATCTGAATGGGTACATGAATAGGAAGGATTTAGAGGGTTATGTGCCAAATGCTGGCAAATGGGACTAGATTTATTCAGGATATCTGATCAGCATGGGCGAGTTGGATTAAAGAGTCTGTTTCTGTGTTGTCCATCTCCATGATTCTCAGACCTCACTCTTTCTCTAACATGGAGGTTTTTTTAAACATTGATGTGAACTTCGCTGGAGGCCAGAATTTATTGTCCAGCACTAACTGTTAAAAGTAAACTAGCAGTAGTAAAGTCTGCAGTTAAATGTAGGCTAGAGCAGGTAAGGACAGCAGATTTACTTCCACTAAGGAATTTGGTGAAGCAGGTGGGTATTTACGCTAACTGACTGTGGTTATAGTGTCATGACTAAACTAGCTTTCCACCCTCGTTTTTTTTTTTTACTGCATTGAACTTGCACCATTTCCCATGGTTGGATTTAAGCCCATATCCTCAGAACACTACCGTAATATTCTAGATTACTGGTTCAGTGACATTATCACTGTACTGCTGTATCCCCATTATAAATAATGCTGTGTTTTAGATTTTAATTACCTATTTTTAACAGGCTTTTTGCCAACAAGTGTATTTTGCAAATCTAGCAGAGTTAACAGACAATTTTAATATTAATACACTACAGGCCATTTTGCTATAACATATGTTTCGTTATTGCAAATTCCCTGTAACGTGATTGAAGAATTGGGAACACTATTTCCAAAGTGCAAACTTTTAAAGCATGTATTGGTTATGACGTGATTCTGATCCCATTAGTTTAAAAGGTACTGCTATTATGTGATTTTCTTATAGCACAGGGTTACATGAGAACGGAAACACCGCGTTATTGCAGAACCAACTGTATTATGAAGCCATCATCGTCCATTCTTAACAATCCCAGAACACTGACAAAGTAAATTACAAATTGTAGTAGCCAGCAACACTGTTAGAAGAAGTCCCTCAATTACGCAGCAATTGAAAAATAGGCAATTAGTAATCATTAGTGAATAAATGCTGTGTTTCTATTACATTTATTAATAACATTAGTAACTGCTTTGATTTGTTGTGAAATTGCCATGAGAAGAAAGACAGATTGTGGGAAATGATGAGGAAAGACACCTTCAGTACTTTTTATTAAAATCAGCAGCATCACACTCATGGTACTAAAAACAAATACTGATAGTTTTAAGATACAAAAGCAAAGAACACTATACGAACGCTATAGTCTTAAAGTGAGAGATCATGTATGTACAGAAAGACCCACACAAATTTACCATTACTGTGTTCGCAGTGATTTGGATTTTAATAATTTTTCTTAAGGTGGAAAGGTTCATTCCCTGGCGACTAAAGAAGAAAGGTTCCAAATGCCATGTTTTTGAGCTCTCCAAGTGTATTATAGGCAGGTGAAGACCATAAGACCATAAGACAAAGTAGCAGAAATTAAACCATTCAGAGCCAGTCTGCTCTGCCATTCAATCTTGGCTGATAAGTTCTTATCCTCATTGTCCTACTTTCTCCCTGTAACGCTAGATGCCCTTGATACTCAAGAACCTATCTATCTCAGCCTTAAATATACTCAATGACATGGCCTCCAAAGTCTTCTGTGGTAATGAATTCCAACGATTCACCACTCTCTGGCTGAAGATGTTTCTCCTCATCTCTGTTCTAAAAGATCTTCCCTTTACTCTAAGGCCATGTACTTGGTTTCTAGTCCTTCCTACCAATGGAAACATCTTCCAACATCTACTCTGTCCAATCCATTCAGTATTCTGTATGTTTCAATTACATCCCCTCTCATCCTTTTAAACTCCATTGAGTATAAACCCAGTTTGAAGACTTTCCACATATGTTAAGCTTTTCATTCCTTGAACCATTCTCGTGAACCTCCTCTGAACACACTCCAGGGTAGTACATCCTTCCTGAGAAATGGGACCCAAAACTGCGCACAATAATCCAAATGGTCTGATTAGTGCCTTACAGAGCTTCGGAAGTACATCCCAGCTTTTATATTCAAGCCATCTCAAAATAAATGGCATCATTGCATTGGTCTTCCTAACTACTGACTTAACCTGTAAGTTTACCTTGAGAGAATCTTGGACTTGAACTCCCAAGTCTCTGTACTTCAGACTTCTGAATTTTCTCCCCATTTAGAAAATGCCTCTATTCTTCCTACCACAGTGCATGACCTCATACTTTCCCACAATGTACTCCATCTGCCACTTCTTTACCCATTCTCCTAACCTGTCCAAATCCTTCTGCAGCTTCCCTGCCTCCTCAATGCTACCTGTCCCTCTACCTATCTCTGTATTGTCTGTAAACTTAGCCAGGGTGCCCTCAGTTCCTACATTTAGATCGTTAATGTATCAAGTGAAAAGTTATGGTCCCAACTCTGAGCCTTGTGGAACACTACCTGTTACAGGCTGCCATCCTGAGAAAGACCCTTTTATCCCCACTCTCTGCTTTCTGCCAGAGAGCCAATCTCCTATCCTAGCACCTTGTCTCTAACACCATGGGCCCTTATCTTACTCAGTAGCCTCCTCTGCATTACCTTGTCAAAGGCCTGCTTGAAGTCCAGGTAGATAACATGCATTGGCTCTCCTTGGTCTAACCTGCTTGTTACTTACTCAAAGAATTCTAGCAGATTTGTGAGGCATGACCTCCCCTTGATGAAGCCATGCTGACTTAACCATATACTTCCAAGTATTCAGAAATCTCATCCTTCACAATGGATTCCAGGATCTTACCCACGACCGAGGTTAGGCTAATCAGTCTGTAATTTTCTACTTTTTGCTTTACTCCCTTTTTAAACAGGGGTGTCATGTCCTCTGGGATTTTCCCTCATTCTAGCGATTCCTGAAAGATCACCACTCATGGCTCCACTATCTCTTCAACTATCTCCCTTAGAATTCTGGGATGTAGTCCCTCTGGCCCAGGTGATTTATCCACCTTCAGGCCATTCTGTTTTTCTAGCACCTTCTCCGTAGTGTTGACCACCATACTCAGCTCTGCCCCTCACTCTCTTGAATTTTTGAGACGTTACTCATGTGGTCCTGCTTCAGGTTGATGTGGAAGAGGTATCAATTTAATTACAGTTAATCAGAGATTTTCTGTAAGTGTGGAAACTTGAGGTCAGGCAAGTTAGTCAGGGAGTTTTGTCTGAGGGTCAGCAGTTTCAGAGATAGTTAGGCATTTATGTTGGCATGAAAACTTGAGGTGCTTTATCTTGAGGAAGGAAATGATTTTTTCAGTCTGTGGACATCCACTTTGCAGCGTGTCTTGTATTTCTGTTAAGTACAACATCTGTGTTTCTTCTATTTGCTACTGAAATAGCCCACTTGTCTTTTGCTGTTTTACTTAATTATACTTAATAAAATCTGAAATTATTCATTTACTTAATGTCTTAATCTTGCTTGATGGTATATCATTATTGAACTTAAAGTATGTAAATGATAATGTTTGAAAGGGTTCATTTGAAACTTAAATTAGGTGAACAAGCAAGATCAGTTGCATTTGGGCAGGACAGAGACCTATGTCCTTTGGGTGGGGGGGTTACTGTTGGAGACAGTTTAAGTTAAAATGGTAAGGGAATGGGAATGTGAGTAGGGAGATAGACAAGGAGGAAACAAAGATAGAAACAAAAGACAGAAAGGTAGGAAGCAAAAGTGGAAGACACAAAACAGAGTGGAAAACAAATGTTGCTATAGTTCAAGTTAAAGTTAAAATGACTAACAGGGTTAGAATTGCAAGACTTTAAGGCATTATAAAGTACGTTCCTGTTAGGGTGAAAGGAAAGGCTGGTAAGTTCAGGGAATGCTGGATGTCTAAAGAAATTGAGGGTTTGGTTAAGAAAAGGAGGAAGCATATATCAGGTCTAGATTGAGTGAATCCTTAGAAGAGTATAAAGGCAGTAGGAGTATACTTAAGAGGGAAATCAGGAGGGCCAAAAGGGATATGAGATAGCTTTGGCAAATAGAGTTAAGGAGAATCCAAAGAGTTTTTACAAATACATTAAGGACAAAAGGGTAACTAGGGAGAGAATAGGGCCCCTCAAAGATCAGCAAGGCGGCCTTTGTGAGGAGCTGCAGGAGATGGGGGAATATACTAAACAAGTATTTTGCATCAGTATTTACTGTGGAAAAGGACATGGAAGATATAGAATGTAGGGACATAGATGATGACATCTTGAAAAATGTCCATATTACAGAGGAGGAAGTGCTGGATGTCTTGAAATGCATAAAAGTGGATACATCCACAGGACCTGATCAGGTGTACCCTAGAACTCTGTGGACTGCTAGGGAAGTGATTGCTGGGCCTCTTGTTGAGATATTTGTATCATCGATAGTGACAGGCGAGGTGCCGGAAGACTGGAGATTGGCTAACATGGTGCCATTGTTTAAGAAAGGTGGCAAGAACAAGCTAGGGAACTCAAGACCAGTGAGCCTGATGTCGGTGGTGGGCAAGTTGTTGGAGGGAATCCTGAGCGACAGGATGTACATGTACTTGGAAAGGCAAGGACTGATTAGGGATAGCCAACATATCTTTGTATGAAAATCATGTCTCACAAACTTGATTGAGTTTTTTGAAGAAATAACAAAAAGGATTGATGAGGGCAGAGCAGTAGATGTGATCTATTTGGACTTCAGTAAGGCATTTGACAAGGTTCCCCATGGGAGACTGGTTAGCAAGGTTAGATCTCACAGAATACAGGGAGAACTAGCCATTTGGATACAGAACTGGCTCAAAGGTAGAAGACAGAAAGTGGTGGTGGAGGGTTGTTTTTCAGACTGGATGCCTGTGACCAGTGGAGTGCCACAAGGATCATTGCTGGGTCCTCTACTTTTTGTCATTTATATAAATGATTTGGATGTGAGCATAAGAGGTATAGTTAGTAAGTTTGCAGATGACACCAAAATTGGGGGTGCAGTGTACAGTGAAGAAGGTTACCTCAGATTACAATGGGATCTTGATCAGATGGGCAAAGGGAGTTTTGCTGAACAAAGAGACCTTGGAGTGCAGGTTCATAGCTCCTTGAAAGTGGAGTCGCAGGTAGATAGATAGTGAAGAAGGCATTTCCTATGCTTTCCCTTATTGGTCAGTGTATTGAGTACAGCAGTTGGGAGATCATTGGTTAGACTATTGTTGGAATATTGTGTGCAATTCTGGTCTCCTTCCAATCGGAAAATGCTGTGAAACTTGAAAAGATTCAGAAAAGATTTACAATGATGTTGCCAGGGTTGGAGGATTTGCCAGGGTTGGAGGGAGAGGCTAAACAGGCTGGGGCTGTTTTCCCTGGAGCACTGGAGGCTGAGGGGTAACCCTTTAGAGGTTTACAAAATCATGAGGGGCATGCATTGGATAAATAGACAAAGTCTCTTCCCTGGGTTGGGGGACTCCAGAATTAGAGGGCATAAGTTCAGGGTGAGAGGGGAAAGATATAAAAGAGACCTAAGGAGCAACTTTTTCATGCAGAGGGTGGTACATATATGGAATGAGGTTCCGGAGGAAGGGGTGGAGGCTAGTACAGTTTAAAAGACATTTAGGTGAGTATATGAATGGGAAGGGTTTGGAGGGATATGGGCTGGGTGTTGGCAGGTGGAACTAGATTGGGTTGGGATATCTAGTCAGCATGGACAGGTTGGATCGAAGTGTCTGTTTCCATGCTGTACATCTCTATGACTCTATGACTCTATATCTTAACATGTGGAGCATTTACAAAAATGCACATGGATTAACATGCAACTTGATATACACGGTTATGATATATTTGCAATTAGGGAGACATGGCTGCAGGGTGACCAAGGATAAGAATTGAATATCCAGGGATATTCAATATTTTGAAGGGCAGACAAATAGGGAGGTAGAGGGTATGGGGGTGGATTTGGAATGGAGAGATCTGTCACCTTTTGGGAAGAAAGTCAATGAAACCTTGACAGCCTGCCAGAAGGTCCTTGATAATGTGCAGTGGCCATTGCTAATAATGATGTTGCTGAGGTTGCTAAGCAACCAGCCCTCTACTTACATCAAAAGCTTTGGGGTGGGAAATGGGCATGAATGGGTTGTCTTTCTAAATTAGTGGCTGATTTGGATGCTCCCACCTCCTGTCAGAATGGGTCTTTATTCTTGGTGTCACAACTTTCTGCTTCAGAAGCTATCAGCCCATTCCTCATACAATGGACTGCTCTCAATAGTATCATGTGCATGGGTGGAATTATGTGCTTGGTAGAATTTAATCTGTATGATGTTGGTCTCATCCATCATTTTTCGAAATGGTGCGAACATCGTTTTGTTTGCTGCCAGGAGATGCAAATCAGTTTTCAAATAATTAATCACTTATCCATACAATGTTGGGGTTCGCACTTATGTAAACCCTCAATAAAGTGCAAGCCCACTGCAAGAACTGCTAGCACTGGCAGTAGTATTGAACTGATGGCCACTGCTGGTGTTATACCATTGCTTGTAGGAGGAATTGACCATGGATCCCAAGGCAGAGGCAGGGACATAAGGGGCCACTCAATGGGGTGGGGTTGTCATTATCCAGTGTAAAAAGAATGGCTTTTAGCTAGCTCCCCCTTATTGATGTTGAATTCCTCAATGTAAAGGAGCGATTGTCCAGTATGCTATCAGCAATTTCAACATATTTGCTGGGTAGCCTCCATGAATGGGAAGTACACATGCTGCTGCTGCTGGTGGTAGTTGAATGAAGCCTTTAAGTGGCTCCTCAATGTGGGGATGTGGTCCCCTACTGTCCCTTACACTTGATCAAATAAACATACTCTTCTACCTCTGAACACACCTTGGGGGAAGGCTTACATTAAATTCTATCATAATACATATTCCTGAAAACAATACCTGAAAGAGTGGCTGAAGCAGATTCAGTCTTAAATTTCAGAAGGAACTGGAAACCTGAAGGTTTATGGACAATCAGGGGTTTGTTGAACTCTTAAGAACTGGTAGAGATATGATGGGCTGAATGGCCACTCCCTGTGTTCTTTGTACCTACAGTTCATTATGATTAACTCAGTCTTGAGCAGAACACCAAATAGAATATAAAAATATTCCACCTCTCCATTTGTATGACAAAAATCTCAACATCCCACAAATGTAAATTTGAAGGATGCCCAGGCACAAATCTATGAAAGGCCTGCAATGTTAACTGTAACTCTTGCCACAGATTCTACCAGACTTACAGAGTATTTTCAGCACATTCTGTCTGAGTTGCAAAATTATACCATGCTGGACATAAAGCAATGTCCCAATGAGAAATGACAGTCACAGGATTCTACCTATTAGATTTGGTCGATAGAACAGGAGGGGTGATGGAAACACTGTGGCGCGTGCACCCTGATTTCCAAAATTACTGCTGGAAGATTTCCTTTGAAGCTAAGGTACAAAATAGAGAGCTGCTCCACAGTGGTTGGCAGTTTTAATTTGTAGTACAAAGTAATAAGTGTCTCTCTTTTTGTTCTTATAGAAGTTTGGATAAAGGGGAACCAGAAGAGATAATGCATTTAGATTTTCAGAAGGATACAGGTTTGATTGAGTAGCACATGAACCCAAAAGAGTTAGCAATATACAGCAAGTAATTAAGTACCAAATGGAATAATGGTCTTTATTGCATGTGGTATGGAGGAGAAAAGTTGGGGCAAGTCTTATTATAATTGTACAGGGTTAGACCTCATCTAGACTGCCATGTTCAGCTTTGGTTTTCTTATTTAAAGAGAGATAATATTTACATTAACAGTTTAGTGAAGATCCTCTAAGTTGATTCCTAGGATGAAAAGTTGCCTTTGAGGAAAGGTTGAACAGTTAAAGTTTATACTCATTGTAGTTTAGAAGAATGGTAAGGAGTCAAAATTAACTGGCAGCGCAGGCTCAAGTGGCCTACCTCTGCCCCTTTTCATATGATTGTACTTTTAAACAAAGTTCACTAGACTCTGATCATCATTATAATTAACTCAGTTTCCCAAAATGCCAACTTACAATAAATTACTTAAGCTTATTTGCTCATTTTATTATGTAATCTGTCCAAACCTGTGCATAACCAGATATTTAACATTTTGTTTGGTAATTTGTTAAGAAAGGTTGAATTTGTTCACTTGGTAGTTTGCATGGTGAATAGACATGATAACCCTCGCAGGTTACTCTCCCTGCATCTAGAATATATCACGGTGAACTGCCATACCAACTACCTGCTATGGGAGTTTACTTTTGTAATCGTGACAGCAATTTACATCCCACCCAAAGCGAGAGTGAAGAGAGTGCATTTGACAAAATGTATACCGCCACTTGAGACGGAATATCCAAAGGCTTATTCACTGTAGACAGTGACTTCTGCAACTGGATCTTTGACTTCCTGGCCCGCAGACAGCAATCAGTAAGGATAGGTGACAATACCTCTGCCATGATAATCCTTAACACAGTATCCCACAAGGCTGCACATTCAGCTTCTTACTAGCCTCTTTATACACTCACAACTGTGTGGCCAAATTCAGCTCTCTCTCCCTTTACAAATTTGTTGATGACAGCACCATAATGAGTCAAATTACAAATAACAACAAGACAGAGTGCAGGAAAGAGATAGAGAGCTTAGTGGCATGGTGTAAAAACAGCAACCCCTCCCTCAATGTCAGCAAAATTAAGGAGTTGGTCATTGACATCTGAAAACAGAGTGGAGGACTGCCTTTATCAATGGTGTGGAGGTGGAGATAGTCAAGTGCTTCAAGTTCCTAGGAGTAAATATCACCAACAATATGTCCTGGGTCCATCCACATCAATGTTACAGTCAAAAAGACACAACAATGCTTTTGCTTCCTCAGAAACTAAGGAGATTCAGCTTGTCCACAATGTCTCTTGCCAATTTTATAGATGCACAATAGAAAGCTTCTTAGCCAAATGCATCACAACATGGTTTCGCAACTGCTCTGCCCAAGACTACAAGAATGCAACCCAGTTCATCAAAAAACATTAGCTTTCCTTCCATTGATACCATCCATATTTCCCACTGCCTCAGGAAAGCAGCCCACATCATCCAAGTCCCTGCCAACCCCTGTTTTATTCTCTTCCACCTCTTTAATCGGGCAAAAGATACAAACGTTTGAAAATGCGTACCAACAGATTCAAGAACAGCTTCTTCATCTGTTATCAGGCTTAAGAATGAACCCCTCATATATTAGAGTTGATCTTTCTCTGCACCTTTTCTGTAGCTATAATGCTATGGTCTATTTATTAACTTGATATATTTATGTAAGGTATGATTTGTCTGGATAGCATGCAAAACAATGTTTTTCACTGTATCTCAGTACATATGATAATAATAAATCAAATCAAACCAGTACCATACTTTGGATTTAAATTAACAGACAGCTCAAAGTTTCTGTGCTGCCTGCATCACAACAAATAGGTGCAAACTAATTGTGTCTTGTGATTCTTGCATTTATTTTTATCCTAATCCAAATTTTACCAAAAGTATATTGTTAAGCAAAAACATATGGCATGCAACATAAATTGTATATTAACATAATAAAAATGTAAAACCGGTATTAATGTAAAATGTGCTCTCTTGTAATCTCTTATAGACTATTATCATTCCAGTAATAAAGACATTTGGCCCAGTGCAGAGTTCACTGACTACTTGCCCTGGTGGAGATACCGCACATGATTCCTTAGAATTCAAGTTATTTTCACCATTTAGTAATGAGAACTTATTGAATAATGAAAATACCTTGTTTTGTTAAACATAAGCCTGTGTGAATTGGACACTTCACCTTCATCATATTAGAATGTGAATTCATGATGTCGTACGTCTGTTGATCATTAGCTCACAAACATGAATTGTTAATGCCATGCATTTATCCTGTGCAATAGTACAACATTTGACACAACATTACTTCTTTGTTCCAGCCCAGTGGGAACAGATGTTTAATTACCATTACCTTGTCCTAGGAAATGTGCTCCACCCACAAGAACACTAGGACAGCCCTCCCAGCTGTGATATGTTACAACTTTTTCGTCAGCATTATTTCAATCCAATGGTTCCTAAACCTAATCTCTGTTGGAGTCACTCTGTTCATTTTCTGCACATCACTGAGACACCCCACAAAATCCTCTGCAACCACTTTTGTATTACCTGAGTAGACTAAGAAAGCAAGCATTAACACTCAATTCAACATGTACAGTACAATTAAAAATAACATTTAATCTCAATTACTAATTAAGTTCAAAGTATTTTTCTACTGCATTCATGTTTGTACATAAAAGCTTTGAATACAACATTGTAAAAGCATATTCAGAGGGGAAGCTTAATTTCGCAGGATGCATTCATTACTAATTTATTACAATAAAGAAGAGTAGCAAAATCTGAAAATAATATAGTTTACAGATTTTTAAATAATAGTTCACAATTTTAAACTCTTACCCTCTTTATTCAATACTGTTTAAATGAAACATTCTGCAAAAAACTAAAACATGCCAGATTTGTGCTTGGGCTAAACATTGAATTATAAATTTAGGGATTGACTTGTTTAATCAAAACTGTCTCTGCATCTTTACTGAGTATTCCTTTCCTTTGAATGGTCCCATTCCATATTCAAGTCATCTCCTATTTAAAACTTCTGTTCTTTTTGTTTTAACTTCTTTTAAGTTGTTCAAGGGATATTGGAAATTAACTTTTCAATAATTTGCATCTATCCCAAGGAAACAACCCAGTCAATAATTCTTCAGTATTGCCTTGACTTAGAGTGCAATTACAGTAATGCTGGCTTTAAAACCAATACAGCCATACCAAAACTAAGTTATTGCTTACACCTTGCACTTTAGAACAAAGTAGCTCTGCACATATTTCAATTGCCTATTAGAATATTTAAAAATGGACAAGATTGACATATCTTAGCATTAGTAGAAGTTAAACGGACACATTTGTGCACTTTGTATACTTGGCCACCTTAGTCTGCAGGAATGATACTTACAGTCATAAGACCAAGCAATGAGAATCTTACATCTCTTGGCATTGGTATCATTGGACTCTCAAATTACATCCATCTGCTACTGCTCCATATTAATGTTCTGATTTCTTTGTTGATAGCTAGCTTCATTAGCACTACTCAAATGGTTAGCAGAGTTATGTTTTTCTTAATAATATTATCAGTTCATTTACCTTTGATGAGAACACCTTAAGCTTAAAATTTGACAGCCACTAAATAAGTTGAAATAAATGGATTCTTTGTCATGTTAAAAAAGAAGAAATGTTGATGAGCTAAAAGTCAAGAGAGTTTGCACTTCAAAATGTTACCTGGAGTGGTTTCAGCCAACTAATTATGACTCATGGCAGTTTTTAGTTGATAAGAAATATTATTGAATAGTCACAATGAATAATTATGTTTATAATAAACACTTACAAAAAGCTAAGCATGTATATTTCCTCATCTGACAAAACAAAATTAAAGTTTGAAGTAGAATGTGAATTATACTGCATTGAAGAACCAGGACTGACAAGGATTCTGGGTAATCCAAGATGGAGGACAGGAAAAATTTCTGGCTGTAACAGCTGCTCCTTTTCTGAGGTGTTTTCGGTGATTTCTCCAAATTTCAGGAGCAGCAATTACTGTTTTATATGCTTTTGCATTGTTTTGGAACTTGAGAGAAAAAAAAACAGCACTTCTAAAAGGGAGAAGAACAGACAAACGAAGCACGTGGTGAGGTCAGTGCAGGAGAGAGAGAGAGAGAGAGAGAGAGAGAAAAAGAAAAAAAGAAAAAGAAAGAAAGAAACCCACATTACTGACAGAGTTAGCAGTTACTGCCTTAGCTGTTGAATTCATGCATTGCTGGACATCGGAATGTGTCTGGGAAAATTAAAAAATAATGAAATACACAACTGATCTTGGAGGAACCTCTGGGAGAGGTCACAGCACAGAAACAGATAAGTGGATGTTTTAAACGTGTCCTTAAAATAAGTCGCAGTAGTGAGTAGAGTGGGTTCTTAGTTATATGTTATATTCAGATATGCCTCTTGATTCAACTTAAAATATAAGCCATAAGTATTAATTTAACCTGGAGCAGTATTTTGTAGAGAAATAAGACAGTGCTATTTTCTGGTTCTGTAGGTTGAAAGAAACAAAAATAGCCCTTAGTAGAGTGATATGCTCTTCTTGTCAGATGTGTGTGTTTAGGAAGAGTTTACGGGTGACTGAGGATTATATCTGCAATAAATGCCATTGATTGCGAATCCTATCAGATTGAATGAATCGGTTAGAGAGGCAGTTAGAGGCAATGAGGAATTTACAAGAGCAAGGGGATGTCATGGATGGCAGTTATAGGAAGGGGGAAAGTCTCAGATACAGTCACAAAGATGGGTTAAGTCAGGAAAGGTAAGAGAGGTAGGCAGGCAGTGCAGGAGTCTTCTGTGACTATAGATGGAAATGTGTTGCTGGAAAAGCGCAGCAGGTCAGGCAGCATCTAGGGAACAGGAGAATCGACGTTTCGGGCATTAGCCCTTCTTCAGGAATCCTGAAGAAGGGCTAATGCCCAAAACGTCGATTCTCCTGTTCCCTAGATGCTGCCTGACCTGCTGCGCTTTTCCAACAACACATTTCCATCTCTGATCTCCAGCATCTGCAGACCTCACTTTCTCCTCTTCTGTGACTATCCCCATTTCAAACAAGTATGCTGGTTTGAAAAATGTAGGGGGTGTTGGATTCTCATGAGGACGTAGCATGAACAGCCACGTTTCTGGTATTGAGACTGGCTGTAATGCAATGATAGGTATGTCGGGTTCCAAGCGATCGATTGTCTTAGGGCACTCTCTAGTCTGAGGTACAGATAGATGTTTCTGTGATCAGCAGCGAAAAATCAGAATGGTGTGTTACCTCCCTGGTGCCAGGATCAAGGATGCCTCAGAGATGATGCAGAATGTTCTCAAGGGGAAGAGGGGCCAGCAGGAAGTCATTGTACATATTGGAGCCAACAACATAGGAAGGGAAAAGGTTGAGATTCTGAAGGGAGATTACAGAGAGTTAGGAAGAATTTAAAAAGGAGGCCCTCGAGAGTAATAATATCTGGATTACTCTCGGTGCTACGAGCTAGTGAGGGCAGGAATGGGAGGATAGAGCAGATGAATGCATGGCTGAGGAGCTGGTGTATAGGAGAAGGATTCACATTTTTAGATCATTGGAATCTCTTTCAGGGTAGAAATGACCTGTACAAGAAGGACGGATTACACCTAAATTGGAAGGGGACTAACATACTGGCAGGGAGATTTGCTAGAGCTGCTCAGGAGGATTTAAGCTAGTATGGTGGGGTGGGGTTGGGGGAATGGGATCCAGGGAGATAATGAGGAAAGATTTCAATCTGAGACTGGTACAGTTGAGAACAAAGGCAAGTCAAACAGTCAGGCAGGCAGGGACATAGCAGAGAACAAGGTAAGACTGATAAATTAAACTGCATTTATTTCAATGCAAGAGGCCCAACAGGGAAGGCAGATGAACACAGGGCATGGTTAGGAACATGGGACTGGGATATCTCAGCAATTACAGAAATGTGGCTCAGAGATGGACAGGACTGGCAACTTAATTCCAGGATACAAATGCTACAGGAAGGACAGAAAAAGGGCACGTCAGGAGGGGGAGTGGGTGTTTTTGATAAGGGATAGCATTACAGCTTACTGACAGGGGATATTCCTGGAAATACATCCAGGGAAGTTATTTGGGTAGAACTGAGAAATAAGAAATGGATGATCACCTTATGGGATTGTATTTTAGTCAGAGGGAAATTGAGAAACAAATTTGTAAGGAGATTTCAAGTATCTTTAAGAACAATAGGGTGGTTATGGTAGAGGATTTTAACTTTCTAAACATAGACTGAGATTGCCATAGTGTTAAGAGTTTAGATGGAGAGGAATTTATTAAGTGTGTACAAGAACATTTTCTTATTGAGTATGTGGATGTACCTGCCAGAGAAGGTGCAAAACTTGACCTACTCTTGGGAAATAAGGCAGGGCAGGTGATTGAGGTGTCAGTGGGGGAGCACTTTGGGGCCAGCGACCACAATTCAATTAGTTTTAAAATAGTGATGGAACAGGATAGACCAGATCCAAAAGTTGAAGTTCTAAATTGGAGGAAGGCCAATTTTGACGGTATTAGGCAAAAACTTTCAAAAGCTGATTGGGTGCAATGTTCACAGGTAAAGGAATGGCTGGAAAATGGGAAGCCTTCAGAAATGAGATAACGAAAGTCCAGAGAAAGTATATTCCTGTTTGGGTGAAAGGAAAGGCTGGTAGGTACAGGGAATGCTGGATGACTAAAGAAATTGAGGTTTTGGTTAAGAAGAAGAAGAAGGAAGCATATGTCAGGTATAGACAGGATAGAGTCATTTATCTCTCCACTCTGGAGACTTCCTGCCTCTATTCCCGATGAAGGGCTTTTGCCCAAAACGTCGATTTTCCTGCTCCTCGGATGCTGCCTGATCTGCTGTGCTTTTCCAGCACCATTCTGATCTAAACTCTATAGACAAGATAGATCAACTGAATCCTTAGAAGAGTATAAAGGCAGTAGGAGTATACTTAAGAGAGAAATCGGGTGGGCAAAAAGGTGACATGAGATAGCTTTGGCAAATAGAATTAAGGAGAATCCAAAGAGTTTTTACAAATACATTAAGGACAATAGGGTAACTAGGGAGAGGATAGGGCCCCTCAAAGATCAGCAAGACGACCTTTCTGTGGAGCTGCAGGAGATGGGGGAGAAACTAAATGAGTATTTTGCATCAGTATTTACTGTGGAAAAGGACATGGAAGATATAGAATGTAGGGACATAGATGGTGACACCTTGCAAAATGTCCATATTACAGAGGAGGAAGTGCTGCATGTCTTGAAACGCATGAAAGTGGATACATCCACCGTACCTGATCAGGTGTACCCTAGAACTCTGTGGGAAGCTAGGGAAGTGATTGCTGGGCCTCTTGTTGAGATATTTGTATCATCGATGGTCACAGGTGAGGTGTCGGAAGACTGGAAGTTGGCTAACATGGCGCCACTGTTTAAGAAAGGTGGTAAGGACAAGCCAGGGAACTCAAGACCAGTGAGCCTGAAGTCGGTGGAGGGCAAGTTGTTGGAGGGAATCCTAAGCGACAAGATGTACATGTATTTGGAAAGGCAAGGACTGATTAGGGATAGTCAATATGGCTTTCTGCATGGGAAATCATCTCACGAACTTGATTGAGTTTTTTGAAGAAGTAACAATGAGGATTGATGTGGTCAGAGTGGTGGACGTGATCTATACAGACTTCAATAAGGCATTTGACAAGTTTCCCCATGGGAGACTGGTTAGCAAGGTTAGATCTCACAGAATACAGGGAGAACTAGCCATTTGGATACAGAACTGGCTCAAAGGTAGAAGACAGAGGGTGGTGGTGGAGGGTTGTTTTTCAGACTGGAGGCCTGTGACCAGTGGAGTGCCACAAGGATCGGTGCTGGGTCCACTACTTTTCATCATTTAAATAAATGATTTGGATGCAAGCATAAGAGGCATAGTTAGAAAGTTTGCAGATGATCCCAAAATTGGAGGTGTAGTGGACAGCAAAGAAGGTTATCTCAGATTACAATTGGATCTTGATCAGATGGACCAATCGGCTAAGAAGTGGCAGATAGAGTTTAACTTAGATAAATGCGAGATGCTGCATTTTGGGAAAGCAAATCTTAGCAGGACTTATACACTTAATGGTAAGGTCCTTGTGAGTGTTGCTGAACAAAGAGACCTTGGATTGCAGGTTCATAGCTCCTCGAAAGTGGAGTCGCAGGTAGGTAGGGTAGTGAAGAAGGCGTTTGGTATGCTTTCCTTTATTGGTCAGAGTATTGAGAAGAGGAGTTGGGAGGTCATGTTGCGGCTGTACAGGACATTGGTTAGGCCACTATTGGAATATTGTGTGCAATTCTGGTCTCCTTCCTATCAGAAAGATGTCATGAAACTTGAAAGGGTTAAGAAAAGATTTACAAGGATGTTGCCAGGGTTGGAGGATTTGAGCTACAGGGAGAGGTTAAATTTGCTAGGGCTGTTTTCCCTGGAGTGTCGGAGGCTGAGGGCTGACCTTATAGAGGTTTACAAAATTATGAGGGGCATGGATAGGATAAATAGGCCAAGTTTTTTTCCCTGGGGTCGGGGATTCCAAAACTAGAGGGCATAGATTTAGGGTGAGAGGGGAAAGATATAAAAGAGACCTAAGGGGCAACGTTTCCATGCAGAAGGTGGCATGTGTATGGAATGAGCTGCCAGAGGAAGTGGTGGAGGCTGGTACAATTGCAACATTTAAAAGGCATCTGGATGGGTATATGAATAGGATGGGTTTGGAGGGATATGGGTCAGATGTTGGCAGGTGGGACTAGAATGGGTTGGGATATCTGGTCGGCATGGACGGGTTGGACCGAAGGGTATGTTTCCGTGCTGTACATCTCTATTACTCTATGACTCGTAAAATCTTAAACAAAAACAGAAGTTTCTGGAAAAACTCAGCTGTTTGGCAGCATCTGTGAAGTGAAATCAGAGTAAATATTTCAGATCTGGTGACCCTTCCTTAGAACTGATGGTAGCTATGAAAATGTAGTGTTATGTGCAGAAGACAGGATGGGGAGAGGGGATAATGAGTAAACGATAGGTAGGGATAGTGCCCAAAGAGAGAGAACAACAGCTGGACAGACAAAGGAGTAAAACCTTAAGCTTTTTGTATTACGAATCTTTTAACAATTTAGAACATTTTGGGACATATGCCTTGTATCTTAATGTTTTCTTTTTCTGTCTATTTTGTGTGTGTTGTCATATCCAAAGTATATGAAATTTTTTTTTACAAGTTTTGATAAATTATCCAAATATACTGATAGATTCACCTTTAAGCAAAAGCTTTTCATATTTATACACGTAGATTGTTTTAAATTGATGAATAACATCCACAGCTTGGCAAATTAACTGAAATGTAACAGGAGTAGGCTGGAAATATACAAGAGGATTTTCCTTTCCTCACAAAATTAGATACTTTTCTGTACACTATTGATTTGGCAGCATCTGTGAAGTGAAATCAGAGTAAATATTTCAGATCTGGTGACCCTTCCTTAGAACTGATGGTAGCTATGAAAATGTAGTGTTATGTGCAGAAGACAGGATGGGGAGAGGGGATAATGAGTAAACGATAGGTAGGGATAGTGCCCAAAGAGAGAGAACAACAGCTGGACAGACAAAGGAGTAAAACCTTAAGCTTTTTGTATTACGAATCTTTTAACAATTTAGAACATTTTGGGACATATGCCTTGTATCTTAATGTTTTCTTTTTCTGTCTATTTTGTGTGTGTTGTCATATCCAAAGTATATGAAATTTTTTTTTACAAGTTTTGATAAATTATCCAAATATACTGATAGATTCACCTTTAAGCAAAAGCTTTTCATATTTATACACGTAGATTGTTTTAAATTGATGAATAACATCCACAGCTTGGCAAATTAACTGAAATGTAACAGGAGTAGGCTGGAAATATACAAGAGGATTTTCCTTTCCTCACAAAATTAGATACTTTTCTGTACACTATTGATGGAGGCTTTGCAGCTCAAGTAATTTGAGTACTCAACTTCCAAATGGGTGCCATGTATTTTATGTCTCATCGTCTCTTTTATTTGAATTCCCTTGTCATAGACAGCAAAGGTTCATCACCTCACAAGACAGCAAAAAGGCAAGCGAGGTCTTGGGAAAAGAGAGGAACTAACATTAACGTACAATAATTACATCTCACGTCAATCATTAACAGTGTTTCCAGGCAATTCAAAACTGCACACTGTACCACAGTTCCTATCAAATGTAGCAGTGTGACATTCAACAAGATAGATGACCTTAAAACAATAAGACTTTAAGATGTAGGAGCAGAAGGTTAGGCCACAGTTGGAATATTGCATGCAATTCTGGTCTCCTTCCGATCGGAAAGATGTTGTGAAACTTGAAAGGGTTCAGAAAAGATTTACAAGGATGTTGCCAGGTTTGGAAGATCTGAGCTGCAGGGAGAGGCTGAACAGGCTGGGGCTATTTTCCCTGGAACGTCGGAGGCTGAGGGGTGACCTTATAGAAGTTTACAAAGTTATGAGGGACATGGATAGGATAAATAGACAAAGTCTTTTCCCTGGGGTCGGAGAGTCCAGAACTAGAGGGCATAGGTTTAGGGTGAGAGGGGAACAATATAAAAGAGACCTAAGGGGCAACTGTTTCACGCAGAGGGTGGTACGTGTATGGAATGAGCTGCCAGAGGATGTGGTGGAGGCTGGTACAATTGCAACATTTAAAAGGCATTTGGATGGGTATATGGATAGGAAGGGTTTGGAGGGATATGGGCTGGGTGCTGGTAGGTGGGACTAGATTGGGTTGGGATATCTGGTCGGCATGGACGGGTTGGACCGAAGGGTCTGTTTCCATGCTCTACATCTCTATGACTCTATGACTCTGACTCTAAATCGGCCATTTGGCCGATTGAGTCAGATCTGCAATTTAGCAAAATTATGGTTGATCTGAGTTAAAAATCACACAACACCAGGTTATAGTCCAACAGGTTTAATTGGAAGCATACTAGCTTTCGGAGCGACGCTCCTTCATCAAGTGATTGTGACAATCACCTGTTGAAGGAGCGTCGCTCCGAAAGCTGGTGTGCTTCCAATTAAACCTGTTGGACTAAACCTGGTGTTGTGTGATTTTTAACTTTGTACACCCCAGTCCAACATCGGCATCTCCAAATCATGGTTGATCTGCTAATTCTCAACTTCACTAGATTAAAACATGGAAAATGCTTAAAGAAATATAATCAACTATTATGAAGAAGAATGAAAAACAAAGTATGTCTCAAAACCAATGTCAAATTAATGGAGCAATCACTTTGCATCACCCTGAAATCTGAGCCAAATCTGATCCTGTGTCATATTTGAATGGTGCAGCAACTGTGGCCCCAACAGGCATTCGGATCAGTTAGACAAAGTTGAACAAATTTTGTTAAAAAGGTTCACTCATTTGCTCTGAATTTTGCATCGGCTCCTACGACCAGATTAGGATTCCTAATTTGATTAATAAAGCTTGATTTATGCCAGTTTTAGGTAAGCAAAGAGATTTCCCTTTTACAGTATGTCATCTGGCAAGCCTTGGGCATAATAAAGAGGGTAATGGAGGAGCCATCCTGATTCTCAACTCCTGACCATCTATTGTTCAGGAGCTTAAAGGATGTACAATGTGTACCAAAATAAAAACTCATTATGATTTCAAAAGCCTTTATATATGTATTTAGAACAAACATGAATTTTTGGAACCAAAGCAAGAACTATGCCCTTAGTGATGTCAGTTCTCAAAATGTTTGAACTAAACCAAATAATAGGTCAGAACTTTTTTTATCTATTCCCTCTCTGACAATGGTAAACACCTGTGGAAGCCTACCTATAAATACTTTGTATAAATGCTGAATCTAAAGAATCATAACAATTAATGTAAATCTGGTAATATGCTAAAATACTCAAGTACCTTACAGACCAGCTATGTTAAAATAAACTTTATTTTATAACATGCAAAACATTAAAATGATTGCAATTCACTTAGTTTGTCTTGGTTAATCTCAGTCAGGAGTGAGGAATAACAAAGAACAAAGAAAATTTACAGCCCAGGAACAGGCCCTTCAGCCCTCCAAGTCTGAACTGATCCATATCCACTGTCTAAAATGAATGCCCAATTCCTAAGGATCTGTATCTCTCTGCTCCCCACCAACTCATGCATCTGTCCCAGACGCACCTTAAATGAATCTACCATACCAGCCTCTACTACCTCTGCTGGCAACGTGTTCCAGGTACCTACCACCCTCTGTTTAAAGTCCCACATTTCATTTTAAACCAGTCTCATTTCAAAGTTCTCACATTTCATTTTCATTCTCAGTCACTGGACTGGTGACACCCTGTTGGAATGAATGGGAGTAGGGGAGATTTTATTTCATTCTCGAGAATTTTGTTAACAATTGAAACATGAAAAGTAAACCTTTTAAACCTCAGGTCAGGAGCTCCTTTTCATACTTGTTACATAACAGGAGAATTGTTAGCAACTCTACTGTCACCAGTTATATCATCATAAGAGCTACTTGTTTTCGTGGTTTTGTCATTCATCACCAGCATTCTACTGTGTATGCAAAAAGTTCCATTTTAACCAAAATATTTCAATCACATCATTCCATAGACCTAACTGTAATGTACCCTAAGGATATTCCAAAGGATGCACACACATTTAGTCATGTTACATCCTTCTTTGGCAAGCTGGGAAATTTATTCAGTGAGCATACCCTTAGGTTTGAAATTTCACTGTCATAAGTTTCTGCTCACTGAATGAAAGCTGGACAATTGTCAGTATCTGCATGCAGTTTGGCTGAAATAATGTAAGTGGGATTTTAATATTAAGGAAATGTATTTGTTGCGAGGTTTGATGTCACTGTATTTTGCTGGAGAAATAAAGGTGAGACTATCAATGTTCAGTGGATAGCAAGTTTCCATGGCTACTTTTCAGGGTTAAACAGAGATCACAAAGTTACTGTCCAGATTGGAATACTTCCCAATAGGTGTGGTAGTATGAGATTAGATTAAATTACTTACAGTGTGGAAACAGGCCCTTCGGCCCAACAAGTCCACACCGACCCTCCGAAGAGCAACCCACCCAGACCCATTCACCTACATTTACCCCTTCACCTAATACTACAGGCAATTTAGCATGGCCAATTCACCTAACCTGCACATTTTTGGACTGTGGGAGGAAACCGGAGCTACCGGAGTGAGATTTGAAACAATCAAGAACATAGAGTAGTAAGAAGTTGTGGTATTTGTTGATGTATACCCAATGAAGATGCCAGAATAAGCCAGGTCATGTTCATTCAACTGTAAGTGAATTCTTCACAGCGTAATAAAACTTAGTTTTGACAGAACAACTTTTCTGGCACTGATCATTTACAATTGTTGAGTTGAATTCTTCATTATTTAAATTATCAGTGGAAATTCAAAAAGAAATAATTAAATACAATATTTTTATTGTTCTATTCTATTTCTTTCTTTTATATCCACCTCTTTCTTACTCCAATCTTTCTTTTCTTGATTTTGCACTGGATGAACAAAAAAATCTTTCACTTTCTCTGGTGGCAAGCATGGAAACAGGAAGGACATTAGTTAGTTAAGGTGTGGCATACCTGAATCTTGCTGCCTTCACACCTCTGTCAAAATTGAGCTGTGGACAGGAACGTTAAATTATTGACTGCTGGAGGGTCTTATCCTGCCATCATTGTGATGGATCCAGCAGCAAGTAGAACACATTGGGCACAACTGTGCATGTTTCCTATCACTTTGACAAGGGTGGAGGGAGTTGCTCCAACAAAAACCATCAACCCCTGAGGACAGGGTGGGGCCCACAGAGGGTCCTCCTCCACCCCCTTGCATTTGATCTTCTTGTCCCTTCACTCTGAGAAATCCCCTATGCCCAAAATATAATTTACCTTGGTTGTTTAAAATTTGCGGTTCTGGGAGGGCAGGGGGGAGATGTGTCCTCTGACAGCAGCCATGATCTCATTAGTAATGCTGCTGAATACAAGCTGCCAGGCTTTGACTGTCCAGCAGCTCTCACTAGGTGTTGAGCTTTGGGGTCTTGATTCTAGGTGCAGGTCTACTGATGGCCTTGCTGCTGCTTGATTAGCATGTGGTTCAGTGAGGACTCCCCAAGAAGAGGCAGCATGGCTCTCTTACCAGCTCTCCAGCTGATAGGTGAGGCTGCTCTACCCTGTTACTTTAACTTACACTTCCAAATTTGTACTCTGCCTGCTCGTGTTAAAAAAAAAGTTCTGACTGCTTGCTTCGATGGTAGGCTCAAAGCTAATTTGGATTTTGAAATACTGCAACTTCCAATGTAAAATTTCATCAAATATCTATGGGCAATTGTAGGGGTAAGAGGCACCAGTCATTTGCTGCTGATTATAACATTTTAGCTATTGTGTTCTGGCCATATGGTCCAAAATATCATCAATTTCTCTAATATATTTTGCATCTTCAAACATTGTTGTGCAACTAGCACATCAAAGAAGAGAACCATTCACAGAAAGTAGAAAGCATCAACCCAGCTGCCTAGATACAACAACTATTGTATAGACTGGCATTCATTACATGAAGTGAATTTAATGAAAACTAATTAAGCAATGTTTTGATGTATATTTTCAATGCAATTTGAATAAGGATGTAATAATCAATACTTTATTGCTATGAGTTTCCATTGTCTTTCAAATAGACCAACACCACTGCCTTACAATTATTAACCACCAAATACACAGGTGATAGAAGTAATGACGTTTTAATCAAGAACAAGTGCATAGATATGTCGTTGCTGCTGGGAATTGTCTGGTTAATATCAGGGTACAGATGATGTTGCATTCTTATAGTAAAGCTTTGGCAATTTATGTACATCCACAAATTAGATTTATGGCCTTTTATTCACTTTCTGACTTCCATTATTTTTATTATGCCATGGTCTTAATAAACTGAAGAAAATGTGATGACAGTTAAAAGTAGAGCTGAAATTACATTGATTGAAAATTGAGAGTAGCAATTGTGATGTTATTGTTGCAAAATAATACTATCAAGTGATTCATTGGAAGTTACAATGAGAAAATTATTTTGAGGAAATGAAATTATAGTGTGATTGAAACTATGTACATCAAATGTACATGAAAGTATTAATAGGTGATCACCCCAAACATTGAAGTGAACTTGAAATTATGTTTCTTTTAGAATATTGAGTTTTGATTTAATTGGGTATTTAAAATAATAAAACAGTTTGATAGAACTGATAGAGTAAAACAATTTCTCCTTGTTAGGAATCTACAGCACAATAAAACAATCTTAAAATTAAAGCTGATTTTTTTAGAAATGCAATTAGGAAGAAACTCCAGGCACAAAGAAATCTAGGACATGCTGTCATAAAGCTGTGGCAAGTGAGTCAATGTAAATATTCTAATTAGAGACAAATAGATTTTCTTTGAGGATATGAAGCAAAGATGCATTTATGATACTGAAGTACAGATTAGCCATGATTTCATTGATTTTTAGACAGACTAATCAAGCTGAATGGCTTACTCATGTTCCTGTTTTCCTGAAGGACTGTGCTGGTTTGACATCAGAAAATTAGAATTTCATTAGAAAATTGATATAATTATAGAATGTGATCTCCACCACTGACAAAACAAAATCTAACAATATTACGTCAAGACAAACAAGGAGTCCTCAAATAAACAGGAAGAAATTGATTTGTAATCTCAAAAAACAATAAAATGCCCAAATTCCATAAAATAAGAATGGATGTTATTGGCTTGTATTGTTCGTGTCAGAGTGTCTGCTCAAATTGGGCCGGAACTCCCAGCTGCAATGTAATCTCTTCCTCAAAAGAGGGCGGGTGCCAAGTTGGAGGCTTGAGACTCCACACTTTTGACCTGGCCATTTTCCTTCCCACCTTTCTCCAACCAATCACCTTTTCCCCCCACCTTCATACACCTTTCACATTCCCAGCTACCTTTCTCCAAGCCCCCTCCCATTTATCTCTCAGCACCCCCGGCCCACAAGTCTCATTCTTGGTGAAGGGCTTATGCCTGAAACGTCGATTCTCCTGCTCCTCAGATGCTATCTGACCTGCTGTGCTTTTCCAGCACCACACTCTTGACTTCAGCATCTGCAGTTCCTCACTTTCTCCTGGACTTTTTAAATGGTTATTTAAAAGCATTTCTAATTACCCTATGACTGACTGACCTAGTCATAGGGTAATTAGAAATGCTTTTAAATAACCATTTAAAAAGTCCAGGAGAAAGTGAGGAACTGCAGATGCTGGAGTCAAGAGTGTGGTGCTGGAAAAGCACAGCAAGTCAGATAGCATCTGAGGAGCAGGAGAATCAACGTTTCAGGCATAAGCCCTTCACCAAGAATGAGACTTGTGGGCCGGGGGTGCTAGTCAGTCAAGATCACTTTTTTTACCATCATCTAACATTTAGCTTTATATGAATGTAGGAGAGAATGAATTAAATATCCATAATCATGCCGTGTGAAGATGTGGAAGTGGTGACAGATGTCAGGGGGGAGGTGAAATAGCAACTCATCACAATACCTACTCAGTTTGATCTTGAATACATTGGGATGCATTCACTGGAAAATCAAGGCTGTGTAGTCACTGTAGAACATTGGTTTCAATTGTTCGTTAAAGTTCATCCTTCTTTGCTTCTGAGAGGATATTCACACAATTTATGCATTTGATACCAGCCATCACAAGAAAAACATAGAACATTACAGTGCAGTACAGGCCCTTTGGCCCTTGATGTTGTGCCGCCCTGTCATACTAATCTGAAGTCCATCCCACCTACACTATTCCATGTACGTCCATATGCCTGTCCAATGATGACTTAAATGCATTTAAATTTGGCGAATCTACTACCGTTGCAGGCAAAGCATTCTATACCCTTACTACTCTCTGAGTAAAGAAACTACCTCTGACATCTGTCTTATACCTATCTCCCCTCACTTTAAAGTTGTGTCCCCTCGTGTTTGCCATCCCCATACTTGGAAAAAGGCTTTCCCTGTCCACCCTATCTAACCCTCTGATTATCTTGTACGTCTCTCTATTAAGTCACCTCTCAACCTTCTTCTCTCTAACGACAACAGCCTCAAGGCCCTCAGCCTTTCCTCATAAGACATTCCCTCCATACCAGGTAACATCCTAGTAAATCTCCTCTGCACCCTTTCCAAAGCTTCCACATCCCTTCTTATAATGCGGTGACCAGAACTGTACACAACACTCCAAGTGTGGCTGTACCAGAGCTTTGTACAGCTGCAGCATAACCTCCTGGTTCTGGAACTCAATCCCTCTATTAATAAAGGCCAAAACACTGTATGCCTTCTTAACAACCCTGTCAATCTGGGTGGCAACCTTCAGGGATCTGTGTACATGGACATCGAGATCTCTCTGCTCATCTGCACTCCCAAGAATCTTACCATTAGCCTAGTACTTTGCATTCCGATTACTCCATCCAAAGTGTATCACCTCACACTTGTCCACATTAAACTCCATTTGCCACCTCTCAGCCCAGTTCTGCATCCTATCTATGTTTCTCTGCAACTTACTACATTCTTCGTCACTATCCACAACTCCACTGACCTTAGTGTCATCCGCAAATTTACTAACCCACCATTCTAAGCCCTCATCCAGGTCATTTATAAAAATGACGAACATCAGTGGACCCAACACCGACCCTTGCGGTACGCCGCTAGTAACTGGACACCAAGATGAACATGTTCCATCAACTACAACCCTCTGTTTTCTTTCAGCAAGCCAATTACTGATCCAAACTGCTATGTCTTCCACAATCCCATTCCTCCACATTTTGTATAATAGTCTACTGTGGGGAACCTTATCAAATGCCTTACTGAAATCCATATACACCACATCAACCGGTTTACTCTCATCTACCTGTTTGGTCACTTTGTCAAAAAACTCAATAAGATTCGTTAGGCATGACCTACCCTTCACAAAACCCTGCTGACTGTCCCTGATCAGATTAAAAAGGATTGATTTTGGATTTAGCATAATAAAATCCCAAGCATTCTTAACATTTACAATTTTGTATATCTAACACACAAAGGAAATCTTACCTGTACATTACTTTAGATCGTTTATTTGAAATGGACAGGGACAATAGGATTTAAACAATTCTTAGGCCCAGCAGATTATGCATCTAACATGGACAGGTATTAAAAAGGTATTGAGGAAGTACAGGATCTACATGTTCGAAAGTAAAAAAAAGAAATACAAGCTTTTGAAATCTCAAAGGACACCAGAAGATGCTGGAATTCCTTCACAGGTGAAGAAACAGCTGTAGAGTGAGAAATCGAGCTGATGGGCAGAAGTTTTCTACTGAGGCAGAGGTTGCTGTGGAAGTAGCACAATGCAAACTTACACAGGAGCACCTTGTTTTGGTAACTCAACACACTGCTGCCAGAGTGTGATTTTATTTCAGGTTGGGCTCCTTGGGGAAGGCATCACATCCCAATAGTGGCCGCCAGCAAGTTAAGACAATTAAACATGATTTCAATTTCTTGAGAGGCACACAAGTCACATGCTGTACCTAAAATTCATCAAAGCAGACAATCTGGCTGCATTAAAGCTTCGACATAAAGAGTGAATCAGCAAAAAGTAATTAATGCGTAATGATAGTGATGCCACTCTCTCTCACAACTTCTAGTCACATCTACTTGGTCTGGCAGGCAGGTGGCTTCCTGCGGTTGTCACAAAATAAAACATTCCTGCCTACTCCCATTGTCTCTTTCTCAGACCTCCACGGATCCCTGGGACTATCTTTACAAAGTTACCTTTTATTTTGCTACTGAGTCAAAAAGTGTGACGCTGGAAAAGCACAGCAGGTCAGGCAGCATCCGAGCAGCAGGAGAGTTGACATTTCGAGCATAAGCCCTTCATGAGGAATGTGAGCTTATGCCCGAAACATTGACTCTCCTGCTCCTCGGATGCAGGCTGACCTACTATGCTTTTCCAGCGCAATATCTTTTGATTATCATTTTGCTATTGTCCACTTTTGCACACTCTGGAATGACACAGCCACATTGATGGTTGTCAGGTGCTCTCTAAATGGGACTCAACACCTCGAGTTCCCACCTCTTGAACACTGTGATAGCTAATTAGGCAGCAATTGTGTAAGTATATCAATAATTGGTCATGATAGCAAAATGTTAAAAACATTGTGTAATTATTTTGAAAAGAATTGGGACTCAGAATTGATTCTGACATTGGGTTCACAAACTAGTTGGTAAAATCCAACCCAATATTTCAAGTCAACTATCATCCATCTGAACAAGAGTAAATTCGGAATATAACAAATCTTATGTGAGTACAGAGGCATGGAAAGTAGAATGGGGGAATATAAAAGGAAAACACATTGTTAGTGTAGAAGGCAGGAGAGATTTAAAAAAGACCTGAGGGGCAACTTTTTCACAGAGGGTGGTTCCTATGTGGAATAAACTGCCAGAGGAAGTGCTAGATGCAGGTACAGTTAGAACATATAAAAGGCATTTGGACAGGTACACAAATAGGAAAGATTAAAGGGATATAGGCCAGATGCAAGCAAGTGGGACTACTTTAGTTTGGGAAATTTAGTGGGAATGGACTAGTTGGACCAAAGTGTCTGTTTCCGTGCTGTATGACTCTATGACTTCCCTTTTCTATATATCCATTCCTTTTGAAATAAAGGCCAAAATTCCATTTGCTTTCCCTTTTACACACAGAATTTGGATGTTAACTTTTTTGTGATTGATCTATTAAGACCTCAAATTACTCTGTGCTACAGCTTTCTGCAGTCTGTCTCCACTTAAATAAATTTCCACTCTTCAAAGTACAAAAAAATTCTTGACAAGCACAGGGGTGAAATGTTATTGGAGGTAGTTGGAATGCACAGGAATCAGATCAACCTTGATATTACCAATTGAGCAGTAGGCACTAATTGCAGACTTGAGGCCCCAGTGGCATATTCATACTCATAATTCATATGATAGTATGGTGAATTTTGGGCTTTAATTCCACTTTCCCATTTGCTGCCCATATCCATTGATGCCCTGCGAGAACAAGTGTCTATCCAAGACTTAAATGTATCCAACAATGGAGCATCCACAGTGCTCTAAGGTAGAGAATTCCACAGATTCCCAATCTCATTCCTAACCAAAAGGCTCTTTATCCTTAGATGATGTCTCTTGTGTTTCAGATTCCCTGAGGAATGGATCATCTACCCTATCAGGTCTTGTGTCTCAATGAGATCATTTCTCATTCTTCTAGACTCCAGAGAATTTAAACCAAACTTACTGAGCCTTTCATCACAGGTCAAGCCCCTCATTGCAAGGATCAACTCAGTGAACATTGGCTGTTCTACTTCCAAGAAGGATGGTTAGGGATAAACCAGGAAACTACAGGCCAGTAATCAGAAAGCTGTTGGAAATAATTCTAAGGGATAAAATTAATCTCCACTTAGAGAAGAAAGGAGTAATCAAGGATGTCCAACATGGTTATGTTAGGGTGAGATTAAGTTTGACAGGTTTGATTAAGTTTCTCGAGGAGGTGTCTAGGTGTTTTGATGAGAGCAGTGCAATGGATAATAGACTACATGGACTATAGTAAGTAATTAGTCAAGGCCTGGCATGGTGTTAAGATGATAAGAACACAGGGAGATCCTCCATGGCTGCCTGGGTATCATTTGTAGAAGGGTTCTCTTCCATTTTGAGACTCCATCATCCTCAGTTACATGCAATGACATCCTGCTGCAGTTTCTGATGCTCTATGTCTTCCAGCCTTTAAAGTCTGCCTGTCCTCCTTAATTGGATGGGGCACTAATTGACCAATTCAGAGAACATCTCAGATGATGCCTATTCCCTACATAGTGTAACCTTCCAACTGCATTTGATTCTGACAGCGGCCCAAAACTAGTTAGGAAAACCCCTGTCCCTGACATTCAGATGGAAGCTGATTTATCAGAAACAGCCATCAAAGATATTATTTTAAAATTCAGTGGAATTTTTGGCATATAATGAATGAATTTGATATACTGCAAGCATAAAATTAGTTTTTTGGGATGTGGAAGTTGGTTCAGTTATAATAATGGCTTCACATGCTGCTACAGACCCAGTTACACCTCAATCAATAATCAAGGGTATCTGTCGGAAGATTAATGTTTTACAAATTGGAACTTCAGATAAAACCAGTGATTTTTAATTAATTTCCACACACCAGGACTTCACAGAGTACCCTGATGAGGAATAAAGAGGCACTAACAGAGACTTGGTGAATTTCTGTCTATATTTAACTGTGCGCGTGCAGACATCACTGTCAGTTTCAGTGTGCTGATGGAAAAAGTTGACAGCTTTGCCGTCAGTACAACTAGGCCAACATTTTCAGAACGTTACATAGTGAAATAGAAAGATATATTTTGAAAACTTATGTAATGTCATTTTTCTTTGCACAAAACCATTTTAATGAACAAACAACCCTATTACAGATATGCACTGTTAGAATGATAATACACATCAAATACACTTTCTTTGTTTCTTTTTGAAATATACTATGTATACATAATGATAAGTTTGTGCTGTGGCACGTTTTAGAGTAAATATCTTGCATCCTGATATCATGTGTGTGACATTTATTACCTAATGCAATCCACACAACTAGATGCTATCTTTTAAATAAATTACCTATGTATTGGCCGTCCACAACAATTGTTCCTTCAGCCTCAGTTCTTGTAGTAGTTATGGTACCACCGATTATCATTATGTGTTTGTCCTTTGTCATTAATCGGAGTAACTGCAACAGCAGAACCCTGTCAAAATACAATAAAAGTGTGCTTCTTTAGATAGGGATCAAATATACTGACATACAAAATTGCTTTTAACCCATTAAACAAATAACATAAAGATGCAGAGAAAAACATTCATAATATTGACCACAGACAATGGAAATATTCAGTGCTATACCACAGTTAAAAAACAAACCAAATACACAGGTTTCATATTTTGTTTAAGCATGGATTTGTAAAGTCCTGAGTGGCAATTACCTTTACAAATAGCTAAGTCACTTTCGGGTCATTTTCAGTGGTTAGGGTTGCCGTCTTTATTCTTTTACTGTGGATGATGTCAGGTCTAAGCATTACCTTTGCACTCACATGCAGCAGAATTGAAAGTAATCTCTAGCAACCTCCTTATTAGTTGAAAAGTCTCTCAGTTCATATACCAAGGTAAGGAAAAAAAATTGGATCCAGCAGTGACAGGATTGAATCTTGGTGGGAAAGAGGGTTTTCTCAGGTTAAATTTCCTGGATTCAACTCTTAAATGGGGCCTGAAAGTGAGTGCAATGTACAGAGAAAATAGGCAGTATTCATTTACCCTTGTCTGTCCTTCAATCACATGGCACCCAAATTTTCTCCATGGCTTTTATGCTAGCAATGTTTTACTGTTTTCAGAGAGGACACAACAATGTAAATGACATGCAATTGCATCCCATACTTTGCACACAGATTGTATAAATAGTTCCACAGAGAGGTTATGGAGGAGTACGATCATAAAAATCAAGCATAATGCTTCCAAGATTCCTACACGGTAACCAGCAGTATGTTGTTTGAAAAGTGTCTCAAGAATTTACTTCTGGAAAACCTCCAGTAAAGAATCATGCATGTTTCTTCCTTGTATAGTAAATCATAGGGGCTCCATGTGAGTGCTAACCAGGAGCAAGGTACATTAAAGCAGTGAGATATGCTAATAAGTAGCATGAAATTGTTTGAAGTACACTCAAATGTGTTGCTTGTTATGTGTGAGCCAGTCACTTGATTCACATATCTGTGGCTAACTCATTGACAGACAATGTAGATAATTCCAATGTCAGACCAGAAAAATGTACGGGCCAAAAGTAAACATACTGAGTGTGTTGGCAACCTTGACTGTCAGGAACAGTACTGTCTCTAAGGTGCAGTTTGAGTGCCAAAATGTTTGGGTCCATTAGAAATGACTGCAAGTCCTCTTACACTGACCTAGAATTTACAGAACCAATCAATGTAGTAACTCTTAACCAGATATGCTGGAGCTAATAAATAGAATTGGTGGCATAATGGCAATCTGGCTCTGAGATATTTCCAAACAATCTGTTCAGACAGGTTATGACACACCTCTGGACCATTTGTGACTTGAATCCAGGCGGTCTGGCCCAACAGTAAGGGCACTACTACTGTGCTACAAGAGCCCGGTCTGATCTGATATATCTAAGATACTTTTTAAGGTCAATTACTAACAAATAAAGCATCGAATATTGTGACCTATGTTCTTTCAAATCAAAGCTCATCATTTTCTAACAGAATCGTGGATCATGATGCTGCAGTTGGTACAGCATCCAATGGTTAAATGCAGAGGTACATCATGAAAAGCAATGAGAAATTTGGTATTACAAGAGACAAGCAACAGATTAATCTTTTGTGAGAATGTTTTTGCTCAGCAGAACATTTGGGAATTATTTCTCCAAAGTCTGTTTCTTCAAAGTTAGGTTCTCCACGATGTTGGTAAGAGTCATTCTATTGCCTCTGTAATTACATAACGATTGCCACCAAGGTCTGATCCAGAAAGCATGTGAAAGTACATGAAATATTAAATGCAAAATCAATCAAATTAATGAACTTAAATTTCCTGTACAATTATAAGTAATAATTTAATGCATTTTAACTTACCTGTACAATTAATTTTCATACATCAAAACAATTTACACTGAATGAAAAATTAAAATGTATTAAAATTCCATCAGAAATTCGTTGCTTCTGGTTCTTTAAATCAAGCAGTTAAATCCTTCTCTTTTATGCTTGCTAGAAATCCACTAAACATTGGAAATATCAACAGGCTTGCTAAAGGCCATCATTTGCATCTGCAATGCATAATTAATGAGACTTTCATTCAAAAGTGGCAGGAGTGAATTACACAGGCATACAGCACAAATGGAAATAAGCTTAGGTGTATTTTCACAAGATACCGGACAGAAGTGCTCATTGCTTAATTTCCCAGCCCCACTATGACTGCAATTAAACCAGAGGTAGTGATTTGCCAGTCAGAAAATGTGAAGTCTGTTGTTAAGATTTTTTTTATTTCTAAAGGCAAATATATTCTAAACTAGCATTTACATATAAAATATCTTTTTCTTCTTATTGAATATGGCAAGGGGAGCATTTATTGTTTAAACCAAATTGCTCTTAAACTGAATAGTTTGTTAGGCCATTTCATTTGAGAGGAAAACTAAGAGGTAACTACTTCACGGTGGATGTGGAGTTTTGATCAGATGGGCCAATGGGCTGCGGATTGGCAAATGGAGTTTAATTCAGATAAATGTGAGGTGGCTGCATTTTGGAAAGGCAAATCGGGGCAAGACTTAAACACTTAATGGTAATGTCCTGGGGAGTGCTGCTGAACAGAGACCTTGGAGTGCAGGTGCATAGATCCTTGAAAATAGAGTCACAGGTAGATAGGATAGTGAAGAAGGCATTTGGTGTGCTTTCCTTTGTTGGACAGAACAATGACCATAGGAGTTGGGAGGTCATGTTGCAGCTGTACAGGACGTTGGTTAGGCCACGTTTGGAACATTCTGGTCTCCCTCCTATAGGAAGGATGTTGTGAAACTTGAAAGGGTTCAGAAAAGATTTACAAGGATCTTGCCAGGGTTGCTGGGTTTGAGCTTTAGGGAGAGGCTGAATAGACTGGGGCTATTTTCCTTGGAGCATCAGAGACTAAGGGGTGACCTTTTAGAGGTTTATAAAATCCTGAGGGGCATGGATAGGGTAAATAGACAAGGTATTTTTCCTGGGGGTGACAAAACTACAGGGCATAGGTTTAGGGTGAGAGGGGAAAGATTTATAAGGGACCTAAGGGGCAACTTTTTCAGGCAGAGGGTGGTGCATATACGGAATAAGCTACCAGAGGAAGTGGTGGAGGCTGGCATTATTACAACATTTACAAGGATCAATATATGAACAGGAAGGGTTTAGAGGAATATGGCCAAGTGCTGGCAAATAGGACTAGATTAATTTAGGATATCTGGTCAGCATGGTTGAGTTGGACTGAAGGATCTGTTCCCATGCTGTAAACCTCTGTGACTCTAACTACTCTAAATGCAAACCAGACCAGATAAGGATGGTTGATTCCTTTCCCAAAGTCTATTAGTGAACGATAGAACTAAAATATAGAATTTTACACAGGGAGTAAAAGTTTCCTGGTCACCATTATTGGAAATAAATTCCAGATTTAAGTAAGTGAATTCACATTCTATCATGTTGAGATTTGAACCACAGTATTAGCATGGTCTTCTGGATGACTCATCTAGTGATATTACCACTGTAGCGCAAACGTCACTGTATTCTTATTAAATTAATTATGTCCTAATTACTATGAAACAAGGGAATTTTGACAAACTGTGGATATTAAACATGGAAAGAAGCAATTTATGAAAGAGGTTCTGATAGTTGTGCTTTTTAAAGGTTAGTACTGAAATGGCTTATACCAAATATTATCATTAAAAGTCTTTTCTTCAAAAATAAAATGTGCTCAACATTTAGTACTGGTGCCGAACAATAATACACCATATAAAGTGAACTCAAAGCATTAGTCTATAAAGAACATTTTCACTTTACATTGCATATCTTAAGTTTTGTAATTAATTTATATCTATTTCCCACTCTGGTCATTGTAATCAAGATGGATAATTAGGAATAAATATGTTAAATGCAACATTCCAAAACAAAACATCAACACTAAATGTCAATATTAGGTGACTGTGTGAAGTTGCCATGTTCTCCCCATGTCTGTATAGGTTTCCTCCCACAGTCCAAAGATGAACATGTTAAGTGGATTAGCCATGCTAAAAATTGTCCCATGATGTCCACGAATGTGCAGGTTAGGTGGGTTAGCCATGGTAAAAACCATATGCAAGGTTACAGGGATGGAATGGCAGGGTGAGTCTGAATGGGATGCTCTTCAAAAATTCAATGCAGACTCAATGAGCCAAATGGTCTCTTTCTGCACTGCAGGGATTCTATGATTCTACAATTCATTTACGATAATATCGAATTAAAATAGCTAATGCATGAGAACTCTACACCACATTTTCCATTTTATTAATATTTATTACACAGAAATGCCTTTTTATTTTGTGCAGTGCAACGTGGGTAGCAGATTTTCCATTTTCCTAAGCATAATGGTGAGCAATAATGGAAAATAAGGTGAAAATGGAAAACAATCGCCCTGTCAAGAAAAACATTCTGAATTTTCTCTTAAGGTTTAAACAGCAAGTTCAGAATCCCACTAATGAGCAGCAGCAACAACTTTATTTCGAAGTATTTGCTTGTTATTAATAGTTCAACTTGCAGCATTTCAGCAACTTCCAATTCTTCTCTCACTTCTCGAGAAACTAGATGTAACCATTTCCCGATAGGAAAGCCAAAGTGCTTACCAGGTGATAGCAGCTTGTTGCTTGGTTCTCTGGCTTCTTATTCAACTCTGTCTCCAGCACAAGCAAGGTGATGGCCTGGTACTATTATAGTTAGACGATTAATCTAGAGACCCAGATAAAATTAGGGTCACTGAGTCATAAAGATGTACAGCATGGAAACAGACCTTTCAGTCCAACACATCCATGCCAACCAGATATCCCAACCCAATCTAGTCCCACCTGCCAGCACCTGGCACATATCCCTCCAAACCCTTCCTATTAATTACCCATCCAGATGTCTTTTAAATGTTGCAATTGTTCCAGCATCCACCACTTCCTCTGGCAGCTCATTCCACACATGTACCACCCTCTGCATGAAAAAGTTGCCCCTTAAGTCCCTTTTATATCTTTCCCCTCCCAGCCTAAACCTATGACCTCTAGTTCTGGACTCCCCCACCCCAGGGAAAATACTTTGTCTATTTATCCTATCCGTGCCCCTCATGATTTTCTCAATCTCTATAAGGTTACCCCTCAGCCTCCAATGTTCCAGGGAAAACAGCCCTAGCCTATTCAACCTCTCACTTTAGCTCAAATCCTCCAACTCTGGCAACTCTGTAAATCTTTTCTGAACCCTTTCAAGTTTCACAACATCATTCCGATAGGAAGGCGACCAGAATTGGGCACTGAGATTCTAATACTGTCAATGCAGTCAGTGGAATTTGAGTTCAATAAAAAAATCTGCATTGAAGAGACTAATGATGACCATGCAAGTGTTGTTGATTGTTGGAAAAACTCAACTGGTTCACTAATATCCTTTAGGGAATGAAATAGTTATTCTTATCTGGATTAACCTACATTATGACTCCAGACCGGCAGCAATGTGGTAGACTCTTACCTGCTCTTTGGATAATTGGGGATGAGCAATAAATGCTCTGATTCCATGAATGAATGAAAAAAAAATCTGCACGCTCCAAGACCAGCATCCACCTCTATCCTTCATTCACATAAATCAACATCAGCAAACCAGCCTGAAAACATCACCATTTTACCACGAACGGGAATGCTCAGCCACAAATACGTAACAGCTTCTGGAAAGCCCAGAATGTAATAGGTTTCCAGCTGTACCATTAGCACACAGGGAAGGGACAAAATGATCCACATCTTATCATAACAACTTGTACTTACCCAGTGCTTTATCACATCAAAATATTTCAAAACACCTTCTGATAGTGAATTAATTTTGATTTGCTATGATTTCAGTAGCGTTGACTAGTTAATCAATTATTCTGTGCATTCGTTAACAGAAAAATGTTGGCAGATACACCCTACTTTGAATAGTTCCTGAATCTCCTGATATCCATTTGGTACACAGGAATAGGCATGTAGGACATCAGTGTAATGTCTCAACTTCCTCTATATATCTGCTCTACTGTTCGGCAGCATTCACTCAGTACTGCTGCTTGTCAGTCCAGGAGTTCAAATGCTGGCATGGGACACAAATCTACCAATCTCTACATCAGAGATAACTGTCCAGCTGAGTCAGTTATACAATGTGGAAAATGGTTTAACATTATGTTTACAGAGCAAGAAAATGTTCAAACATATTTTATATAAAGAAATTAAGTGCTTCTAACCCTGAAACAATGCATTCGTCATTCTCTAATTTCACCTAAAGTCTGTCAAAAGCATTGCATTTGTTTTTAGGATTCTACCAATGTCAGTCATGTGGCAAAATTATTGAATGACCAGTAAAGTGATGGTGAATATTTTTCATCAAACTAATAATGTTCTGTGCAATGTATAAAGTTAGAAGATCAATTCATTCTTATTTTTGTGGTACTAATTAACACTGAAGAGGAATATATAAATATTATTATGATTATGAAGTATCGAATGTTCCTAGAATTTATCAAGTAACTCTGCACTTTCCCTGTAGTCAAGGTTTCAATACAGAATAAACAAGTAGCGTGTAACACAGTGGATTCAAACCAAATAATTGGGCAGAGCATAAACCTCACACAATCGACAGGGGTGGAGTGGAAGATAAGTTAGAACTTCAAAATGGAAAGGTTCCAATTGAACATGACTCCACTGCATCCAATTCTGCTTTTAATGGAGATGTTGGAGGTTGAACAACTAACTTTTTCTGGAGAGGTAGGATCATCACTAAAAAGATTTAAATCTCCATCTGATTTTTACACTGGTTGGCCAAGTTTCCGAGATGTTGGGAAATCCGGCAGCGTATGCGCTTTCCAATATTGCTTAGACAGCATTTGGAATGGAGTGTTTTTACCTGGCTCAGCAAGCCTACCTAATTCCAACCATGCTGCAGTCTTGTTTTCCTCTCTGTGATTACCCCACCAATGTCCAATATCCAATGGCTACACATCCTCCAATGTCTAACTTCTCTTTCCCTGACTGCCAATATCCAACTTCCTGCCAATGTCTCACTTCAAATTCCCTGTTGCCTTCTTTCCTACCAATCAATTGCATGACATCTAATTTCTGCATTCTCTGCCCATCTCAACTCTACTGCATTCAACTCTGTGACTGATTACATGCACAACTGCCAGCCAACTTCTGGCTGCTGCCAGGAGATGGAATCGGAACATTGAAATCAGCTCTCGCTGTTAAATTGCACAATGTTTTCCCTCCTCGCAGTTATTATTGATTCTAGTCTTTCAGATTCAAAACTGAGCCTAAGATTCTAGTTTGATCTGAAAGCAAAATAAAAAGAGAGAAACATGCACCACACCATCATCACATTGCCACTTCAGCCTTTTTCATTTTTCACCATTTCTGGCCTGGATCTTCAAATTGGGTTCCTTAAGAAACACAGAGTGTACCTGGTCTGGGAACCTCACATCACAAAACTGGACGGGATTGAAAGCTAAATAACACCCCTTCTTAAAGCAGTAACTGCTTTATTCCAGGATATAAATATCCCAAAGGGACTTTGAAAAGTCACAGAAAGGAGGTAGGTGTGTAAGTGTGTGAGAAGTTAAGATGGATGGATGAGGATGATGCAAGGAGTGGTAAGTAAATGGGTGAACTGATAGAGTTCCAAGTGGGTAAAGGGCATAGGATGACAGGTGGGTAAGCTGAGGGTGGGTCAGTGGGTGAGGGGCTAGAATGGATCAACTCTGGTTGACTTAATGTGGATTGGGATGGGATGGCATGGAGTGGTATCACACAATGAGTGATGAGTTGATAGTGGGTCAGTTTTATAGCTAACAAAGAGTTACAGCAGATGTTTAATGCCACTCAGTTTTCCTGAATAACTATTCAAGAAATTGAGTTAGAACAATCCAAGTCTCCCACTCTAACTCAAAGTTGAACAATGTTGTGAGGATCCAGAGGTCAGGTACTCTAAAATTTAATTTCCAAGGTAATTAGTGCCTCAGAACCTCTGAGGGGGTCTATATCATATTTTTCATTGTTTGTTGCTGCAGGAATGATCTTCAGATTGGAAAATCTGGCCCATTGCCCCAGAATGTCCTTACAGTTTTTCTCTGTCTTAGACAGGCATAGTAATTTTAGCATGGAGGCTTGTGCATAGCTAATTTACAACAATTTTAAGCTGAAACATCACATAAGTTTTCTTAATCCTTTCCTGGGTCATAATTGTGTCCACTAAAATGTAGTTTACTTGGATGGCTTTTGATAATGTCCTACATAAGCGTCTAGCATGTGAAATTAAAGTGCATGGGATTGTGGGTAGTATACTAACATAGATAAAGAACTGATTGGCACTCATAAAACAAAGAATATAAACAAGCAGGTTATTATCTGAGTTGCAGCCAGTGACCAATGACGTAAAACATGGATTTGAGCTTGGATCTCAACTATTCACAATTTACATTAATTATTTAAATGAGGGAATTAAATGCAATATCTCCAGGTTTGCAGAAGGCACAAAGCTTGGTGGGAATGCAAGCTTAGCTGTAAGGAGGATGCAGAGATGTTTCAGCATGATTTGGATAAGTCGAGTGAGTGGATGGATAAATTCATGACAGATCAAGTATATTGTGGAGAAATGTGAAGGTATCCACTTTAATAGCAAAAACAGGCAGGTAGATTATTATCTAATGGGGATAGATCGAGAATGAAACATGGGTCTCCTTGGACACCAACCACTTAAAATAATCTTGCAGATAAAGGAGGCAATGAAGAAGGCAAATGGCAATTGTGCAGCCCTTCATGCAAACACAACTGGACTGGTTAGGTTTATATCCACTATGATTTCTATGTTTTCAGTATAGAGAAGCACTAGTGAATGCACTTCTTTCTTTTATAGGTCTGATAGAAGATCATATTTCAAAAAAAAACAGTCAACTTCAACAATCTTGTAAACACATTTGTAAATTACCTTACATTAATAAAAGAGAAAACAAAGTTAACTTAAGAATACAGTTTCAGAGAAAACATGTTGACAACTTTATCAATAATCTTTGCATGTTTTCAGAATTTTATAGGTTTTGGTGAGATTACCCTCATTCCTTCTAAACTCCCATTAATATTGTCCTAACCAGTCCAAATCTCTCCTGATATGCAAGTCCTGCCATCACAGAAATCAGTCTACTAAACCTTCGCTGTACTGTCTCCATAGCCATTACATCCTTCCTCAGAGAAGGAGACCAAAACTGTACGTAATATTCCAGGAGTTGTCTCACCATGGCCCCACTTCTTCTGTAACCTTGAAGCAATTATATATCACATAAATTTCTCTTCCATTCAGTCAAGTTCAATTCCTTGTCTGAACCATTTGTTACTGTAAATCTGTTTGAAGATATAATAACTTTCTCCATTGTAATTGTTTTTACATATTTAAAGGATTTACTTGAAAACTGTTGCAGGACTTTTTTTATAAATCATAAATGCAGCTGGTTTCATTGTTCAGTATTTTGAATTGTGCAATCACTTTGAATGTATTAAATGTTGTCTTCACTAATATTTTAAGACCATAAGACCATAAGACATAGGAGCGGAAGTAAGGCCATTCGGCCCATCGAGTCCACTCCACCATTCAATCATGGCTGATGGGCATTTCAACTCCACTTACCCGCATTCTCCCCGTAGCCCTTAATTCCTTGTGACATCAAGAATTTATCAATTTCTGCCTTGAAGACATTTAGCGTCCCAGCCTCCACTGCACTCTGTGGCAATGAGTTCCACAGGCCCACCACTCTCTGGCTGAAGAAATGTCTCTGCATTTCTGTTCTGAATTTACCCCCTCTAATTCTAAGGCTGTGTCCACGGGTCCTAGTCTCCTCGCCTAACGGAAACAATTTCCTAGCATCCACCCTCTCCAAGCCATGTATTATCTTGTAAGTTTCTATTAGATCTTCCCTTAATCTTCTAAACTCCAATGAATACAATCCCAGGATCCTCAGCCGTTTCTCATATGTTAGACCTACCATTCCAGGGATCATCCTTGTGAATCTCCGCTGGACACGGTCCAGTGCCAGTATGTCCTTCCTGAGGTATGGGGACCAAAACTGGACACAGTACTCCAAATGGGGCCTAACCAGAGCTTTATAAAGGCTCAGTAGCACAACAGTGCTTTTATATTCCAACCCTCTTGAGATAATTGACAACATTGCATTCGCTTTCTTAATCACGGACTCAACCTGCATGTTTACCTTTAGAGAATCCTCAACTAGCACTCCCAGATCCCTCTGTACTTTGGCTTTACGAATTTTCTCACCGTTTAGAAAGTAATCCATGCTTCTATTCTTTTTCCCAAAGTGTAAGACCTCGCATTTGCTCACATTGAATTCCATCAACCATTTCCTGGACCACTCTCCTAAACTGTCTAGATCCTTCTGCAGCCTCCTCACTTCCTCAGTACTACCTGCCTGTCCACCTAACTTTGTATCATCGGCAAACTTCGCTAGAATGCCCCCAGTCCCTTCATCCAGATCATTAATATATAATGTGAACAGCTGCGGTCCCAACACTGAACCCTGCGGGACACCGCTTGTCACCGGCTGCCATTCTGAAAAATAACCTTTTATCCCAACTCTCTGCCTTCTGTCAGACAGCCAATCCTCAATCCATACCAGTAGCTCACCTCGAGCACCATGGGCCCTCACCTTGCTCAGCAGCCTCCAGTGTGGCACCTTATTTTAAAAATATTGTAATAATTTATTACTGGATAATAAAGATTATTTAATAATTCTTTATTGTTAAGAATTATTGTTGCTCTAGCATAGATTTTAAACTTGCATCTTATTTTCATTTTCAGAAATTGATTTATTTTCTCTCTGAACAGAGGATTAGTTCTAGGGAACTGGACGATTGTAAATGTGACACCATTGTTTAAGAAAGGAGCAAAGGAAACTACACTCTTGTTAGTTTGAAGTCAGTAGTAGAAAAACTGATGGATGGCATAACATAGGATAAGATCATTATATACTTAGAGAAAAATAAGTTAATACCAGACAGTCTTCATGGCTTTATCAAGGGCAGGTCATGTCTGACAAATTTATTTGAGATCTTTGACAAGGTGACACAGGCAGCGAGTGAGGGTAGTGCTATGGCTATTGTTTATTTGGACTTTCAGAAAGCATTTCATATGGTGCTACTAGGCAGGTTGGTTAATAAATTAGAAATGTTTGGTATTGGTAGATCCTACGTAGCATGAAGTGGCTTAAAGATAGAAAACAAAGGGTAGGTCTCAATGGGCATTTCTCAGACTGAAGATGAGTTGAAAGTGGTGTTCCCTTGGGATTGGTGTTGGCACTGTTGCTATTTCTGGTTCATAGACACAATTTGAGATGGTTGTTGAAAACAAAAAATATATGTTTGCAGATGATAGGGAGAACAGTGGATTATGAGGATAATGCTGAGCAACTTCAGAAAGACATTGATAAGTTGGCCAAATGGGCAGGCAGCTGGCAGATGAATCTCAATATGGAGAAATGTGAGCTGAAGCATTTTGGTAGAAGAAACACAGCAACAATACAGGTTCAATGGTAAAACTTTGAGCGGAGTACAGTATAGGAACAGAGGGACATCAGAATTCAAATGCAAAATTCTCCAAAGGTGGTCAGGCAAACAGTTATTAAGAAGGCTTATAGGATTCTTGGGTTTATAAATAGAAGCATAGAGTATAAAAGCAAATGATGCTACATCTCTACAAATCAGTGGTCAGACCATATTTCGAGAATTGTGATCAGTTCTGGGCACCATTTTTAAGGAAGGATGTTAAACGCCTTAACAGAGTGTAGAGGAGATTGACTACAATGTTATCAGGAATGAAGGGTTTTGGATATAGGGAGAGATGAGAGAAATTGGGTTTATTCTCCTTGAAGCAGGGAAGATCAAGAAGTGACCTTATTGAGGTGTTCAAACGTATAAGCATTTTTGACAGGGTAAAGAAGGATATTCAGTTACCACTAGTTAGTATGCCAGTAACTGGGATCATAATTTCAAAACTGTCAGCAAGAGAGCTGGGTGTGAGATAAGGAGAAATGTCTTTACACAAAGAGTTGATAGAATTTGGGATGCGCTGCCTGGGAGAATGATTGAAGTGGATTCCATTGCAGGTTTCAAAAGAGAGCTGGAAATATATTTGAAAGTGATAAATTTAGAGAACGATGGAGATAAGGCTGGAAAAAGAGCTGGGAGACAGTACAGAAATGATGGGTTGAATGGCCTCCTTCTGCACTGTAAAACCCTATGATGCTATTTTAATTAAAGTTGTTAAACTTCTAAATGGTTCAAAATAATCTTTCTACTGTTGAAGAAAAATATTTAAAATGACATAAAAATGAGTGAGCCCGGGTAGCACAGTCGGTAGAGCATCAGACTCTTAATCTGAGGGTCCAGGGTTCGAGTCCCCGCTCGGGCAGCCACCTTTAGGGCAACACGGTGGCTCAGTGGTTAGCAATGCTGCCTCACAGTGCCAGGGACCCGGGTTCAATTCCTGCTTCAGGCAACTGTCCGTGTGGAGTTTGCACATTCTCCCCGTGTCTGCGTGGGTTTACTCCGGGTGCTCTGGTTTCCTCCCACAGTCCAAAGATGTGCAAGTTAGGTGAATTGGCCATTCTAAATTGCCCGTGGTGTTAGGTGGATCAGGTAGGGGAAAGGGTCTGGGGTGGATTGCTCTTCGGAGGGTCGGTGTGGACTTGTTGGGCCGAAGGGCCTGTTTCCACACTAGGTAATCTAATCTAGCACCAGCAAGGACCTGCTTTGTTAGGTCCAGTAGCTTCACAACACTACCTGCTAAAAACCAAACCAAAGAAGAGAAAAGCTGAGCTGCAAGAACTAGCCACTCCCCTTTCATTGTACAAGATTTCTTTTCAAAAACTTGAAAGTCTGTTGCCTGAAGCAGTATCATTCGTTATCAAACAGGCCCCAAAGCCCTTCAACTTAGACTTTTTAGAGCCTATGTCTTTTACAACCTCTCCGAAAAAAAAGCTAAGGACACCACAACCTTGTTAAAGGAAGAGCATCGTCATACTTATAATGGTGAAGCTGAGTAACTTTGGGTAGATTCACTATCATTAACCTTTCTTGCTGGTATCAGTCAAAGTTACTGAGTCTATGTGGCTAGATAACCATATGAAGTCTATGGCAGAAGTTAAGCTCAATATTCATTATTATGAATAAATTTATTACATTTAGTTTGATAGTTATTCATATTGCATCTGAGACATATGACAATCTCTGAAGACACATATCTCTTCTTGTTAAGCCTCATTAGTGGCCCATCCTTATGTTTAACCAAGAGGCCTTTCATCCAGTTTGGAAAGGAGAACTGGTGCCAGCACTGTAACCAGCCATTAGCTGATATCGTTTGGCTCTGCAAACACAGAATAATGGCAGCCGTACAAGCTGGTATGACAACAAGCTGAGTTTGCCTGTAAACAGTCTAAGCATTCTTTGCAGTACTCAAACATTGCTTATGTTGCACAGGAATCTGATACTTAAACATCAGTTATTACACCATAGTTGAAGCCACAAATGGTCCAAAGGAATCAAACAATTCCTCAAGCTGGGAAGGATGAGCTGCAGGCTCTGACCATAGCCCTGTGCGGAGTTGTAGCTGAAATTTTCTCTCCTGCTTGGGATTGAGCTCAGCCTTTCTGACGGCTGCCAATACACCAACCAATTCACTGTGCTTGCCCATCAAAATGGTCATCTCTGGAAAACTCATTTATGACTTCATCCCACGGTAAGTTGGCACCTACATTACCCTTGACATTTGCTCTGGCAAAGGTAACTCATGCCCAGTATCTCGCATCAGGCAGATTCCACCTTTAAGTTATCCTCTAAAAAGATGCACAGCGCATGTCACAGGTTTTCAAAATAAGGTGCTTAATAGTCAATATATTCAACATTTTATTTAGTGAGAATACTGTTCTTATGTAAAGAAACATATCACAGAAGTTGTGAACAGAAGTTATAAAAAATAAATGAGCAGAACAATCAGTTTAATCTGTTGTGAGTGATATTAGTTACTGAATGAATTTTGGCTTGTGTATTGGGAAAGTTATAGAGTCATCGAGTCATATGCATAGAAACAAATGCTTCAGTCCAACTATGTCCCCAAACTAAACTAGTCTTATTTGCCCATATTTGGCCCATGTCCCACCAAACCTTTCCTATTTATGTACTTATCCGACTCTTTTCAATGTTGTAACTGTACTTGCATCCGCCACTTCCTCTGGCAGTTCATTCCATACACTAACCACTCTCCATGTGAAAAGGCTACCCTTCATGTCCTTTTTAAAACTTTATCCTCTCAACTTAAAAATATGCCCCTTAGTTTTGAACTCACCCACCCTAGGGAAAAGACCCTTGCTATTCACCTTATCTATGCCCCTCAGGATTTCGTAAACCTCAATAAGGTCACCCTTGACCTCCTGCACTTCCGTAAAAAACATGCCAGCCTACATTTATAGCTCAAACCCCTCACTCCCAGCAATATCCTGGTAAGTCTTTTCTGATCCCTCTCCAATTTACTAATACTGTTCCTTTAGCAGGGCAACCAGAATTGCACACAATATTCCAGAAGAGGCCTCACTGACATCCTGTACAATCTCAACATAACATCCCAAATTGTATATTCAAAAGTCTGAGCAAGGAAGGTGATCATGCTAAATGCCACCTTAACCACCCATTTTACCTGTGTTGCAGATTTCAAAGATTGATGTACCTGAACTCTTCACATTCTTTGTTCTACAATTCTACCCAAGGTCATACCGTTAATTGTATAAGTCCTGCTCTTATTTGTTTTACCAAAAAATAATACATCACATTTATCCAAATTAGACTCAATGTGCCACTCCTCAGCCCATTGACCCAGTTGATCAAGATCTCTTTGTAATCTTAGATAACTTGTCCACTATACCACCAATTTTAGTGTCACCTGCAAACTCACTAACAATGCCTCTTATATTCGCATCCAAATTATTTATATAAATGACAAATAACAGTGGTCCCAGCACCAAACCCTGTGGAACACCATTGTTCACAGGCTTCCAGTCTGTAAAACAATCCTCCACCACCACACTGTCTCTTACCATTAAGTCAGTTTTGTATCCAATTGGGGAGCTCGCTCTGAATCCCATTTGATCTAACTTCACTAATTAGTCTACCATGCAGAACCTTGTCAAAGGCTTCACTAAAGTCCACATAAACAATATTCTGCTCTGCCCTCGTCAATCTTTCCGGTTACTTCCTCAAAAAACTTAATCAAGTTTGTGAGACATGATTTCCCTCTGACAAACCATGCTGACTGTCCCTAATCAGTCCTTGCCTCACCAAACGCATGTAAATCCTATCTTTCAGATTCACTCCAACAACTTCCCCATCACCGATGTCAGGCTCACAGTTGCCTCCTCTTGCTCAAAAAAAAACTTCTAGAATATCTTATGTCCTTCTGATTGGGTAAACTTTTGATTCAATCTTTCCTCCGAAAGAAATAATTTTGAACAATACAGAACTTTCAAGGATTGTACTGAATTGTTGGTTCACGTTCCATCCATAATTCTCCGAGTTTGACCATAATTCTACAGCCTTCTGACCATTTCATATAGTAATGTCATTAACTGACATTTTAGGAACCCTGTTAATTAATGAAATTGCAAACTTTTTCCATGCTGTTACTAATTCTTCACAGAGAATGCCATTTAATCATTCAATTGAATATAAGGTGAGGCCACATCTGGAGTACCGTGTCCCATTTTGATCTTCATGACTTTGGAAGAATACACTGACCTTAGAGAGAGCCCAACAGAAATTCATTCATTTGGTTCCTGGGATGAGGAGGCTGGCCTTGAGAAGAGTTTGAGTAGAGTATTTTATATAAAGCCTTACATGACCATTGGACAGTTGAAATCACTTTACATCCAACAAGGTACATTTGGAAGTGCAATCACTATTGTACAGTGGGAAACCTGGCAGCTGACTTGTACTCAGCAAACCCCCACAAACAGCATTGTGATAATGACCAGATAACCTGATTTTGTTTGTTTGTGATTTAAGTTGAGGGAGAAGTATTGGATAAGTCACTGTAGATAACTCCCCTGTTCTGTGAAAGAATGCCATGAAGTATTTTTCATAAAATCAAAGCAAAACTGTGGGCACTGGAAATTTGAAACAATCACAGAAAATGCTGAAGGAACTCACAGGTCTGGCAGCCTCTGAGGAATGAGATACTGGCCTCAAAGATTATTGTTGTATGATCTCTTCAGAATTCTGCTTCTCCCTCCACAGATGCTGTCTATCTGAGTATCTCCAGTATTCTCTGTTTGTTTACATTAACTTAGGCAGGCAGACGTGTTGGCTTTCCAGGCAAGACTTTTATTGCCTGGAACTTAGAAGAAATGAAAGGTGATCTAACTAAACCGTACAAGATATATAGGAGGCTTGACAGACTAAATGATGAGGAAATGATTTCTTATGGATGAAGAATCTAAAACACAGGATTACGTTCACAAAATAGAAGAGTTGGTCACTTAACACTGAGCTAACAAGAAATTTCTTCATTCAAATAAATACATCTTTGGCAGATTCTAACCCAAAAAGCTATAGATGTTTACTTGTTGAGTATATTCAAAACAGAAGGAAATTACCTAAGGAAATACTGAGGAAATGAACAGATACAAGGAAGGTGGAGTTGAGGTAGAAAATCAGGCAAGATCTTGGTGAAAAGACTATAGGCTTGAAGGAAGAAATGACCTACTCCCACATTTATTTCTTACATGCTTACATAATTTTGAGTACTTATGTTTATAGATTTTTGTCTGGGAATATCAAGCAGGGGATGCACAGTGCTTCAAATGCAGTTTGATTTGAGATACTTTAAGAAATCAATTTGTGATATTTGTATTTCTGTTCGAAATATCAGCAGCACTGTAACTGCCAGAAGAAGCCTACAAACTATGAAACAAAAATAACTCATGAGGTTGAAAAAAGGTTTTTTTCCTGTATTTCATAAAGGGCTTCCTATATACAGCTCAACATCTAACAACCCTGGATGTTCAGTTTAGGTGGAAAAAGTGCTAATCAACATGCAAATTGCAGGCAAACATGTATGCACTATCGTGATGTAATTTGCAATAATTGGCGTACAAATGGGAAGCGAGATGGTTAGATGTAGTAAAATATAGCCAGAGAGTCGACATCACAGGGCTTTGCCGAAATTTCTAATTGGTTTCACATGCAAACATTTGATGATGTGCATTAGAGAATCCAAGCAATGTTTCCCAACACAAAAAGTAATCAATTCATTCCAAATGATCCAGACAGGGATAGGTACTTCAGATAATGTGTTAGTAAAAGACTGTACATAAAAAATTGTGGTATGGAAACATGTATGGATATAAATTAGGAAATTATAATCTGTTGCTTGCATTTATATTAGAAATTTACTACTTTACTATTTGACAAACACCCATTACATTACATTAGTCTAGTCCAGTAATTAAAACCAGAACTAGTGTCACGGCCAATTAATGTCCCCAGGTAGCATGCCCATTAGTTTTCCCATTAGTGAATTCAACAATACTAATGGGATTTCCACCATGGGATGTTAATTGGGCATGACACAGGAATTGGTTCGGTTCTTTGCACACCCTTGCTAATGATGAAATTAATGAGCATTTTATTGAATGCTATCTCATCAAAGTGTATCTAGCCAATTCATAGCACTCAGTGCAGTATTATGAACACCATTTTGTATCTGTGAAGTTGTTGCACTTGTGCATGATAAAATTCACTGCAATATCATTAAACTTCCACCTGCAGCCAAACACTAGATTGATTCACTTTTCTTCTGAAGCACCAACACTTGTTATGTTAATAATTTTGTTGACTGTTCATCTTAAATATAACTTTTTTAACTGTAAGACTACTGGCAAATGTGTTCATAAGCTTTCACATTTTTCTCTTTGGTATTTTAAACTGACCAGCTAAACATTTCTTGCTGCGCTCCAAAATAGCAGCATTGTTGAGATTTCTTTTACTATACTTTTGATATCACACTCAGTTTGTACTGCTAACAGATGAAAGACGTTGAAAATTATAAAAAAAATTATGACAGATCTTTAGCAGTTTGTCTCAAATTTCTCACTGGAGAATTATATTTTGACTTGAAGTTCTCAATATTAATCTGGAGTAGGTATGTAGATTTCACATCACCTGCAAGCAACACAGAGAAGTGCATCCATGGATGTATTTTAAATCCATTGACAAAAGAAGGTGATCTGTGAAAACTATAGAAATAAGCATTGGAGATGAAAATACAGTTACTAAAATAAACTGAATTCTCACAAATCCATGCTGCTTACATTCTCCTCTCTTCCCAATTTCAGTGGAAGTATTCATGCATTAAAATGAAAATTAGGAAAATCAATGGCAGTGTGCATGTGTATTTTCAAAATGCATTCATAGTGGTCATGGCTCCAAACATGCATTTCCAAATCCCATATTACAGATACAATGAGCATTTTTTATACTATATGATCTAGATTCATTTTAATATCAATGGTTTTAGAAATAATAGTTAAGAAGAAAGGCACTTGAAGAGTTTGCATTTTTGAGGCTAGCATGCAGAACTTCGTAAAAAGCATATCAGGTTTGACAAATTGATAATTTGATGGGATTACAGAGAAGGTAGGGGTTACAGTGGACTTTCTCAAAGTAGATATTAAGAAAACATCTGACAAAGTGTCACATAAAAGCTGGATAAAAGGCTGATATCAGCAAGTCATGGCAAATGTTTGTTTTCAAGACAGGGAGATGGTAGACAGCATTGTTCCCCAAGTTTCAGTGCTAGCCTTCCTGCCTCTTCATATTGGAACACAGTGTAACATTTCAAACTTTGTCAACGACATCAAACTTGGAGATGTGACCGATACTGAAGATAATACCAATTGACTGCAACAGGGAATAGGGAGAACAGCAGAGTAGAAAAGCAAATGGCAGTTGGAACTTATTACAGGAGAGTGTGACAGGATGCATTTTGACAGAGGATAGGAACCATCAAAAGTAGTTGCCTGGAAATGGTTTTAACAAATTATTCAATACATAATATTAAAATATACTTTGCATGGAAAGGCAATACACATAATGCATAAGTTAAAATTTTCTTGCTCAAATGATGCTATGACAAATTAAAAAGATATAAGATTAATTAACACTTTTAAACTAATTCATTTTACAATGAAACTCCACAGCCTTGAAATTACAGTTGTCAATATTAGTGGATGATATTCTTATAGCATTCCACTATTTATTATCATCATTTAAAAGAAATGGGTTGACGCCTGAATTCATAAGACTGTCATCGGAATAGTTGAAACACTTATCTGTTAACATTGGATTAAATAAATTTCCAGTTTATGCATTAATGCTAAAAGTATATTTAGCGTGTAATCTGAGTTTAGAAGGAAATTATCAATCAAGAGGCTCAAATAAGGTTAGCCATACATAAAGATTCACAAACTACTTGCGTTTGAGACTGTTATATCATTTTCTCTGCCACCAACCAATCAGGCAAAAGTATCTGAAATCTCTGTAATTACAGAGTTAAACATCAAAATCAGTTGCTGTGTTGTCCTGTTTCTCCAGGTTAGGTCCATTCCAACAAGAGGGAAAGATAGTGGAACTAAAGCCAGAGTTCCTTGGATGACAGGGCTAATAGAGATTATGATGAAAAACAGAGGGTATAGATTACATGTCAGGTGAATCATTCAAGCAAGAACCAAGCCAAATCCAATATATCGAGAAGGGAGAAAGAGATCATGAGAGCAGAATGGCAGTTAATGCAAAAGGTAATCCAAAAGTCATCTGCCAGCATGCAACAAGTAAAGAAGATGAGCCTATCTGAAACAAAGGTTTTATATTCTTACAGGCATTGCAAAGAACTGGAAAATGTTATGAGCACTCTGAATAGGTGTAAAGGAAGGTAACAAAATATCAGCAGAGGTAGAGATGGCGGAGGTAATTGTTGGAGTGGTAATTCAAAGGCAGGATGCACTGGAAAGGCCAGCTAAACTTGATGAGTGGGAGTTAGTGAGGACTGCAGATGCTGGAGAGATGCTGAAGTGGGCAAAGAGTGGAGCTGTGAAAAGCACAACAGGTCAAGCAGCATCAGAGAAGAAGGGGAGTCGACATTTTAGATGGTAACCTTTCATTAGGTTCGTTCCTCCTAAACTTGATGAGTGCTTGTTCCAGATGGCTTGCAAACAGAAGTGGAGATGGATACAGCAGAAGGATTTGCTGTACTCTTGCAACTATCTCTATTTACAAACATTGTATCAGAAGATTTCAAAATGACAAATCTGACATTCTTGTTCAAGAAATGACTTTGGTAGTTCTTAGTAAATATAGATTGCAAAGTTTCCCCATCAGTGCTGGCAAAATACTAGAAATGATAATTTAGGGGAAAGAAAAGTCACTTGGAAAAGTTTGCATCCTTTGAGCTGAACCAGCAAAAAATTGTAAAAGATAGATTGTATCTGATAAATTGTAAAAGACCAATTGTATTTGATAAATTGAACGTTTTGACAAGGTATCAGAGAAGGATGTTGAACAGGTTGTAGTGGATATTATCTATAAGAAAGCATTTGACACAGTGACAAACAAGAAGCTGATTAATAAAATCAAATAGTTGAATAGGAAAATCAATATCAGTTTTGAAAAAAGAAGTTAATTGTAAGACAGAAACCAGTAAATAATGGGAAATGTTTGGTTTTCAAGACTGAAAGCTGATAAGCATGATATTTCCTGAGAATTAGTGCTAAGACCATTGCTTTATTTGATATCTAAGTTTCAGGGTGTTTGATCCAATATGGGTGAGGAAACTTCTGCTGATTAGTACATACCTGCCCCTTCCATGAATGAATCAGGACACCTGAATACTAGTTGGAAAAAGCACTGAGAGGGTGCAAAATGTATTATTGATGGGATCTTCAAAATAACTTCCCAAAAGAGGCTTAGCAGCACAACCACTGACCAAAGTGGTCAAGTCCAAAATGACACAGCTGCTGGACTAGGTCTATGGCAGTTAGCAAGGAAACCACTAAGAGGGAAAAACCTGTTAAACCTTTTGTTCACCAACGTGCCCGATGCAAATGCATGTGTACATGACAGTATGAGTAGGTGTTGATCATTCCTTGTGGAGGCAAAGTCCTATCTTCATATTGAGGATAGAGTACATTGTGGCACATTCACTGTGCCAAATCAGATGAACTATAAACAAATCTAACAACTTCAGACTGGACATCATGAAATGCTGTGGGCCATCAGCAGTAGCACAATTTACAAACTCATTGTCTGGTATATCCCTACTCCACCATCACCATCAAGCCATGAGATCAACCCTAGTTTAATGAAGAGCGCAGCAAGGCATGCCAGGATCAGAATGGGCATATCTGAAAATGAGATGGCCGTTTGTCGAAGCTACAAGACAGGACAACACGTGTGGCAAGCAGCATAAGCAGTAAGTGATTGACAGAGCTGAGCAGGCCCTTAACCATTTGATCTTAGCACTGGGGTTCTGCCAGGTCCAAATGTTTGGGACAAAAGAAACAATTCACTGAAGGAGCAAATGTTAAGCCACATTCCTGCCTGCTCAGACACCAAAGCAGTCTTTGACCAATTGCAACAAAGCCTTGATAAACCCAGGTTTGGACTGAATAAGTAGCATTTGTGTTATACCTGACAATTGTCAGCCAACTCCAAACAAAGAAAATCTAATCATCGTCCATGGAATTACCATCACTGAATCCATGATTATCCACACCATGGGGCTACTATTGACCAGAAACTCAACCGGACTAGCCATATAGATATTGTGGGTAAAAGGGGATGTCATAGGTGAGGAACCTTGCAGCAAGTAACTCATCTCCTGACCCCTCAAAGTTTGTCCATGAACTTATAAGGCACAAATCAGGAGTGTGATGGAATGAACCCTACTTACCTGGATGAATGCAGCCCCAACAATACTTAAGAAGCTTGACACCATTGAGGACAAAGCAGTCATTTGATTCTTACCATACCAATAAACAGTCCCTTTCTCCACCAGTGGTGCTCCGTCATAGCAGTGTATACCATCTACAAAATGCATGGTAGAAATTCACCAACGCTCCTTAGACAGCATCTCCCAAAGTCACAACAACTACCATCGCAAAGGACATGAGTAGCAGATACATTGGAACCAAAGTTCCCTTCCAAGCAACTCACCATTCTGACTTAGGAACATATTTCTGTTCCATCAATGTAGCTGGGTAAAAATGCTGTCACTCCTTCCCTAACAGCATTGTGTTTCTACCTACAACACATGCACCCAAATGATCCAAGAAGGCAGCTCACCACCACCTTGTCAAAGGTAATTGGAAATAAGCAATAAATGGCCCAGTCAGTGGCATTCACACCCCATTAATGATTTTTTTAAAAATGAAACAAATAGGCTGGTATGCCCGGCAAACAAATAACAATTGGAATTTAGTACAGAGAATCATAGGATCCCGACGGTGTGGAAAGTGGCCATCCGGTCCAACAAGTTCACACCAACCCTCCAAAGAGCAACCTACTCCCCTACCCCATTACTCTACATTTACCCCTGACTAATGCGCCTAACCTACACATCCTTGACCACTATGGGCAATTCAGTTTAGCCAATCCACCTAACCTGCACATATTTCGATTGTGGGAGGAAACCCGAGCACCCGAAGGAAACCCACTCAGACACGGGGAGAATGTGCAAACTCCACACAGACAGTCCCCCAAGGCTGGAATCAAACCCAGGGTCCCGAGTGTGACATAATGTCAATTTGGCAGAAGGGACATGGAGAGAAAATATGCTAAAGTTCTAAAATGTGTGCAGGGATTAGATTTACTAGAACAATTCCAAGGATGAGGAAATTTTGACAGCGAAAATGAAGATGTAATGAATTCAAAAGTAAATTGGAATAGCGGTGGGGAAAAGTGATGGCCGAGTGGTGGTATCACTGGACTGTTAATCCATAGCCCCAAGTAATGTTCCAGGGACATGAGTTTGAATCCCATGATGGCAGAAAGTGGAATTTGATGCAATTTTTAAAAATTCTGGAATTACGAGTCCAATGATGACCACAAATCTGTTGACGATTGTGGGAAAGAAACCATCTGATTCACTTGAAAGAAAGAAACTGCCATCCTTACCTGGTCAGCCCTACATGTGACTTCAGACCCACAGCAATGTGGTTGACTCTTAACTCCCCTCTGGGCAATTAAGGATGGGCAATAAATGCTGAGCTAGCTAGTGATACCCTCATGAATTATTCAAAAATAACTCTCAGGAAAATTTGCAGGAATAAGGGGATGGAATTGGGGAGAGGAATTACTCAACAAAAGGGTGCCATAGTTTTGATGGGCTATATGGCCCCCTTCAATGCTGTTTGCACATGATTTACCACTTGTTTGTGCAACATGGACAATGGCAAAAAAATTACAACAAAAGTGAAAAAATGGCTGCTTTCAGACCAATTCTTGCACCATTTCAGCCCATCAGTTCCTTACTTTGGATTTCTGCAGGCTTTGTGATCACAGGCAGAGGGGAGGAGGAGGGGCCAAGAACCTCGAAAGTGTCCAGATAAGAAGCTTCTGCAGAGGCTGGTGTGTGGCTCTTCTACCTTATGAGTGCCTTCTGGCACCATCTTGTCTCCCTTCAAAGGAGAGGCATATGGAATCCCTCTGTTACCTTGCCATTGATGCTAAACAGATAAGGCTGCAGTGATGGAGTACAGCTCGATGTGCAAAGACAGCAGTGTTCTAGAGCAAGTTTTCCCTGGCAGGAACCAGCTTTTCCAGAAGTAAGCAGATCCATTTCAATCCAGTTTACTGACCGTCTCTGACAAACCTGTCTGCTGTTATGTGCCTATCTGTGCATTTTGACAAAGTCAAACTCCAAGCCCTTGAGTCTGTCTTCTCTTCAGGCTGAGCAAGTCTCTAGTTTCTGACTGCTATCTGAATATCAGAAACCTGTGCCCTTTTCTTCCTTAACCAACTGCACAGGTGTGCTCACCACATTGAGCTCTCAAGGCTAATGTAGATCAAACCAACTGAGGTGTAACTCTTTGAACTGGTGGAAGGTGTAACTACGTGCCTTGCTCATGCACCTTTTGACGTTAATGGCTTCATCTTCAGTGGTGGAAAAGGAGCTGAGGGTCTCTCCTGCAGACCTGTTTTTGCCAGAGGTTTGCTGGACTGGGTTAGTGCTTGATGAAGAGAAGAGAGGAATAAAAGCTTGTGCAAGTTATGAATGAGAGTAACGCAGCAAAATGAACCCCAGGTGTTAGCTGTCCATGGAGAGTTTCATGTCCCCACATGAGTTTTCATGACCGTCTTTGTCCAAATACAACATCCTTTCCTTCTGTGGGTTAAGGAGATTAATATCCACTATTAGCCTGTGATTGTCAGCCTCATGACCCATTTGACAGACATCCTTTTTTTACAACGCAATGAATAAATAGGGTTGAGTGCAAGGCAAGTGGATGGAACAACCTTTAGTGTTGATGCAGGGGCAAGAGAAACTGTGAGGTGCCCCCATTGAATGAGTTGGAAATGCAAAGGTCAGAAAAGGTGAGTAATTTGGGAAGATAAGTGGATGAGAGTCTGTAAGTGTACACATTGCATGCAATAGTGACAATTATAGTTCATGAGCCTTCAGAGGCAGTGGCAGAGTTCAAGTGAGTTCTGGCCCTGTGACTGTGAGGTAGCAGACAGGAAATGCTGGTATTTTCCTTGCAAAGCACTGTGGCCATTCCTTTTAACTCATGACACTGCACTGAATGAGTTTCTAATCTCAGTCCAGTTGGCTGAGTTGACATGTCATTCCTTTGTTGGTCAATATATAAAGGACGTCTTTCCTCTTCACTACTTTAGTTACCCCTAGCAACACCAGGTCCTTCACAGTATGGACACAGAAAGGTACAAAATTACAGTGCCATATTTCTAGGTATCTATTCAAAACAGCAGGAAATGTTCGGGCAATTGATTCTATTCATTAATTTTAATGCTAAACATTTTCTCTAGCACTGAAAATTTACTTCTGAAGCATGGACACTTGTTTCATCAGATCTTAATTGTTGGAGATTTTAAAATATTTAAGTAAATAAATTTTCTTTAAAGATTCAACTTTTATCTCTCTTTTAATTTTAATTTATTGACTCACTTCTGTAAATAAAATGGTATTGAATTAAAATATCGAATTTAAACTTCTAAGTTTAGCCACTGAGCAGAGAATTTCTACTTACAGAAGCGAGTGACTGTGGGTGAGGGTTTAGAAATGTGGAGGTTGACAGATAGGAGGGGGGGAGGGGGGGATATCAGGATACTGGCTTCAACCCATCAACTTCTACCTTTAACTGTACTGCTGTAGGCGGCACGTGATCATCTTCCTCAGGAGGCAAGTAATTTAATTTCAAGATGTTAATTGTTCATTAAAAGTGATGCTAATATCTGTTTTGGAATTTGACTTTAGGTACATTAGCTTCCTGGAACTTGTCAGTGAAAGAAAGGAAAGGTAACAGTCTGAACTGGGGCTGAAGAAAGAATCCATGAAATATGTTTTTTTCAACAAGAGAGAGAATCTCTCCTTCATCCCTTGATGTTCAATGGCACTACAGTCGCTGAACCCCTTATTATCACACTACTGACCAGAAATTGGACTATGCCAGCCGTGTAAATATTATGGCTACAACAGCAGGTCAGAGCTGGGAATTCTGCAACAAGTGACTCATGTCCTGTCTCCAAAAAATATCCTTGATCGGCAAGGTAAAAGTCAGCATTAAAATCCACTTGTCTAGATGGGTGTGGATCCAATAACACACAAAAACTTGACACCATCAGGACAAAACATCCCATTTGATCAAGTATTTCATCAATTTCCTTCAATAGTCACTTTCCCTACCACAGATGCACAGTGTGACTCATCTACAAGATGCATTGCAGTAACTCATCAAGCATCCTTCAACAGAACCTTCTAGAGTTGGGACCTGTACCACCTACAAGTACAAGGACAGTATGCATGATTACACCACCATCAGCAAGTTCTCCATTCAGCTACACACCACCCAGACTTGGAACTATATCTCTATTCTTCCACTGTCACTGAGTCAAAATCTTGCAACTTCCTAACAGCACTGTGGGTGCACCTGCAGAACCGCAGCATTTCAAGAAGGCAGCTCACCACCACCTTGTAGAGGGCAATTAGATATAGACAAGAAATACGGTCTAGATTAGAGTGGTGCTGGAAAAGCACAGCAGTTCAGGCAGCATCTGTTGAGCAGGAAAATCGATGTTTCGGGCAAAAGCCCTTCATCAGGAATAGAGGCAGGGTGCCTGCAGAATAGAGAGATAAATGAGAGGGGGGTGGGGGTGGGGAGAAAGTAGCATAGAGTGCAATAGGTGAATGGAGATGAGGGTGGGGATGGAGATGATAGATCAGAGAGGAGGGTCGGGGAAGGTAGCAAAGAATACAATGGGTAAATAGGGGTGGGGATGACGGTGGATAGGTTAGAGAGGAGGGTGGAGTGGATAGGTGGAAAGGAAGATAGGCAAGTAGGACAGGTCATGAGGGCAGTGCTGAGCTGGAAGGCTGGAGCTGGGGTGAGGTGGGGGAAGGGGAAATGAGGCTGTTTCAGGACATGGTTGAAGAGCTTCAGGGCAGAGGAGATGACCTGGGGGTTGCAGTAAGAGAGAGACTCACTGAGATTCTTGTAGAGAGAGGAGGAAAATTTCTTCAAGGCAGGCATCCTTGCAAGAGGATTCGCAGTAGGGTTAAAATCAACTAGGTAAAAACAAGGATTGCAGATGCTGGAAACCAGAGTCTAGATTAGAGTGGTGCTGGAAAAGCACAGCAGGTCAGGCAGCATCCAAGGAGCAGGAAAATCGATGTTTCAGGCAAAACCCCTTCATCAATTCTTGGTCTAGTCAGCAATACCTACATCCCATAAATGAATAATCTAAATTGATCTGAGCATTTTGACTAATTTGCAGATTACCTTCACCATGTTGGAGGTGAGATTCATTACTTTAAAGGTTGTTTTCATTGTTTTAGTGTTTGTATCTCTAATTTTTACTTTCCCTCTGTGATATATCAGACCAGCATGGGTACTACTTTTGCAATAGTAGCTTGGATCTCAGTTGAGGACTAGAATGGCCAACAGCATTGTCGGATTAAGTTTATTTTTCAACAATTAGTTTTAGTTTAATTATGATCATCACACAAGTTAGATCTTAAAATTATATTCTGTTTAATTGTGGTCCCTTTGACTAAAATATATTCACAGGCTCTCATACTCTCTAGAACTCTTAGATGTATCAATTAGACATTCGGAATGATATTAATCATTAGGACCTGACACAATATATCCTCTAAGCAGCCACTAATGACCTTGTGATGTCTGATTATTTTAAGAGAACGATATAGAATTAACTCTAAACTCTCTGCTGGTTTGAGTCATACTTGAGTCATAGCCCATTAGAGGACAGTTATCTCAGCTCCAGGATATCTCCACAGGAGTTTCCCAGGTTAGTGTCCTCAGCCCAAACATCTTAGACTGCTATCAAGACCTTCCCTCTATCATAAGATCAGAAATGGGGATATTAGCAGAAACTTGCACAATGCTCAGCACCATTCACAACTCCTCAGATGTTGAAGCAGTCTGTGCTCAAATGCAACAAGATCTTGACAATATCTTGGGCTAACAAGTGCCAAGTAACAAATGCCAGGCATTGACCAACGCTAATAAGAAACAATCTAACCACCACCTCTTGACATTCAGTGGTGTTACCATCTCTTAATGACCCTTTATCGACATCCTTAGGATTACCATTGACAGAAACTCAACTGGACTCAGCTCATAGTCACAGTAGCTACAAGGGCAGGTCAGCGGCTAGGAGCACTATGATGAGTAACTTACCTCCTAACTCCCCAAAGCCTGTCCATCATCCAAAGGCATAACTCAAGATGGCATATTCCCCACTTGCCTGGACCGGTGCACCTCTTACAACACTCAAGAAGCTTGAAACCATCCATGACAATGCAGCCCAATTAACTAGCATCACATTCAAAACATCCACTCCTTCCACCACCAACACTCATAGGAATGGTGTGTACTGTCTACAAGAGGCACAACAGAAATTCATCAAAGATCCTTAGACAGCACCTTCCAAACCCATGACCGCTTCTATCTAGAAGTGTAGCAGATACATGGGAACCACCACATGCAAGTTGCCTTCCAAGCCACTCACCATCCTGACTTGGAAACATATTGCAATCTCTTCATTATCACTGGGCCAAACTCCCAGAATTCTTCCCTAACAGCAATGCGGGTCAACCCACAGCATGTGTGCTGCAGTGGTTCAAGAAACCATTCACCATCACCTTCTCAAGGGTAACTAGGAATGGACCATAACTAGTGATGCCCATGTCCAACAAATGAATATAATAATACAAACTAATAGGGGAATACTGCAATGAAAAGGATGCTCCTTTAAATGACTGACATCTGACAGAATCAGTCAGAAAATAACAGCGAGCGGTATTATAAGATGATTGTCAGCCTTAAGAAACCAATCAGAAATTGGGCATACATTACCTAGCTAGTTTCAGACTGAATGTGTGCTGTTTATGCATTAAGCAGCCAATCGTAGCTCAGGGATCCCATTGACCATGCTTAGGGACCATCCATAGTTAAAAATTAGTAACTCTTAGTGGCATTCAATAAGAAGGGAGGACAGCAGAAGAATTTCAGGTAACAGAACAATGGGCAAGCATTCAGTCAGCTGGTCCCAAAGTCTCCTGACTGAATTCACAGATCAGAATCCCTACGGGCTTTTGCCCGAAACGTTGATTTTACTGCTCCTCGGATGCTGCCTGAACTGCTGTGCTCTTCCAGCACCACTAATCCAGAATCTGGTTTCCAGCATCTGCAGTCATTGTTTTTACCTACAGCAGACCATACCAACCCTCCAAAGAGCAGCCCATCTTGACCCACCCCATCACTATAACCCTACATTTTCCATGGCTAATCCATACATCCCAGAACACTAAGGGGCAAGTTAGCACATTTTGGACTGTGGGAGGTAACCCACACAGACACAGGGAGAGGCTGGAATTGAACCTGGGTCTCTGACACTGTGAGACAGCAGTGCTAACCACTGAGCTACCATGCTACCCATTCATTACATTATGAAACATCATTTCTTTGTTCTTACTGTGCCAAACATGATACATTTTGTGAAACCTGTGAAAACATAATCATACCCAGAGTGGTCTTGCAACATGCCATGGCTGAATGATCTATCAGAACTGATATGATCTCTGTCTTTAATTTTAATTGACTTAAGTCTTAAGAGTAAAATTAAATTGAACACCCAGACTTTACAGCAGCAGCAGCAGCATCAGAAGGAGCATCAAGGACAAAGCCAGCATGAGTAGAAGCTGCCATTTCCACACAGTCCCTCTGCACCACATGTCAGCACAAATGAACAAATTGAGGCAGATCACTGGAAGTGATACCTTAATATAGGATTTACAGACAAAGGGAATGTCAGAAAATGATTAACCCAGGAAGTTCAGGACCTCAATCTATGTGGTGCTAGTTGTACGCAGCTTCCTGGAAGAATATCAGTGTCCAAACAAACCCCATGCCCACTGGCTTTCAAAGGTACTATGACTATCAATATCTTTACCTCTTGATCTTTTCAGGCATCTGCTGCAGGCATTTTCCGAATTTCATATTTGTCTTCCCACAAATATATGAATTACTGACTTATTCCATGTTTGCCAGAGCAGGCAAACATTTACACTTTGTTATGGATGATGCCAGTCAGAATCAATGGGCACTCAGGTATACAGCTCTAGTTGGCTTCTCAAGAGTACAGGCTGACATCAACAACTGAAGCAACAACTCCACGCACCCACCACAGATCATCCACAAGGGCTTGTATAACCTTAATACACCCAATTCAATTTTTCGGTGTGAAAGACTGTCAGGTCAGCTTCCAGAATGGATTTGCTTCAAATCTGTCTACCTTCCCCATTTTCTTCATGTCTAAAAGCAGACTTAGCAATTGATTGCCTAGAGGAAATGGATACTCACTTAAAACGTAGCTGATATCATCTCTGAGGCCCCAGTTAATGAGATTATGGCCATGACAGTGAAACACATATTTGTAATTGAGCAAACCATTTGGCATTTGGAAGATGTGTTTAGTCTTGACAGTGCTGAGTGGCCTCCACTATTCAGCAGACAAGAAATCCAGAATTGCTGCAGAGTTCTGCACAACACTGCACACCATTGAAGTCTGGACTTCCAGAGGAACAAAGTGCTGAGTACAATGTATCGTCAGAGCGTGAATAGAAATGGACTAGGGACAATACACCATTGGTAGGTTACATTACTGCCCAGGATGACCTCACAATGTTCAGTTTGTTCAGTTTGAACAGGCATCCCACATGCCAAACCCCTCGTCCCTACCTCCCCACTCCCAGGTCAAAGTAGTTCCAAAATCAAACAAATAACCTTCTTACAACTATCCAATGTTCAATTGTTAGTTTTGCCTTATTATTTATCTCTATTGAAAAGACAATTTGTCAGGCAGCAATCAAAATAGGAAGTCAGGAAAATGGCATAAGCAACCAATATTTAATGTGACTCAAAAATGATACAGAAAAGTTAACAATCTAACATTTTGCAAATTAACCAATGAATACTCCTGTACAGCTACAAGTCTGTATTCTTCCTCTTCTGAGCAATTTTACAGGATGCACCTCCTGTGGCTCCAGTAGTAGGTCTTTTTGCATCTCTGCTCCAGTTGAGATGCTTTTACATAATACCATCTGAGGTTTGGAGCCAAAGACTGCTCCACTTGCATCAGGGCTGCAGTACATTCAGCCATATGGACACTCAGCAGCATATGGGATACTGATTGGGAGAGAGGAATGAGAGCAACATTTAAAGGATAGGAACACTTGGTACTGTGACATCATTTGTATGTCCCTTCCATGTGCTGCCTGTACCTGATGAGTAACAATGAAGGGAGAGCATTTTGCTGCAAAACAGTGTTACAGTGAATGAGCAATAACTAGGGTTACAGCAATTCTTTTTAACGTGGCATTCATAGTTTGCATGCATTGATATGGGCCTTCTTGCACTCCTATAATTGCTACATTTAATGTTCAGTGCAAATGACTAATCCTTTCATGCACAAAAGTCATAGTTGCAAATGCCTACAACATCATGTCATTCTGGTTTGGGCCATATTCTTCTGATAGCTGTGAGGGTGCACAACATGGTTGGAAATCCCACCAGTACACAGCACATTCTTTGCTCCCGTAGTAGTATAATACTTGATCATGATGCCGAAAAACACTTCCGAATTCAACATAACAAAATTTGCAGCATCCTTAAACTTAGAAACCTTATCTCTACTGTATGTCCTTTTTCACTGACAATCTGTGAGTCACCAGGTGGAATGCCATCGTCTTTACTTTGTCCCACAAAACTGAGAGTATCAGTTGCATTATTCACATGTGACAACACACCCACAGAATATGTGACCTCGTCTGTGCAATCATTGTTGGTTTCCTAGACCACCTTCCATGAGATACTTTTAAAGACGTCAGCGATTTTGGAGAAGATTTGCAGCTCAGCATGATGATAAGTATGTAAGTTAGCTCACTGAGCTTGAAGGTTTGTTTTCAGATATTTAATCACCAAACTAAGTAACATCATCAGTGAGAGTCTCTGATGAAGCACTGTTGGTATGTCCCACCTCTCTATTAATAGATTTTGTTTTTTTTACATGGGTGATGTCATTTCCGTTTCTTTTTTCAAGGGAAGGTAGATAGGGTCTAAATCGATGTGTTTATTGATGGAGTTCTGGTTAGAATGTCGTGCCTCTAAGAATTCTCATACGTGCATTTGTTTCACCTGTCCTTGGATGTGTGTGTTGTCCCAGTCAAAGTGGTGTCCTTCTTTGTCTGTATGTATAGAAACTAGTGATAGTTTGTGTCTTTTGATGGCCAGTTGGTGTTCATCTGTCCTGTTGGCAAGTTTCCTGCTAGTTTGTCTGATGTAGTGTTTTTTACAGTTCTTGCATGGTATCTTGTAAATTACATTAATTTTGCTGGTGGTATCTATTACATCCTTTAGATTCATTCGTCACTGCTTGAGTGTGTTGGTAGGTTTGTGGGCTATCATGATGCCAAGGGGTCGGGGTAGTCTGGAAGTCATTTCGGATGTGTCTTTGATGCAAGGTAATGTGGTTATAGTTTTTGGCTGCATTGTATCTACTTGTTTAGGTTGGTTTCTGAAGAATCAGCAGATTGTGTTTATTGGGTATCCATTTTTCTTGAAAATGTTGTATAGATATTTTTCTTCTGTGTTTTGTAGTTCTTGGGTGCTGCAGTGTGATGTAGCTCATTGAAATACTGTCTTGATGCAGCTCTGTTTGTGCGTGTAGGGATGATTCCTTCTGAAGTTAAGTATTCGGTCCTTGTGTGTTGTTTTTCTGTAGTCACTGGTTTGAAGCTCTCCATTAACTGTATGTTCAACTGTCACATCTAGGAATGGGAGTCTATTGTCGTTCTCCTCCTCTTTTGTGAGTTTTATGTCTGTCAGGATATTGCTAGAGTCATGGCATTCTAACCAGAACTCCATTAATAAACACATCAATTTAGAGCCTATCTACCTTCCTTTGAAAAAAGAACTGGAAATGACATCACCCATCTTAAGAATCCAAGACCTACAAATAGAGAGGCAGGACATACCACCAGCGCTTCACCAGAGACTCCACTGAAGATGTTACCGAGTATGGTGATGAAAGGTCTGAAAACAAACCTTCAAGCTCAGCAAGCTCACTTATATATTTAAAGACCTCAATTAGGAATGCTGAAGCATATTTAAGCTGACCATTACGTACATTTTCATATTTCACTGACAGGAGTGATTATTGTGTGTCATATGGCTGCTTGATATTTAATTCTGCCACCAGATAGCCAGACATTGCCTTTTGCTCCACTTCCAATGGCCTGGTTTGCCCAGCTCTGCCGACCTTCTCAGTAGATGTTATTTATGAGGTTGATGGAGGCCCTAATGCTTGGGTTTCTTTTCTCCAGGGAAGACTCATGAATGAGATTAATGGAATATATTGAACAGATGGACAATCAGCATTCATGTGATTTTGAGGAGGAGCCTGGACATTGTGAAAACGTGGAAGAATATCTGTGGTTTATAGGTAGCTGGAGATGTGAGGGAGTGTCCTGACAGAGGGATGGTTGCACACTCAAGGTAAATTGGGGAAACAATTTATGTGCTTCAGCAAACAGAGTGGCAAGGTTGGCATAATTCATATATGAAAATATAATTGAATCTGCCACTCAGACCAACTTTACTGCCCCAATTAGGTCATCAAACCACTTTTGGCACAGCATCCAGAAGAGTGGAACCATAACCATTCTGCTTATCTCCAACCTCTGACCCCACCTTCTTGCTTTATTCATTAGATTCCCTACAGTGTGGAAACAGGCCCTTCGGCCTAACCAGTCACATCGACCCTCTGAAGAGTAACCCACCCAGACCCATTTCTCTCTCACTAATGCACCTAACACTATGGGCAATTTAACATGCACATCTTTGAACTGTGGGAGGAAACCAGAGCACCCGGAGGAAACCCACGCAGACACAGGAAGAATGTGCAAACTCCACACAGACAGTCACCCGAGGCTGGATTTGAACTTAGAGCCCTGGTGCTGTGAAGCAGCAGTGCTAACCACTGAGCCACCGTGCCGCCCCAAATGCTTTCTTAGTCAGCTTTATCCTGCCATCCGTAGGAAAAAGCATCTCTCCATATATTGTCTGGTCTCATATCCACTGAGGCATCACTGAAAGTTAGGTGTATATTTGGAATGAGGAAACTCTCTTGTCAGAAAGGTTCAGAATTGATGAGGAAGAAGTGTTAGACAGGCTGTGATACTTAAAATTGACAAGACACCAGATCCAGATGAAACACATCCAAAGATATTGAAGGAAGTGACAGTGGAAATTGTAGGGGCACCAACTATCATCTTTCAGTCTTCCCTAGACTTGGAGAAGTTCCTTTCACTGGAGGATTTCAAACATTATGGCCTTGTTCAGGTAAGGTTGTTAGGATAAGACCAGCAATTACAGACCAGCTGGTTTAACTTCAGTAGTGGGAAAGCTTCTGGAAATAATTATAGCAGATAGAATTAATTGTCATATGGAGAAAAGATGGTTTATTAGAAAGAGTCAACATGGATTTTAAAGGTAAAATCATGCTTGACTAACTTTCTGGCATTTTTGAACAAGTCACAGAGAGGGTCAATGAGGACAATGCTGTGGTATAGATGGGCTTCTAGAAGGTGTTTGATACAGTGCCACACAGCAGACTCGTGAGGAACATTATAGGCCATGGAATGACAGGGAGAGTAGCAATGTGAAGACAAAATTAGCTGAACGTTAGGAATCATAGAATCCCCACAGGGGAACAAAGAATGATGGTCAATGAATATTTTCAGGCTGCAAGAAGGTTTGGAGTGGAGTTTCTCAGGGGTTGTTATTGAAACGCTTGTTTTTCCTGATGGATATTAGTAATCTAGATGCTGGTGAATCAGGAACAATTTCAAACTTTGGAGATAATTCAAAACTTGGAAGAATTGTAAATTGTGAGTTTGACTATACATAAACAAAATGGTGGAATTGGCAGACAAGTGACAGATGAGTTTCAATCTAGAGAAGCAGGAGGTGATGCTTTTTTTTGTGGTAAGAACATTGAAACACAACATAAAATAGGAATTCCAAGTCTAAAGAGGGCGCAGAAGCAGAGGGTATATGCATGCAGTTGATTAAAAGTGGCAGGCCAGGTAGAGAGAGAATAACTAAAGAATACAGTATCCTCAGCTTTATCAATAGCAACTTGAAATACAGGAGCCAGGAGGTGATGCTGAATTTGTACAAGACATTTGTTAGACCTCAGCTGCATTGTTGTACACAGTTCTATGTGCCACAGGATGTAAATGCATTTGAGAGTGTAGAAGTGATTTTCAAGAATGGTTCCAGGATTGAGAAACCTCACTTGAGAGAAAAAGATTGAAGAAGTTGGGACTGTTCTCGTTGGAGGCAAGACGACTGATAGGAGATTTGATAGAGGTTTTCAAATCATGGATGGCTGGATGGAGGAGACAGGGAGAAACTGTTTCCACTTTAAAAGGAAGGAGGACAAGAGGGCATAAATTTGAAGTGATTTGCAAAAGGGACAAATGTAATGTGATTTAAAAAAAAAAGCTTTTAACACAGCAAATAGTTAAGATATGGAATGCACTACCTGGAAACACAGTAGAGAGTGTCAATTGAGATATTCAAGAAGACATTGGATGATCATTGATAGAAATAATGTGCAGTGTTATGCGGAAAAGCAGGTACTTGGCACTAAGTAATGATTCTCATCTGAAAAGCTGATGCAGCTTCTACACTGTAACACTTTTGTGATTTCAGAGGGTAGTTAAGAGTCACTGCAAATGGCTTTGGGTTTGGAGTTATGTGTATGGATGGCAGATTTCTGTTTGTAAAGGATATTAAGGGTTTTTCACAACAGTCAATGACAGTTTCATGATCACCATGATGACTAGCTTTCAATTTTGTAGTGTGGTAATTCAAATTCCACAATTTGTACCCATCTTCCCACAGCATTAGCCTATGCCTCTGGATTGTGAGTCTAGTGATATCACAACACCATTGTCTTCCCACTATAGCTCTGAAGAAAGGAGAGCTGACTGCAGAAGCCTGTTATTTAACAAGGAGAAAGTGAGGTCTGCAGATGCTGGAGATCAAAGTTGAAACTTTATTGCTGGAACAGCACAGCAGGTCAGGCAGCATCCAGGGAACAGGAGATTCGACGTTTCGGGCACAGGCCCTTCTTCAGGAATGAGTGTTATTTAACAGCCTATTCATCAGCAAGTCCTACATAGTACACGTCCGGGGCAACATCCACATACCAAGTATATCAGAGATGCAATCTAAATCACAGAACACACAGAGGAGGGGTAGCTCCCAGAAGCACCATGTATGGGCCCATTGGCTTTTGGTTACACTTTGGTACCCAAAAACCACACTCCCAGCTATAGCTGCATTGCCTTGTGAGTATGTCAGAAGAGCATTGTCATAGAGTATGATGGTCAGGGGTTACTTGTGCCTATGGAAGGGATTGTTGCATGTCTGTGAATAGCTACTATCTGAGCAGTGCTTAATCAGTTAGATCCTATCTGATCACAGCCTACTACTATCTTGTTCTTGAAGCTTAGATGGTCATCTCTCAAAAGGTGGTTTGTCAATAGATGCACCAAGATACAAATATAAAGACACTGGTTTTTTGCATCACAAACTGGAACATAAGGACCACGTGTCCTGGCCTCACAAATGATCTTCTGCGTATTGATGCTTCACAAAAGACAGCTGACAAGGAACTTACAAGGCTCAAAAATGGACAATGCTATGCTTCAAGAAGTTAGGCTCGGCCAAGGAGGATCTTTCTGGCAAGGAAAAATCTGAATGTAGAGCAGCATTTGCAGTCACAAAAACACTCAACTTGTGAATGAACCCTCACAGTCTGAGAACACTTCAGCAGTCCAGGACATTTAACCTCGGACATTCGGGTGACCATCCTCCGAGGCGGACTTCGGAACAGGCAACAATGCAAAGTGGCCAAGCAGAGGCTGATAGCCAAATTCGGTACCCATGGGGATGACCTCAACTGGGAACTTGGGTTCCTGTCACACTACGAGAGACCACACACACACACACACACACACATACACACACACACACACACACACACACACATCCTTTCACAGACTTATACCCCTTTACACTCATACTCACACACATACACATACAGACACTCTCTCACAAACACTCATAAACCCCCACTCCCCATGCACACACAGACACATACAAGTTTGTGGGGTGAATTTGTACTTGCAGAATTATATTTTGTTTTGCTCAAAAACTGCATGAATCCTGGTAAAATTCTGTGAATCTCTTTTTTAGAAATAGAATCTGTCCGAACATTGGGGCACAGACAGCCTCACTCAGGACACCTCACACCGTCAATGCATTATCTGAGCCAACTTGGCACCTTTGTTAAAGTTCACTTGAGAACGTAACTTTAAAAAATAGTTCTAGGATTTGTATGTGAAAGAACTGAAACCATCTAAAAGATGAGAGACTTAACAAACAATCCAAGTCTTTTTCAATACATAATTTCAGTTGCATCACACTGTAAACTTCTGCTATAAATTCTGTGTCTTACAATCTTATACTCCACAACCATCCGATGAAAGAGCAGCGCTCCAAAAGCTAGTGCTTCCAAACAAACCTATTGGACTCTAACCTGGTGTTGTGTAGAGCTCAGTCCAACACTGGCATCTCCAAATCATCGTAAAAATTGCTGAACTAGCAACGCAGTACTGGCATGCCATGATTTCACACTGGAAAAATCTTTGGAATCAGTCAAACATCAGGGACACAGTTGAAACTGCATCAGACTATTTTAGAAACATTTGCAGAAGCAAATAGGAAAGTAAAAGGGAACTCTTCACTTCCTTCTGAAATATTGGAGATAAAATCTCTGCTATGAAAAGAAATATGGCAGTTTAAAGGGAAAGAGTTGAATAATTAGCTCAGGATACATCTAAATTTCAGAATATTATCTCTCAGAAGATGATGTCTTTAAGTGAGACTTCCACTCAGTTGACAAAGCTGAATGAAGAACTGGAAGAGAAAGGAAGGAAATAAGATGAGCCACAAGTTCTGCATCATCAAAAGATTTTTGGTTTGCAGAAAGGTTTGGAGTAACTTGCATTTGGAACAGAAGAGACTCAGCAAGAACAGAAGCAACTACAGCAAGATTGGCTTAAGCTCAAAGCAAACATGCTCCAGTGAAAGAACTCAAGCAGGATATGGAGGAAAATAACAACTACTGTGGGATCCAAGCTTCAAAAAGAATGAAAAGAGTTGAAGTGAAAGAGACTGGTATTTATTTGAGCAGGTTATGAGGGTGAAAAATACTGTATCAGCAGAGCGCTAACATTTTGAGAGAAGTAGAGAAATTTGGGGTGCATAAGCAAGAGCTTCATAATGAGCTGAAAGACTCATGGAGCAAAACAGTAAATGCCAAGAAGATTTGAACCATTTGAAACAGCCTGAGAAATGAAATCAATCAGTGGCTACTGCAGCACAAAACTTGGCTGGAGTGCTTCAGGTTAAACAAATTCAGCAACTGCAGTCCAAGACAGAGAAACTTGACAACACAAACAGGCATTACAGACAGTAGCGCTGATAACTGAAAATCAACAATACCTCCAGTCAAAGTCACCATCATGAGATCAGGATCTATTAGCAGAATACCTGTATATTATGGAGATTCAGAGGCTGGCTTGTTGTTGTAAATAGTTAAATTTTCTGTTGTGTGTGTATGTTGTCTTTCAGAGAGTTAACCATAAAGGAATCCATGTGCTGTGCACATAAAACGTTGACACTCTGCCTGTAATTAGTCAGCACTAGATCTATAGGATACACATACAGAAATCAATAGATTCTCTGTAATATCTGCTTCATACCTTGCAATGTGGTTTACTTTTTAAAATAAATTAAACCAAGAGCTAATCAATCACTGATGCACAAAGGATCTTTAGACTACTATCACTAACATGATATTTCAAAAGTTTGCCTATGTATGAACAGTATCCTTTAAGATGCAATATTAAAAAACTGGGTCTGTATTAGAAAAAAAAGTCTTAAAAACCAGCATTTGAAGGGTGCCTGGAGTTTTGAAAGCAAGTAACCTGATACCAATTGTGGCATCATGTAAACAATTGTTTGGTCAAGCAATATTTACAGTTTGAGTTGCAGGTGATTTAGAGACGAGGGGGTACACTGATGCAAATTGTGCTGGCAACAAGAAGTTGATTGGTCTATGGACTAGTGACCAGTTATCAATGACAAGGATCTTTTTGCCTTCCAGTGATTGGTTCTTAGGTAACTGAACAGCTTGAAGTTGGGAAGAAGTTACAGAGACAGAGAAGGGTTCAGTTCTTTATAGATTGGGTGCAATTACACTGTTCTGTGCAGTCAAAGCTCACCATAAACTTGGAGAAACCAATTTATCATTCTTCAACTATTGTTGTCAGTTGTGAGTTTTAACTGATAAGTCACAGACCTTTTCTAAATAAACCAGCCACCTTATGTCTGTTACCAATCAGTGGAAGCAAATGAAGAAAGAGGACTGAAGCTGTGGAAGAGTCATAGGATAATCTCAATAATAGTATCTGGGAGCAAATTTCTTCCAAATTTTCCCCTCTGTCCGCAAGCTATTGTGCCTTAATTGTTTACCTTAAGTATGTATGCATATGTATGTAAGTGTAGAAAGGGATACAAGTCTTAATTAGCAATGCTATAGGCATACAGAAAGGAGGAGAACTTCTTCAAGCAATCATCCTTGGAAAAGGCTTTGCAGTAAGGTTAAAATCAACTAGGAGAAAGTGAGGACTGCTGACACTGGAGATCAGAGTCGAGAGTGTGGTGTTGGAAAAGCACAGCAGGTCAGGTACCATCCGAGGAGCAGGAAAATCGACATTTCGGGCATAAGCCCTCCATCAGGAATGAATGTTTTCCAGGTGAAGAGCTAATGCTTGAAATGTCGATTCTCCTGTTCCTCAGATGCTGCCTGACCTGTTGTGCTTTTCCAGCACCATACTCTCAACTCTGACCTCCAGCATCTGCAGTCCTCACTTTCTCCTTCTATAGGCAACAGTTTATAAATGTTTACCCATAAGTAGAATATAATTACTTGTAATAATTTGTGATTCTTGTTCTTTATAAAAGCCTGTCTTTTTTATTATTAATTGGGTCTGAAAGTCAGGTAAGTTGGGGCACTTTGCACAGTTTATAAAACCTTTAACTTTCGTGACAATTCCAGGAATTGTGGGGCTCAATTGCCAGCATGCGACCCAAGTGAATTGTAACACCTGGAGTGCCTGGAGTCAGGAAAGGCGTGAAAAAAACAAAGGACAAAATAAATAAGCAGATGGCAGAAAAGAAAGAACACTGGAAGTCAGCCTGAAGCCAATGCTATTCATCTGTCCCAAATACAGAAGGGTTTGCCACTCATGAATCAGCCTCTATAGCTACAGCAATTGACGTTCAGGAAGTGACATAAACCCTGGATGCAGTCTCCCAAGTTAGATGGATGCCATCATATTTTATGGGTATATTTAAAATATATATCACTTAATAAAAAGACTGTACACAGAATGCTGAGTCTGCATAATGTTTGATGCTTTAAATCCAATGCATTGCAAGAAAACAAAATACACTCCCACTGGGTCGCAGTACTAACAAATCACATGTTAAATTGGCCTAAAGGTATTAAGAGAATATTATCATTATATACATATGAATTAGGCTTTCTTAAAGGCTTCTCTATTTTAAAATTCCTTGCAATGTTTCATTGTTTTACTAAATGAATTGATTTTCTTTTGAAAAAATTAACATAGTTATGATAAATCAAATCCTGTTTAGCAGTTGAATTATCTGCAGAGTGACTGAACGTGACAAACAACTACAATTGTAACATTCCAGATCCTATGTCTGTGCTGATCGAAAGGTAACAAAATTATCCTAGGGCAGCATTCTGTCATTACTTCATTATTGTTTCACAGCTGTTAAATTATTAAACCGTGCCTTCTCTGATGATTTAATGCAGGCAAGAAGTCCCTCTGAAGCCTTTGCATAATTATTGACTGACATGTACCTGTGGATCGAAAAGAAAGAAAGGATGCCCATTTCGTATCTGCAGCACAACATACTCCTCCTGGTTTCCCACTGGCACAACAAAGGAAATCAAGCCATCGGGTTGACTGGTCCTGAAGCTGAGTTTTATACCTATAGAAGAAAAAAAAATCAAACTCAAATCATTACTATTACTTTCTTATTATTATTCTGAAAGGGAAGACAAAAGTGTTTTGTCTTCCAAACATGTTTGAAGAACTGTTCATATGCTTCAGTGGATGGAAAGTAGCAATGAACAACTTCATTTATGTCTAGTTGATATGCCAGTTGTTTGGTGCTTTAGTACCTTGAATTGAATAATCTTAATTGTTGAACTATTCTACATTTTAGTAACTTCTTTCATTCCTTTAGTATGTGTCCCTTTTTTAGTCACATGGTGCCCTAATTAATCCAATTTTGTCCTTGATATATATTGAAACTCCTATTGCCCACATACCAATTATCTGTATAGCAGCATATCCTTGGTTAAGATATTGGTTAAATCACAGCTTCCTTTGACAATTGTCAATTTCTTACTTTATTCATAATATTTATTTTTGTAATATACATCACTTCATTTTCATGCCTTGGTTACTAATGTGTGGTTCAAATTTTGGGGAGTCTTGACTATCTGTTAATTTGCCAATTTTAAAATAGGAACATAGGAATCTAGAAACAAGGGTAGACCATTCATCCCCTTGAGCCTGTTCTGCCATTCAATTCAATCATGGTTGACCTGTGGCCTAACTCCACCTTTAATCCATATCTCTTTATACCTTTGCTTCACAAAAATGTATCTGTCTTAAATTTGAAATCAATAACTGATCCAGCATCCACTGTAAAAAAAGTGAGTTTCAAACAGTTACCATGCTTAATGTGTAGAAGTGCTTCCTAACATTTCTCTTGAACAGTCTGGCCCTTATTCTCAGACTATACCTCCTAGTTCTAGAATCCACACCAGTGAAAATAGTTTATCTTTGTCCACCCTGTCTTTTCCTGTTAATTCATGAAAGAAAGGTAAATGCCCTCCATATTAATAAAAACAGTAGTTCCAATGTATTTAAATACTATCTTCATTCACATGCATTTAAATTTATCTTGCTTTTGTTACTATTTCACAACATTCCATTAGTTTAGGTAATTCAAGTGGATTTTAGGAATTTATGTTGAGAAATTATATAGCATGATATCGTTCTCAACACTGTGATTATGAGCCTATGCATTCTAATATTTTACACTGCTCACATAAAAGGTCATTGCTGTAATATTGTTATGATTGAACCACATTTTTACCTATTTGCCGATTTTTAGCAAATAATAATTTAGCTACATCAATAATGCAGCCCTTTGATAAAAAGAACATTATTGATGCAAAGAAGCAACTCACTGAATCTTGGCAACTTGCCATTGGAGTAGTGTGGGATCAAGTTATGGATCTGTGTCAAGCAGCTCTTTACTTGTATAGTTGAATATTTATTTGGATGAAGGAGTAAGTAATTGCATACACAAGTTTGCAGATTAAAATAAAATTGCTAAACCCGATAAGTAGTATGAATTGGAGCAAGACATTAAAAAGACATAGATTGATTATATGAGAAGGTAAGCTATGATAGTTGGAGTTCAATACAGGGGAGTGCAAAGTCATCTACTTTGGATTTGAGAAAAAAACAAATTAGAATCTTTTCATAATGGTGAAAATTAGGAGCTGTGGAGAATCAAATGCTTTAGATATTCTTATACATAAATTAAATATACTTAGTGCAGGTACTAAATTAATCAAAAAAGCTAATGGCATTTATGTGAAGGCTGCTGAAAACCAAATGTGAGGCGGCGATGTTTCAGATGTACAATGCTTTGATTATACTTCAGCTGGATTACTGCATTCAGGATGGGTGCTTATAGAGTTAACATAGTAGCACAGGTCACATAAATTGACTTGCTTTCCTGTAGGAGGTTAAGAGGTAATCTAATTGAGTTATTTAAAATGATAAGGGGATTAGAGTAGATAGCAAGAAATTATTTCTTCTATTAGGGGAATTGAGGACAAGAAGGCATAATCTTAAAATGAGTCTATTTAGGAGTGAAATCTGGAAGTACTTTTCATATATAGGGTAATGAAAATCTACAGCTAGCTCCCCAAAAGGATTTTGATACTGTATCAACTGACATTTTCAAAACTGAGTTTGATAAGTTATCTCCTACATAGTACCTATTGCCACCTCAGAATAGAGCAGTATTTTATGTTTGATGAAGTAATTTTGAAGTGCTCTCACTATTGACTGTCATTATTCAATATTACAATTTGGATAGAACCAGGTCCCATAAATAGCAATGAAATCAATTGCCAAATCTAACTGTTTTAAGTGTTGACAGATAAACATTGGCCAGGACACAGTGAGGGCACCTCTATCCTTCCTCCATTCAATCCTCATTTCTTTTATTTGAGTAGCTTGAGAGGGCAGACCTATATTAAAGGATATGGAGCAAAGCAAGTAAATGATGAGATCCACATCAGATATAATGTGATTAAATGCCAAAGTAGGCTCAATACTCACTCCTGTTTAATGTGAACTCTCCACTAAAGCTTTAGATGAAAAGAATACTTTGAAATCAACACATTTTTTATTTAGCAATCCTTTCCTACCAGAAATAATATAATCACTTGGAACCTATGAAATACCATTTTATTTCACAGTCAGAACTCAACTTGACAAAACATGTTATTTGGCCAGGTTACCAGTTGTGAAATAAATCAAATCAGACTTGTCCCAAACAATTATCCTATATTTACCACCACTGGTTACTGCAGTTTTTGAGTTGTTATTCAGCAGTGTTATCAAGAACTGAGCTTGTTTTCTCTGTGCCTTAAGAGGAGAAAGCGGTATACAATTATGACGATGGTCCAGTAAGAACAGGTTTTGTTTTCTTCTCAGCAAGCTGCAAATAGTGGAAGCCTCTTAATGGGAACATCCCATGGCGAACAGAACATTATCGTTTTCCAACTGTTCCTATTAATCAAACATGGCGTGCGGACTGAATTGGTGCCTGAGCAAATGCTCCCTTCAAATTAAACATTCCTGTTAAGATATAAACCCATAACTATTTGACTACAACTGATCACATACTGATTGAAAACAAACCTGTAACACCCATGCCATGATCATAATGCAGTGCTATATTAACTTGTTAGTTTCATGCCCTATGCACATATGTATTAGATCCTCTGGTGTGTAGTCCATTCTGTAGCAGCAGCTCCTCTCCGTTTTATATAGCTATTAAATTTCTAATTTGACTCATTTAAAATTTAAATTATAATTATGATATTAGTAATAATTACCATTTTAATCTAATAATATGATAATGAAGGTGTCCTTTAGCCACAATTGTTGGTGGGGAATTCTAATGTATTAATAAAATTATGAAACAAACAAGACAAATTTATTCTGAACATTACTTCTGGGTGTGTTATATAGGTTTATGGATAAAAATAAAATTGAAAACCTCTATAATTATTCTGATTTAATTTAAACTGCAGTAATTAGTAAAAAGTAAGATAAAAATCCTTAATATATGTAATTGTTTCCAGCAAGATACAGGAAGTTAAAGGTTAATTAATATGGTTGCTATGGAAACATTTGGGGAGAACACTTAGCAGTACCAGATGTCTGTAAACTTCATCATGAAATGGCCAAGAATATTTTCACTGCACTTTATTTGATAGTTTGACAATGGGCCAGAATTTACTTTAAAATAATGATAAGGCTAATGGGGCTCACTGATATTTATGTGGCAATCTGACAGTAACTTCAGGTAAGTTGAAATATGCAGTTAAAAGCAGAAATCCATTAATTGCTGACAAAATGTACTACTCCGTTGCTTGCTACATGAAAACAGTATCTCACCATTTTGCTGCCTATTCAATGTACTGAAATGTTTAAAATTCCTATACTTCGATAGTAGACAGGTGGGAAAACTACCACAATAAAGTTAGAACTTGTCTTTTTCCTTTTTCCATGGAGTAAGAAGTCTTCATAGCTACTAAACAATTCTCAGGTACTAAAATATATGAATTAGGAGATGAATTTTCATTTCCATTTGTAATTCCTTGTGTTATTTTAAATTCTGTTTTACTTCCTTTATTTCAGATTCTGTATCTGACCTGGCAATAAGTTCACTACTTTGTTTCAGTCTTGAACTGGTCAATCATCATTCCTTCAATCTGATTATTTGAGAAGATACACAGTTCCTTGCCCTGTTCATGGAGATTGCAGATGCCCTACAGTGGGCACCCTGCCATTTCAATTTTGCACCAGCAGCAACTTGCTGTTTAAATTATCATGGAGATTCAATGGGAAAGGGCAAATCGAACAAATGATGGATGCCATTTATTCATTGGCAACAACAAGTTCTCATCCAATGGTCCCTATTATTTTTGTTTTTTTACTATTTCCTAAAGTTCTCTACAAAGGCCCAGTTACACTTTTCAGATGTTGGAAATGAAAACATTTTGGGAGTGTTTTATGGCAGCAATGGAGAATCAGGACAAGGGTGTATTAAAGTCTAGCTCATGCTGACTAAACAGCAAATTCTGCCAGGAAAGGTGGTAATGTCTGGATGTTTCTTCTTACTAATCTATCAGCTTGCTGAATCTTCAATAAAAATCAGCAGAGAACATTCAGAGAACTTGTAGCCATGACCAACATCCAGTTTGTGTCATACCCCTTTGTCACCACACCCTGGTCTGTAGTCTTAATTGGTATGGAACCCCACTCACCCCCTTAGCATTTCCAGTTGGCCTCCATTCTTTCGGATGGCTACTGACTGGCCAAAAGACACTTGATTGAATGAGCTGAGAACATAGGGCAGTAATAGTAAACGACTTAATTTTTGTTCCAACTCCTTCACCCACCAAGGAACACAGAAGTCCAACCCAATGTTTCCATATCTTAAAATATAAATGGAGAAAATTGTGAGCAAAGAGTTATCAATAAGGGTTAAATAATATGATTAGCAATTGCTTGAAGTATAAACAAATAAAAAAAGATCTTTTCAAACATCCAAAAATCCTGTCCAGTCTCTTTCCAGCTAGATGAAAGATGTGCGGTTATTGATACCTGGTCAACTTCCATCACAAATGCCATTCCATAAACAGCAAAATGTCATGATCTTCATTAAAGGAAGGGTCTATTAAGCTGCTTTATGCTCTGTAAGAGCTGAACTACTTTTTAAATTGTAAAACATTCCCAAACTAAGCTTGAAACCTTGCAAAGAACTCCATTGAAACTCACGTTGACCAGTCTCTTGCCTAAAACAATCTTGAGGAACATTTTTAACAATAGAATTCTGAAACATACATCTGAATTGTTAAACTATGGAACTGGCTTATGAAAAATTCCTTTATACAGAATTATCGTGTTTGATGATGCTGGAGAGTTGATTATGAAAATCACTTTTACAATTCCATGCAGTTCTTTTATTAGCATGATAACCAAAACAAACAGGACTTTTTGTTTTAATCTACTTACTACATAACCCAAATAACTTCAGTCATGTTTGCATTAATGCAGCATTAATCATGTTGTTGTGTATTAATGAGTTTTCAGGCTATGCTAATTACTGTCATAGATTCTGCAGCAGGCCATTAAATATACAAATTGCCAAATTAAAGATCTGGGGCTTTTCATGATTAATCTTAAATGGGTAAAAACTAATGATGTCTATAGAAAGTTTTCCTTTACTTTTAGCTGATTTTGTGATTGTGACCAAATATAATTAATCTAATTTCTTAAAATGTTGGACGTTGGTTTTCATCAAACTAGCTGATCATCAGTGAGGCTGCTCATAGATAAAGTTAATAACAAAAATTGAGTTTCTCTTCCTGAGCTTTCTTTCTGTTTGACTTTCTCTTTCTCTCAACCTCTCTTTCTCCTTCTGGTTTCATTAATTTTTTTATGTCTTGTTAGGATTCTCCTTGATGTTGTTTCCCTTTTACTTTACAGTAAGATGAAGTGAAATCTTGCGTAAAAAAGTAAATTATCAGTTCTCCACAGATTAAATAAATCCTTTGCCAAGTACTTTACTATCAACATAAATATTAGAATGAATATGCATGGCCACATGAAAGCAATGTGCTGGATTTAATGGTCACCGCATTGAGCCCATCGACTGGTTGGGAAGCTAATGGAATCATGTCTCAATCATTTCAAGGTGCCCCAACTTGATTGAAAATCCATCAGGCACTTACCTGTTCAGCATCTGGATTGCTGACCTCTGCAGGGAAATTATATAACCATATGATGTCAGTGCAGAAGTAGGCCATTCAGCCCATTGAGTCTGTTCCACCATGCCATGAGATTATGGCTGAACGGATAACCTTCATCTTCACTTTCCTGCCTTTTCCCAATAACCATTAATTCCCATACTGATTAAAATCTGATTGCCTCAGCCTTGGAAGCATATTTAATGACACAGCTTTGAGAATCCTTTGCGGTAAAGAATTCCGCAAATTCACAACACTCAGAGAAGCTCTGTCTTAAATTAGCAATCCCTTATTCTGAAATTATGGGCTCTCATCTTCGTCACATCCACAATAGAAATCAACTTCTCCGCATCTACCATGTCAATTCCCCTAATATGCTGCCTCTGTGAGTTGTCAGCCAATCAGAAGTTGGTGCTTTTCATTTCCTGGAGTGCCACTAAGAACAGTGACAACTGCTGAGGATGATATTGGCCTCAAGAGAAATATAATCACTGCTGCCCCAAATTACAGATAAGTGGGACAGAGTCACTGGGGGCTGTCAGGCAAGTGGTGGAGCTGGTCACTTCAAAGGGCAGGTATGTTTTTCAGGAGGGCAACCCCTTGTCAGGTCCTCCATTGAGCACAGGGAGCCTGAACAGTAGTTATGGGAGAGAAGGAAGGATATTTGAGACCCCCTCTGCCCTCTATTAGCCACAAGCATGCCTGCCAGTGTTTATCTGCTCGCCAACAAATTACTAGGAGTACCACGGAGCATTGACAGTGGTTCCACTGTGTACAAACCTGCTATTTGCACTCCAGAGAATAGCCTTCAAACTGTGAACCTTGCCACTCTACAGTGCCTTGGATATTACTTGTCAAACAGCCAGCCCAGGTTATTGCCAGCTGGGCCTTCTAGATACTATTTAAATACACCAACTACTTAAATTATCCTGAAAAACTATTTTTCAGTCTTCTTTGCTGGAAATCAACTGTTACTCAGTACTTCATAGGAAAGTGATGGTCAGTTAGCTCAGTTGGATGGATGGTTGGCCGATCCTGTGCTAACTACAGTCACCATAAAGGCCCTGCCTTCTCAACTTCATCCCTACCTGAGGCAAAGTGTCCCCCAGGTTAAACTTGCTATTAAGTCATATCTTTGTAATGAGAGAACAGCCTATGGTAACTTCCACTCTATCCACTACACTGAATAAGAGCATTTAGACAGGCAAATACACAAAGAAGATAGGTGATTAGTTGTTTTTTGTTTTCAACATGGAATGATTACATTTATGAATTTTCTTTAGATTATTTACTTTCTGATGATGATCATTTTTACATGTGGTCAAGTTGACATTTTTAAAGCCGGTAAGAGGAAAGGTATGGTGTCAGACTGTTGACAAATGGGGAATTGGCATTGTAATAACTGGCGTCAGATTGGGTGGGTTCATTTGGCTAACTGCGTGGCCAGAAGGGGACTACCTAGATGGTCTCCTCTCTTCACCTTTCGCTCCTCATGCTCCTACTCTGGACTTGCTTCCTGTTTAAATAGTGACAAGGCCTGACCCTTTATGATTGCGAACCTATGCTGAAAGTTGCAGGACTCCTCCTGAGTGGTCTGGACAGATGGAGTTTTATTTCAGCACAGTAATAGTCTGTACTGTCACATGATTCTCCTTGTATTAATGCTACATACTTATGCATGGACTGTGTGCATCAAGTATGAGTCGGGGATAGCCCTTGTCTCTAGCAGTCATCCTTCAGTTTGCCTTGGTGGTTCAAATGCAATTGGCAACAGTGGTCAAGAATCAATTAAAACACTAACTGGTTTAAATTTTCTGCCTATGGCCACATATTAACTGAACACGGAAAGAAATAATTTGTTTCAGTTGCCCGTTGTATAGTCAGGAAATTACTATTACTGTTATAACTGGAACTAAAATCTTTTAAATCAATGGGTTAATGCATTCATTAAAATAGTGGAGAAGAAATTTTATCTTAGAGTTTCAGAAATAATGAGTTCTTTTTAGCCTTGTTTTCCTTACGCACATTTTTATTGTGTATACCTGTTTTGTTGTCTACTGTATGAACGCTACATAGAAGGACACTCACTATTCTGTTGATAGTTCTTCAATTTAAGACAATTTTAGAAATGTTAAGTTTCAGTGTAAATATCATATCTGGCAATGTTGTCTTGAGGCCCTGTTCTCTGAAGTTCTCGATTGTGAAGTTGCTTGGAGATTGCAACAAATAAGTATCTTAAGTCAGATATTGCTTAATAATAAAATGGATACTTAGATGGAGAATTATTCTATTTCTTGTCATCACCATCCTTCATTTCAATGATAATTCTAAAACAAATCAAATATTCACATGTTGATAACTTGATATCCTGTGGATTAATCAAATTGGCTGAAGACTGGCATTTATGCTATTGGAAACCGCAGCTGGCCGAATGGGATCATCCACTTTTTACTTCTGTTTGAAGATGGAAGGAAATGCTTCTGCTTTGTATTTTGCACTTAAGTGCTGGTCTCACATTGATGGGATTATTTAAAGGAGCCTGTGTCTTTTGTTAGCTGATTAATTGTCCACTGCCATTATTGAATCTGGAAGGATTGCAGAACTTAGATTTGATTTATTGGTTGTGGAATCTCTCAGTCCTGTCTATTAGATGCTGTTTCCACTGTTTAACATGCACCTACCCTGTGTTGTAGCTTCATCAGGTTGACACATCATTTTTAGGAATGCTTGGTGCTGCTCCTGGTATGCCCTCCTGCATTCTCCATTGAACCAGAGTTGGTCCCCTGGCTTGATGGTAATGGTTGAGTGTCATGAGGTTGCAGATTGTGCTGGAGGACAATTCTGCTACTGTTGATGGCCCACAGCACCTCATGGATGCCCAGTTGCTAGATCTGTTCAAAACCATACGGTGATAGTGCTATACAATACAATGGAGGTTATTCTCAATGTGAAGGTGGGATTTCGTCTCCATAAAGATCATGCTGTGGTCACTCTTACCGATACTGTCCTGGACACATGCATCTGCAGCCAGCCGATTGATAATGATGAGGTTAAATATGCTTTTCTCTTGTGTTGGTTCCCTCAACACCTGCTGCAGATCCAGTCTAGCAGCTTTGTCCTTTAGGACCCAACCGGCTCGATCAGTAGTGCTGCTGCTGATCCACTGTGGTAGTCAACATTGAAATCCCCCACTTAGTGTACATTTTACAGCTTTGCCACCCTCAATGCTTCCTCCATGTGCTGGTCAACACAGAGGAATATCAATTCATCAGCCGAGGGAGGACGGTTCATAATAATCACAAGGAGGTTTCCTTGCCCATGTTTAATCTGATACCTTTAGACTTCCTGGGATCTGGCATTAATGTGGAGGACTCCCAGGAAAACTCCCTCTTGACTGTATGCCAATGTTCTGCCAGGTCTGTCCTGTCGATGGGGCATATCCAGAGACGGTGTTAGTTGGTGTCTGGGACATTATCTGTAAGATGTGATTCCATGAGCATCACTGTGTCAGGCTATTGCTTGACTAATCTGTGACACCATTCTCCCAATTTTGTGATAACTCACAGATGTTAGTAAGGAGGACTTGCAGGATTGACAGGGCTGTTTCTGCCATAGTCTTTTCTGGCTCCTAGGGTGATGCCAGGTGGTCCATCCAATTTCATTTCTTTGTTAAGACTTTGTAACGATTAGTACAACTGAGTGCCTTGCAAGGCCATTTCAGAGGGCAGTTGAGAGTTAACCACATTGTTGTGTGCCTGGAGGTACATATAAGCCAAACCAGGTAAGAATGGCGGATTTCTTTCACTGATGGTGTTTCTGACAATCCACAATAGTTTCATGGTTACCAGTCGATCCTTCATTCCAGATATTGTTTAGTGCATTCAGATTCCACCTTCTGCCTTGGTGGGATTCAAACCCATGTGTCTAGAACATTAGCTGAGTTTCTGGATAAATAATCTAACAATAATACCTTTTGGTCATTGCCTCCCCTTTGTCATATTCAGTGCTTCTTCCAAATGGTGTTCAGTATGGAGGAGTACTGATTTATCAGCTGAGGTGGGGCAGTAAGTGGCAATCAGGAGAAGTTTGACCTACTGCCAGGAGACTTCTTGGAGTCTAGAAGTAATATTGAGGACTCCAGGTCATTTTCCTTCTCATTTTATACCATTGTCTTGCCATCTCTGGTAGGTCTGTGTTGCAGTGGGACAGAGAAAAATGTTAACTGTAATGTATGTCTCCACGCATGTGACTATGTCAGGCTATTCCTGGACCAAACTATTGGACACTTCTCCCAAATTTTGCACAAATCCTCAGATGCTAACAAGGGAACCTTTGCAGGATCAACTGAGCCGGGATGTTATTGCATTTCTGGAGCCTAGGTCAAGGGCAGATGTTCTGTAAGGTTTCAGTCTGTTGCTGAGACTTTATAGCAACTGAGTGGCTTGCTAAGCCATTTCAGAAGGCATTTAAAGGTCAACCATGTTGCTGTGGGTCTGGAGTCTCATGTCGGCCAGATGGCATAAGGAGAAGAAGTTTCCCTCTCAAAAGGACATGAGTGAACCAGATGGGCTTTTATGACAATAAACAATAGTTTCATGGTCATGATTTGGAGATGCCGGTGTTGGTCTGGGGTGTACAAAGTTAAAAATCACACAACACCAGGTTATCGTCTTCCAATTAAACCTGTTGGACTATAACCTGGTGTTGTGTGATTTTTAACCTAGTTTCATGGTCATCATTAGAACAGTTTTTAACTATTAGTTATGTTCAAATTCCACCATATGGCAAGGTGAGATTCAAACCTATGTCCAGAGAACATTTGCTTGGTCTTTTGGATTAGTAGTCCAGTAACATCACCACTATGCCACTGCCTCATCCTATAAGTAGTAACACAGGTCTTTCAACTGAGATTAACAGAAATTGTAATCTCACAATATGGGTGAGATGTTCTATTTATTATGTTGGCTCACATTTCTTGAATCATATCTAAGTATCTTTCACTCTGTTCTAGAAGTCTGCATAATACATCTACACAAAAGATTTTAAGCTCTACAGTTACTTTTTTGGTTGATAGTTGTTTGTGGCATGCATGTTATTAGTAAAATAGCACTACTGTTAACATGACAAAGTAATTACCGTTAAAGGAAGTGTTGACAGGCAGAGTTGAACTCAGAAATTTTGAAGTAGCCATGACTAGGGAAATGTCTGTTTCTCTCAGCATGCACAAAGTGGCTAAATAAAGACGTATCCATCCTTTCCAGCTGGTACATGGAAGGAGACCATTCCTATCCCCAGGTGGTTGCCAGTATAGTTTTATCATTATGCTGTTTACTGCTTCCACTTTAGGTGTAATTTGTCCTGCTGGAGCTGAAGATTAAAATACAATTTTAATTAATTCCCTGAACACAGATCTTCATCTTCAAGCTGAAAGAAGGATATTACAAATTATAAAATCTCTATCTGTTATTGATAGCATCCAGTTGTATCAGTTTTATTCAATTTACTTTGAAAGTAAAGGAAAAATATGAATTGAGAAAATTGTTTTTAATCCTGCGGGCAATGAGAGACCTGCATAATTTTAAAATTTACAGAATATGTCTATAACATCTTGTAATATCCACAGATTGGAACCCTTAAGTACTATGGATATTTTTAATTTGTAATTCCAAAATGGATTTCTTAATAGTGGGCAGAAACAGCCAAAACCAAGGGAAATCAGTTCAGCCATCTTCTCCAGGAGCTTAACAATTTGGGGTATTCATCAGAATAGTGTCAAAAATGGCTGTGGATAGAAGTTAAATGGCTGTCTGGAGAGTGAGACCTATGGAATGTCACACCTAAAGATGTGAAGGGAACTTCAAACAACAACTCTTTATGGAGAGTGAGACCTATGGAATGTCACACCTAAAGATGTGAAGGGAACTTCAAACAACAACTCTTTAAAGGGGAATAGGAAAATTTAAACAAAATAGACTTGTCTATGATTTCTTGCAACTACAAAGATAATGAAAGGCTGATGACTCTCTGATCAACAGAAAGCACCCCCTGCAGATTATCTCCCAAATTTCTGACCTAATTTATGTTTTCTGCTTTGAAGAAGACACAAAAGCATGGATTGGAAAGCCAGTTTCAACTCTACTGGAGTGTGCGAGTGGGATGAACATTCTCATATGTGCCAATGGGCTCTCTTACTAGTGTGTATTGTCCTGAATTCAAACATTAATGCTCTGTAAAGGTCACAGTCAAAGAACTATTCCCTGGTTGCCAGTGTATTGCTGGGAAAGGAATGCTCTCACTCTGAGTGCTAGTAGCTAGCTAGCTAGCCAGACAAAAGGAAACAGGGCAACAGAAGGCACTCTGACCCTGAATGCTGGATTTCAATCAAAGATGAAAAATCAGAATAGCAGTATATCAAACAGCCTGAAAACTAATAATCTTGAAATCAAGTGTCCAACTATCAACATCAGTGCTACCAATAACTTTTCTTTCAGGGTGGCAATGTTCAACTATCCACTCTTAGCAAATAACCAAAGACTGATCTGTACATCTTTTTAAATATTTCTTTGTACTCATGTCTTATTTCTAATCCGTGTTTACATGTGTGGTGTAAATAATTCTTCTTGAGCTTCATAATTAATAAGCTCACTCTTTCCTAACTCAAGAAAGCCTGGTTAAATCTGTTCCTTTTAAAACATAAGTTCATTTGGGTTTGGAAGAAAGATAACCAATAGGGAAGAGATCAATTTTTAAAATAACCCTGCTGTGACCACTTGAGAAGACAAATGAAATGAAAGGAAATCAGTTCTTCCTTTCTCCTCCGGGAGCTTAACAATTTGGGGTATCCATTAGAACAGTGTCAAATTGAGGAACTTTGCCCAGTACTTGGATATACCATTATGTATACATTCAGCTCAGTGAGACCCATTCTCTATGTTCAAGGAATTGAAAACAAAGGAAAGATTTCAAATTAGTTTTGATTGGTTTGAACAATTGTATTTCTACCATGGAGTTATTTTTGTAACAGATTGCATTATGGAGTCTAAAATATATAATTATTAATAAAATAGCCATGCATTTCTAATTCACACAAACACAGAAAACAAAACAGAATTTCTCCAATGTTTCATTTGCTTTGAACATTGCCTTATAACCAGTGCTAATTACTAGAGATATTAATTTTTCACAACGGATTTCAGTGATGTCATTCTATGAATGCTGACATTTTTAATTCTGTCCATCCAGTGGAAACAAGGCATTCAGATCCATTTGGATCTTGGCCCTTGATGCCTTCTTGTGGATGCATCCAGTCTCCTCATCAAATTGGAAGGAAGCTTGTTTTCCAAATTTAAAATATGGGTGCTATCATACGGAAATGGTCCTGGCCTCATCCTAGAAGGACGAAGCAGGTATTCCCTTCATTGCCTATCTAATCCATACTAGGAGGTAAAATTTCCAACATGATCATCCTAACGTCTTACCAAATCTTGCCATCATGGTATTTAATAACCTTTTTGCCTTAAGAGAAAAAAATATTTGTGCTGAAAACAGAATGCATATTTTTTTCCCTTTCAGTATGTTGTTGACCATGGTATAGATAGCTGTTGCATGAGTGCCCCAGTACCTTGCCTTAGTAACAATTCTGAAGCACTCACCATTGTCCCAGAGGGTTTTTTTTTTCAAATTTTCCATAGAAGCCACCTTTGAAATGGCTCAATTCAATATCACCAGAACACACGTCTAATATTTCTTTTTCCTTTTATGGTCCAAATTCTGGACAGTTGCACATTTTAAAGACAAAATATTACACAAACCGAGTGAATGAAAAAAAGTAAAATTATTTATCTTTTCAGTAGAAAGGCATGAAAATAATAAACCTTAATTTTTGTTTTTGTTATGCAACTATAAACATTAGAAATTACTATAGAACTGCTCAGATCTCGTTTATATTGTCAATGGATAGAGGACACAAATCACCATGGATTGCACTTGAAGCCAAGTAACAGAAACAGGAAGCAATGTGCTAACTACTACTCACACAGTCAATCAACATAAATGCTATTGATATTTATGTAAGTACAATAGCAGCTGGTAACAGGCAACCTTCTTTATACCATTGTACACACTGTATTTGAAAAAAAGAGGTTGTATTTTCAAATTTTATTGAACACTCACAAAGACAATAGCTTTTGAACATCTCAGCTCTTTTGTATGCAGTTGTTATTTATTGTGAACTAATACTAGTTGATTTTGCATGCATAGTGCAAAAGCTACTGTAATTATTCCTCTTGCAATCATGTTTGTCTATCTATTGTAGTTGAGCTAAATGTTAAATGTGACAGATTTCACTAACATTAAAAAGCGCATGTCTTCTGAAATATTCATCAACCCTACTGAAAATACTTTATGTTCTGCTGTATTCAGGTGAGTCCACATGTAAGGAAACATATCAGGAAGCAATTACATTTTCTTTTATTATTTTTTTATGATGTGAATAATGCTGGGAATGCTATCATTTATTGCCCAATTAATGCATTAAATGCAAGAGAGAGTGGAATCCAGAGACAGTCACCAGCACCTTAAAGAGCAAGAAAGTGAACAATCCCGGACTTCCGAACAGCACAGCTTCAGTAGGGGCAGCAAACAAATGCAAGAGATGGCAGGGATGGTCACACCATAAAGAGTGAAAGAGACTGCAGGGGCAGCAGGTTCATAAAGAATGTCAGAGAGTATGGGACTGGCAGCTTCATAAAGACAACAGCAGACCTGAGTGAAAAAGGGCAGCAGCAAATGGAAGATAAAAACTGATGGCAAAGAGTTCCTTCAGTTTGTTTCCACCGGTCAGAGACAAAGTTTGATGTCACAGGAAAACAGGTACATGTTTGGTGGGTACTCCTTCAGTGTCTCTTTTGATTGACATTGTGGTTTAAATCAGAAGACATTATTACAGATGAAGAGTACAGTTGAGAAATATACTTAAGACATTCAGAATCCAAGTTAATGAATTGAAGAGAATAGAGATGACTGGGTAGGTGATGTACTGCAGCTGAAGTATGTGGAAGCTGGTGGATGTCAGTACAATCCTTGTCACCACATCTGCAAAAAGTGTTTGCTGCTCGAGAAACTTAAGTTCAAGGTTCATGAGCTGTAGTCTGAGGTGCAGACATTGTGATACGTCAGGGAGGCAGTGGGATACCTGGACACTGTTTCAGAGTAAAATCATACACCTTTGATTAATTACATCAAATTGGGTCTGTAATCAGGAACAGGAGGGTGTCACTCTGAATGAGACAGGAATGGGGATCCAGAATTTAGCTTTGGAGGAGTCTCGAACAGTACCCTTGTCAAATTTGTATGAGGTTGTTACTCCCAGTTTGAATGAGTGCACAGACTTCAGAAAGTGTGAGTGAACTGGCCACAGCATTTCATTTCAGAGCACCATTCAAGTAGGGGGAGAAAACTGACATATAATAGTAATTGGGGATACATACTTACAGAGTAGGTGCTGCTCTCTGAAGAAAACGCAGAGAATCCAGAGGACTGTATTTCCCGTGGTGCCAAGGTTCACAAAGAACAAGCCCACTTCTGACCTCATGATGAAGGGAAGGTCATTGATGAAACAGCTGAAGATCATTAACCGAGGATACTACTCCTGCAAAGGTACTCTGGAGCTGAGATGGTTGATCTCCAACAACCACATCCTCCTTTGTGTCAGGGATAATTCCAACCAATAGAGAGTTTTCCCCTTGATTCCTTTTGACTCCAATTTTACTAATACTCCATATTGGTCAAATGCAGTCTTGATGTCAGGCCAGACGTTTTCACCTGAACACTACAATTGAGCTAATTTGTCCATGTTAGACCGAGACTGCAATGAAGACAGGAGCTGAGTAGTTATGTTGGAATCCAAACCATGTGTCAGTGAGCAGCTTATTACTAAGCAAATACTGCTTTACAGCTCTGTTGATGATCCCTTCCATCACTCTCCTGATGATTGAGAGTGGACTAATGAGCCTGTAATTGGTTAGGCTGTACTAGATGGTATGGTGACTCAGTGGTTAGCACTGCTGCTTCACAGTGCCAGGGACCCTGGGTTCAATTCCAGCCTTGGGCGCCTGTCTGTGTGGAGTTAGCACATTCTCCCTGTATCTGTGTGGGTTTCTTCCCACAATCCAAAGATGTGTAGGTTAGGTAGATTGGCCATCTAAATTGCGAAGAGTGTCCAGGGATGTGTAAGTTAGTCAGGGATAAATGTATAGGTTTGGGTGGGATTTTCTTTTGAGGGTCAGTGTGGACTTGTTGGGCTGAAGTGCCTATTTCCACATGGCAGGAAATCAACTCTATTCTAGGACATACCTGGGCAATTTTTATTTTGTCAGGTAGATGCCAGTCTGGTAGCTGTATTTGAAATGACAAACTCTGGATCAGAAGTCTTCAGTATTATTGCTGGAATGTTGTCAGGGCCTCACGTACTTACACATCACAGGTGATTTCATTTCCATCCACTTCTATCAGACTCAATCCCTCCCTTTGTCTCAATGGTCCATAATTTGCCGAAGATGCTCAGGATCAGTGAGGTCTGGCAGACATCAGGCTCCTCAGTTTATATCGAGCAAAATATTCTGGATTGGCCAGAAAAGATCATGACTGTTCATGTGGGGGTGGAGAGGTGCCAATGGCTAGTCAATCCAGTAACCTCATTGTGTTATGCTGCACTGAGCTTACATTGCCAGCAGTCTCTTGTTTCACAGTGACACAATCGAATCAGCCCAAGATCTCAAATATTTGTTTTCAGGTAGATTTGCGATTTTAAGGATGATGCAGAATCACGCCTTAAGGATAATACAACTCCATTTATTGATCTTCCAAGGAAGTGTAGTGGGGACATTTAGGAGATGCCTTGAGTAGAACTGATTTGATGTAACTTAGAAGGTTGACCACCACACAATATTGTGCTGCTCCATCACAATTGCTTTAAAGAATGATGGCACCATAAAAATATACCTGGATTCAGGCGCCACTTTCACTTAAAAGTTGGCAATCCAAATGCCGATTCTAGAAGAATCAAAACCTACATTTTATTGAGCAAAATTCTTTTCTAAGATAAAGTGAGGCATGGATACTGGCCATTCTTTTGTAAAAGAACCCAAAGAGTTAACATTATTCACGGGACCATTTGGAGAGTACTGCTTCTGATGGTTACCATTTGGGCTAACAATTAGCTAAGACATATTCCAATAGTAAATGAATAGGATTGTTGACAATGTTTCTGGTTGTTGATGCTATTGTGGTCATAGTTGAGACAAAGGCACAGAATGACCACAACCTTTATCTGCTAATAACATCAGGGGAACACCAAGGTCTACAATTTAACAGCACAAAGGGCCAGCCCAACACCAGCAAGCAAACCTTCTATGGGCCTGTGCACACTTCCCATAGAGTCAGTCCTGATCCAGTTAGGACTGAGCTACTAAACAAATGCCAATCTTACTGGAAAGGGGAACCTGTGATGCTGCCTCAGGTTTTGTCAATTTCATCTCACGATATATTCCCAACTTGTCTAATCATTCCAAGATTCAGGACATTCTTCCTCAATGACAGAGGTGAATGAAAGAGATACATGACAAGTGAGCAAGTAGTGAAATAGCAAAATGCCACACTAGGCAGAGTGCAAGTAAGAAATCCAAATTCAAATTCCTGAGTACTGGTAAAAGTTTCTAGGATATACAATCAATCTGGATGATATAAAGGTATTACATATCATGGTGCAATGTTAAAATGAGCAGAAGCCAGCTCAGGTTAATATACAGTACACTAATCAAAACTGAAGAGAGTGTCAAAGAAGACATCAATGATGGTGTCTGTGTGGTGACATTGAATGACAGCAACTAGCAGCAAGGCAACAAAGTTGTCATACTAGCGCAAACAGAGATCAACACATTTTACGAGATGGATAAATGATCAACAGATCAGGACATTTTGCTAAACCTTCTAAATGTTACACTCAAGTTTGAAACATTGGTCTTGTAACTTATGTTTTACCTGTTCATGTAATTACTAAATTGGTAACATATGCATATCTGCAACTATGTATATCTGTTTGGGGTGAGTTTTTACCTTGGGAAAAAGTAGGATGTTGTGTTATGTGTCAAGGTCAGTATGTCAGGTACTAAAGAGACAGACTCATGGTATCATCACTGTATTATAACATGAATCCTAGGGGTATAAAGATTTCATACTCATTCTTAACTCCGAACAGGCAAAGTATGACATTCTATTGAAAATATGCTCCACTGTTGTAATGTCATGACTTAACATTAGTCCAGACACATTTGTGCCTTCAAGAGACAACACAAGCATTGTTTGATCAGATGAAACACCATGTTGGAAGCAAACGCACACTTTTGAGCATGAGTCCTTCTCTAACAGACGAAGGCGTTTGACAACACATGGCTGGTACATGCTTAGTCAGCATCTGCACTTCCTTACAGACTGTTGATGGAAATGACAGCAAAGCCTGTAGATGTGTGGTGCAAAATATGGTTTCATCTCCCTGGTGAATCTTCACTTGCTGCTTCTCCCTCTGGATACTATATAGCAATTGCTGTTCTTGCTAGACTTGCTGATGATGTAGCATTTGCTGTGTCTTTTTTTACGTCATCTTCAGACTTGCAGCAAATTTGCAATGACCCCAGCACATGATCTCTATCCGAGATTCATGAGCAGGTAATTTGCGAACAATGTCAAAATGATAATGCAATTTTTTTAAAGGAAGTCCTGAGCAACGAAATTTTCATGTGTGGCATCGAGGCTTCCCAAGGAAGTAACTGTCATGCTTCTATAACGAGCTCTGAGGCCTGTCATGCTACTGAAATGTATGTTGTACAAGCAAAGTTTTCATACTACAGTGGGAGTAGAATTCTGCCAGTACGCCACCATGATCATTCCACACTCTAAAGAAAATATTTACTTCCACATTGCAGACTGTCCTTGAATAGTTACAGTTCAGTGTGTGTGTGTGTTGGAGCAATGAACATTATCAGGCAGTGATTGGTACAGAATGTGTTGTTGAAATGGGAACTTCAAGTACAGCTTTTAAGTGCCTTGTTCCTATAACAGTGCTGAGCTGACATCATAAAGAGTCAATTAGTACACACAATGTAACTCTCATGATTGCTTAAGGCCATAATTTTATAATGAATGATCTGCCAATGATGTTCAAATTGAAGCCAGATAGGTGGAATCATTGAATTAGTAGAAACATGATTACTGCAATCATCCCTAGTGGGGCCTAAAACTCCAAGAGTTTTATCCTACCCTTGTAGATAAAAAAAATTACTCTACCCACTCTGCACTCAGTGTCTGCCATATTGTGTATTTCTTGCACATTTGACTTTTAGTCTAACATGGCAAGGTTTCAACTTCATGTCAATGTAAATGAGTTGCAGGATCCACTTGTGCCACACAAGCATCTCCCCATTCTTTTTGTTCTTGTTTGTGTTCATATGGCTCCACAATCTGCCAGCATCCCACTGTTTCCATTGTGTCCCTTTCAAACTTATAACTATCAAAGCGACAATGCTACCTCCAGAGCCTATGACTAGAAACTCCCATGCCATTGTTGGCCCTGCAACCTTCAGTTGTCCATTTTCCCAAGGACTCCATGGGCTGCCAATTGATAAGCCCCTGACCCTTACTGACCAAATCCCCGTTACTGATCATGGCCCACCACACCGGACTGGCTCGGCAAAGCATCCCTGATAGCCCTCAGGCTGATGTCTCAGCAGCACCCCAAATGGCTTATCAATAATTTCCCAATTGCTTGCACTTGACTTGTGGGACTTACAATGATCCAATCCCTGGACTGCAAGGACATGGATCCTCAGATTCTGGAATGCACCAGATGATCAATTACTTGGAATTGAATGAGATGAGACCCTTGAATTACTGTAGCAATAACCTCTGACTGACTGCAGTCCCCATTGGACCAACTAAGTCTGCTCACATTTGATATTAGCACATGGCCATTTGCTAGAAACTTCTGCAAGATGTTTAACACAAACATGCTGTAAGGTGTATGCTGTAGAACAGTTCACACGGTAAAACTGTAAGAAAAAGGAATAGGCCATTCAGACCATCAAGCCCACTCCACCATTCAATAGGATCATGGCTGATCAAACATCCCTCAGGTCCAGTTTGCTGCCCTCACTCCACAATCCTCGATTTCTCTACTGATCAAGAATCTTTACGTCAGCCTTAGATATACACAAAGACTGTGCCTCCCCACAGCTCTCTGTGGCAAGGCATTCCAAAGACTCTCAAGCCTTTGACAGAAAAAAATTCTTTCTCATTCCAGTCTTAAACTGATGGCCCTTAATTTTGACACTGTGTGTTTTGGTCTTAGACTCAACCATGAGAGGAACCATCCTCTCAGCATTCACCTGTCAAGCCCCTTAAGAATCCTGTATGTTTCAATGAGATCATCTCTCATTCTTCTAAACTCCAATGATAGAGTCCCAATCTTTTTCGCCTTTACTCATAAGACAATCCCTCTGTACTGGGGTAATCCTAGCCAACCTTCTCTGAACTGCCTCCAATGAAATAATATCTTTCCTTAGATAATGGGACAAACATTGCCTACAATTCTCCAGATGTGGTGTCACAAACACCTTGTACAGTTGCAGTCAGACCTCCTCTGCCGATAGTCCAATCTTTCTGAAATAAGGGTCAACATCCCATTAGCCTTCCTGATTATCTGCTGCACTGGAGTTTGACAACACATGGCTGGTACATGCTTGCTTTCTGCGTTTCATGTACAAATCCCCCTAAGTCTTTTTTTGTCCTATCCTAACTGTTCAGTACTCTCTGCTGTAGCAAGCTGCTTGCTTCTCCCTCACTGACAAAATAAAACGCAAGCCCCAGAGGCTGGCAGCCTGTAACTTTTGCATGCTAAGAAAGCAATATGAGCCACACAGAGGTTGGCACCCTGTAAATCAGTGCAGAAGCATTTGGGTATTCTAAGAAAGCAATGTGACACACACACACAGGTTGCTAAGCTTTCAAGTAAGCACAAAGTAAACGCATGCTAAAAAAGCAAGCTAAGAGGCAGAAAACCCATCTTGTGCAGGCACATAACTTGTGTGTCTGTCCCTGTGTACAAAGTAACCTGCAGAAGGATGCAAGTGACAGTTGTCCCTGAGCTCCAAAGCAATTGTTGAAGAGCTGACGTGGTGTGAGAGTTGGTGTGAGAGCAGGCATAATCTGATAAGACTGGTGGCTTGTGATGCCAACTTGCATGTATGACAGAGAGTGGAGGAGGATGGTGAGCGTTCTGGAAATTTGTGCTGTGTGGTTTCAGTGGAGGTGGTGAGAATCAGAAGTGACAAATAATAAGGTGAATTGGGACCTAAATGAGATGCAAATGTATGGCAATAAGTGAGTCACCACTCAAAATGGCAAGATTCTAAAGTCACTATTTAAGGCTTGAGGGGAAATTGCAAAAAGAATTCTCGCTGTAGGAAATGTGATTTTTTTCATCTCTCTGTACTTTCCCACCTTACTCATCATTGTTCATGCTATAGCAGGGAGGGGAAATTTCCATCCTAAAATCTTTAGCTGAGCTATTTGCAATAAAGCATTATTCATCATTCTTTCTGTTTGACACTAAAAATTTTAGAAACAATTCTGAGGGGATATCAGATTCAGGAATTTATTTAGACACTAGTACCTTATTTGTACCCATTGTCATTTTACCAACTGAAACAGTTGGGCAATAGCTGTAAAATGTTCCCTGAGTTTGTGGTCTTTTTTCACAACAATACAGTTCAAGAAGATTTGGAAAGAAACTGATTATTTTGACAATCGATACTGCTGATGGTGTAGAAATGGGTGTTCAGAGAACCTGCAGCATGATCATTACTCAAAAGATTTCATGTTTCATAAGACAGGCAAGTACATACATTTTTGAAGAAGTATCCAAGCGAATTTGCAACTTGATTTGAGAACAAACTAATATACATGTAGATGTATATAGGTGTGAATCAAACCTGCCTAACAGAGGGAAAAGGCAATAAAATAAACATAAAACTAGAAAATGACGATACTGGTCTGAATTTGGATGCACATAAAGAGTTTTGATCAGTTTCATCATTTCTAAGTTTTAATGTTTGTCCTTCATAAGGCTACATAACCCTTTTTATGTAATTTTTAAACTTCAAAATAAATCTCCACTTTCTCTCTCTCTCCCTCTCGCAATTCACATTTCTATTTCCAACTTACATGGTATGTCCCAGGTCTGACTTCCATACTCTAAACAAAGCATGGAACATCACCATCCTTATTTTTTTGCATCTGAGAGCAAGCCTACCCAGACATCTTGTAGTGCCTTTGTAACAGTTCTTAATGGTATCTGAGAAGAAACTGAAGCCAAAACAATGGCCCTGCACTATCTACTGCAAGTTAATATTCAAATTCTCATGTAACTTCATTAGCTCCCAAATGCCATTTCTAAAAATCCAATAATCTAACAACAGAAGGTCCCCAAATAAGTTTTCTCAAGCTCCTACAGAGTTTAAGACATTGAAGTGGAAAATTAATGCTGAAAGGCAGTGTTCATAGATGTGCAGCTGAATACACCAATGAATCTCAGCCCACCATTTCAGGAAGAAAAGCTGAGGCTCGCGAGAGGAAGTAATTTATCAGGTTTGTTGAAAATCCAATAAGGATTTTAAATCACTGAGATCATATATCAGTATTTACAGATCCAGGAATAGGACACAAAGATAGCTTCCTGCAGGATCGTTTTTGGAAGAAACTCAGTATTTGTATTTTTGATTCACAGAGTCTTTCCAGTGCAAAATGGAAAATCATTGACAATCACAATTTAAATTGTTACAGCAAACTGTCAATGTATACAATAACATTATGAAGTACTTTTGTTTTTTTTAGTGTCTATAACTGAATTAACATGGCTGAAAATATTTTGGTTAAAATAAATAATTTTAGCAACAGGAAACACCATATGATAAGCAACTGGATCAGTGGGCAGAGTCATTCCACACACTGAATGACCGGCATTGGCAGGCAAGCTGGGAAATTTGTGTACAATTAGCAGGGAGGTAATTCTCAACATTGAGAGCAAAAACTTCCATTCTCCATTCTCCAAACAACTGTTGAACAGCAAGACGTGATTTTCACAAGTGAGCAGCAAGAGGCCTATTTGTGAGCATCAAATTAGTTCACTTTATTTAAATACTGCTTCCATTCTCCCAATTGCCAATTCAAGTCATGAAAGTCATAATGGTAACCTGACAACTCCCGGTCACCACTTGCTCCTTAAGCCCTTCAACTTGGACACCAGACACCACCCTGTCAGAGCACACACCATGCACAGTAATCGCATGCAATCCCCCATCCACAGATGTTGGTATCTGTGTCGCAACTCACTGGGGTGGTGCACTGGAGACTAAGCCCCATTAATTCTGGAGTCATCGCAAAAGTTAACATTCTTAAAAAGAAATACACAAAATCCCCAAACTGCCTGATTATCAGACATGAGGTTGATAGAAAGCACAGATCAGGTTGCTGTACATGACAAGAATTATTATTTATTACAGGTAATAGTTACCTAGATCGGGTAAGCAATTAAATTAAATTAAGTGATTTCTACAAATTGAAACTGTGAACCCCTTATAAAGTCCCCCTGACATGCACACATTAACGGGGGGGGGGAACTCATGGTTGAGGGAAGATTTGAAAAACAGCTCATAGCCTTTGTTCCCAAGATCTCTTGAGTTGGCTCTGAGAGAACAGAAGGTGTCTCCGGCACCTCTTATTTCCCAAATGCTTCCACTGGTTTGCAAGAGACACAGGCTGATTGGTTCACTTTGGAAAAGTCCCTGGCATTTCCACTTCAAAGTCACAACTTACACCATCTACTGAATGAAAGAGAAGTTGGTTTTCTTCAGGCGTAAAATGGTTTATTACGGAGAACTGAGAGACTGTGAATTTGGCTGCTGCAGACCTGCTGATTTCTCTTCTGGTCTAACTAGCTTCTCAATAATTTATTCACAGGTCAAGCTATTCAGCTTACTGACAACCAAGAGCATCACTGAGCTCTTGGTAAGCTTTGCTTTTGATAATTGGTCTTAGTTCACAAACCAATCAGCTTCACTTGTACACACCCCCTCAGCTCCAGTTTGTCCGCACTTTGCTGAAACCCATAGCTGCACAAACAGGGCTCACAAAAAGTATCAAATTCCTTACTTTCAAACCATCATTTTAAAACTGCATGTTTCAAAACAGTTCTCCATGTCATCTTCAAGTTTTAAAAGGCACAAAAATGAAAAGACAATCTTAACAATGCTTTTGCCCTTAAGAAAATGGATTGCCAATTCAAAAATATGTTTTATTACAAAACATGAGATATGTAAACAACAAAACACATTCTTACATCTATTCATTCTTCCTCCACCCTTAGGCAACGTTAAACAACCTTATTAAACATTTTGCTTATTCTAACATTTTACATTCAGAACAATGTATCCACAATTGCATTTTTTTACCTGTAATATGATTAATTTTCACATTAAATGGTTGTATCAAAGTCACCATCTAAATAGACTTCCATTCCAATTTTTAAACCTTTCAATAAAGGCTAGTAGATTATGATCAGTATTAATTCATGTTGCCTTGTTATTGGCTCGGATATAGACTTTAAACTACTGAAGATTCAACAATAATTCCAAAGTTTATTTTCTCATGGTAGAGTACTTTCTCTGAAATTGATTTAATTTCATAGTGAAGTACACCACTGGCTTTTCTATTCCTGACTCAAACACCTGCAATAAAACAACACCTACTCCAAGGTTACTGGCATCATTGCCATTTTGGAAGGCCTGAAAAATTAGGTGTGACCAACACTGGCTCACTTATTAAGATAGAACATAGAACATAGAACAATACAGCACAGAACAGGCCCTTCGGCCCACGATGTTGTGCCGAACATTTGTCCTAGCTTAAGCACCCATCCATGTACCTATCCAATTGCCACTTAAAGGTCACCAAAGATTCTGACTCTACCACTCCCACAGGCAGCGCATTCCATGCCCCCACCACTCTCTGTGTAAAGAACCCACCCCTGACATCTCCCCTATACCTTCCACCCTTCACCTTAAATTTATGTCCCCTTGTAACACTCTGTTGCACCCGGGGAAAAAGTTTCTGACTGTCTACTCTATCTATTCCTCTGATCATCTTACAAACCTCTATCAAGTCACCCCTCATCCTTCGCCGTTCCAACGAGAAAAGGCCTAGCACTCTCAACCTATCCTCGTACGACCTATTCTCCATTCCAGGAAACATCCTGGTAAATCTTCTCTGCACCCTCTCCAAAGCTTCCACATCTTTCCTAAAGTGAGGCGACCAGAACTGCACACAGTACTCCAAATGTGGCCTAACCAAAGTCCTGTACAGTTGCAACATCACTTCACGACTCTTGAATTCAATCCCTCTGCCAATGAACGCTAATACACCATAGGCCTTCTTACAAGCTCTATCCACCTGAGTGGCAACTTTCAAAGATCTATGAACATAGACCCCAAGATCCCTCTGTTCCTCCACCTCACTAAGAACCCTACCATTAACCCTGTATTCCGCATTCTTATTTGTCTTTCCAAAATGGACAACCTCACACTTGGCAGGGTTGAACTCCATCTGCCACTCCTTAGCCCAACTCTGCATCATATCTAAGTCTCTTTGCAGCCGACAACAGCCCTCCTCACTATCCACAACTCCACCAATCTTCGTATCATCTGCAAATTTACTGACCCACCCTTCGACTCCCTCATCCAAGTCATTAATAAAATTTACAAACAGCAGAGGACCCAGAACTGATCCCTGCGGAACTCCACTTGTAACTGGGCTCCAGGCTGAATATTTGCCATCTACCACCACTCTCTGACTTCAACCGGTTAGCCAGTTTTCTATCCAATTGGCCAAATTTCCCTCTATCCAATGCCTCCTGACTTTCCGCATAAGCCTACCATGGGGAACCTTATCAAATGCCTTACTAAAATCCATGTATACTACATCCACTGCTCTACCCTCATCCACATGCTTGGTTACCTCCTCAAAGAATTCAATAAGACTTGTAAGGCAAGACCTACCCTTCACAAATCCGTGCTGGCTGTCCCTAATCAAGTAGTGGCTTTCCAGATACTCATAAATCCTATCCCTCAGTACCCTTTCCATAACTTTGCCTACCACCGAAGTAAGACTAACTGGCTTGTAATTCCCGGGGTTATCCCTATTCCCTTTTTTGAACAGGGGCACAACATTCGCCACTCTCCAGTCCCCTGGTACCACCCCCGTTGACAGTGAAGACGAAAAGATCATTGCCAACGGTACTGCAATTTCCTCTCTTGCTTCCCACATAATCCTAGGATATATCCCGTCAGGCCCGGGAGACTTGTCTATCCTCAAGTTGTTCAAAATGTCCAACACATCTTCCTTCCTAACATGTATCTCCTCTAGCTTACCAGTCCGTTTCACACTCTCCTCTTCAACAATACGGTCCCTCTTATTCGTAAATACTGAAGAAAAGTACTCATTCAAGACCTCTCCTATCTCTTCCGACTCAATATACAGTCTCCCACTACTGTCCTTGATCAGATCTACCCTCGTTCTCGTCATTCTCATGTTTCTCACATACGCATAAAATGCCTTTGGGTTATCCTTGATCCTATCCGCCAAAGATTTTTCATGCCCTCTCTTAGCTCTCCTAATCCCTTTCTTCAGGTCCCTTCTGGCTATCCTGTATCCCTCCACTGCTCTGTCTGAACCCTATTTCCTCAACCTTACATAAGCCTCCTTCTTCCTCTTTACAAGACATTCAACCTCCTTCGTCAACCAAGGTTCCCTCACACGACCATTTCTTTCCTGCCTGACAGGTACATACATATCAAGGACACGTCATATCTGTTCCTTGAAAAAGTTCCACATTTCCACGACATCCTTCCCTGACAGCCTATGCTCCCAACTTATGCTCCTCAGATCCTGTCTTACAGCATCGTAATTACCCTTCCCCCAATTGTAAAACCTACCCTGTTGCACGCACCTATCTCTCTCCATAACCAAGGTGAAAGTCACAGAATTGTGGTCACCATCACCAAAATGTTCACCCACTAACAAGCCCATCACTTGTCCCGGTTCATTACCGAGTACCAAATCCAATATGGCCTCCCCTCTGGTCAGACAATCTACATACTGAGTTAGAAAAGCTTCCTGGACACACTGCGCAAACACCGCCCCATCCAATCTACTTGATCTAAAGAGCTTCCAATCAATATTTGGGAAGTTGAAATGGCCCATGACTACTACCCTGTGGCTTCTGCACCTTTCCAAAATCTGTTTCCCAATCTGTTTCTCCACATCTCTGCTGCTATTGGGGGGTCTATAGTAAACACCCAACAAGGTGACTGCACCTTTCCTATTTCTGACTTCAGCCCATACTACCTCCAAAGGCAGATCCCCCTCGAACTGCCTTTCTGCAGCCGTTATACCATTAAGATTGCCTTTAGCTTCTCAAAGGTTACTCAGCATTCTGCATGGATTTGATACAGAGTATCTCCTTTCTTATTCTTTAATGTTCACTCATTTTGATCCAGCTTGGATGTTCACTGCATTTGTGTGTTGCCATTTCATGCTTTGCATTGCCTTTTTGCACTCTGTCCACTCAGCCAGAGTTCATTGACTCTCAGCGTTTTTGGCTTAACTTGCTTTTTAGTGCAGGCACAAAGCCATGCAGCTTGGCAGGAGTCATCAGTCAAGGGGATGGACATATTAATGAATGCCACAATGCTATGTTAATCTCACAATGCGCCAGATGCCAGCAGCGAATGCGATATAAACATGGCATGTGCATCAACCAAATGGCCATGTCTCAAAGTCCAAAGGGAGCAGTCCTCTGTCAAGGAGACCGACTTCAGTCAGAGGGTCACAGCGCTCTAAGTCATGAGCCAAATCCAATATCAGTCCGGTGACTTGGATATCCTGTCATTGTCCAGTGAGAGGAAATCTATGTCGGCCACTCCACCTCCCCCCCCCCCACCCCCCTCCCCACTCCTCTCTTTCTTAGTCCTTTGTACGCTATTGTCAGCCATTCTCTCCTAAACTGAGACAAAGAGAAGCATTGAGTGAAATGAAAGAGGCTGGCATAGATCTTAGTGCTGTGAAGATTGGGGGGGGGGGGGGCGGTTGGTGGTGGGAGGTGAGGCACTCCTGAGTGCATGAGAAGGCAGCATAGAGGCAGCGCAAGGTTAGCGGTGTGGGGGATTAGGTGGCTCAGAATGAATGGTGGTCTTGACAACAGTAGACCATGAGCCTCAGTTGAAGGTGAGTGCAGCAGAAGATATAGAATGAATGTTAGGTAGCAAAAAGACGATGATGGCTCTGACCTTGTATAGCAGAGGTCAATGACCTTCTTTCTGCATTGCTGGACATTCTTCCTGACTGTGGAATTACATTGATCCATGTGGCAAGCTCATTCTCAGCTGGCAACATTTAGTGGCATAGTCTATTCCATCAGTCCCAAGGGTAAAGGTTGACCGTCGTCTGCAGCGCTTTGTTTACCACAGCCTCCAGATCTCTACCAGCAAAGTGGGGTATCAGTTTCCCTTGGGAACCATGCAGGGGCAGCTTCAAACTGATCTAGTGCATGGCTGAGCTTCAACGGTGCAGCTGGAAATCCCAGGAGCTGCCAGCTGTAACACTAGAAGGATATGAACAATGGGGCACCAAAGGGGGGTGCTGGTGCACAGATAATAAGGTACATTGGGATCATAGCGTAAGACAACTTGGAAGGCATCATGGAGAGAAAGCTGAAACTTTATTGCTGGAACAGCACAGCAGGTCAGGCAGCATCTAGGGAACAGAAGATTCGACGTTTCGGGCACATGCCCTTCTTCAGGCATGTGCCCGAAACGTCGAATCTTCTGTTCCCTAGATGCTGCCTGACCTGCTGTGCTGTTCCAGCAATAAAGTTTCAGCTTTGATCTCCAGCGTCTGCAGACCTCACTTTCTCCATCATGGAGAGAAACCCTCCATGAAACTCACTAAAACTGACACATGACCAATTTCTGGTAAGATTTAGCCTGACATTTCTCACATTATTTTTGTGCAAGTACGTAAAAATTGTTAAAGTAAAAATAGGAATACATTATTTTTTTTTAATTTTGCATCAAATTAGAGCAGTAGTTTGATTTGTGCTCTGAAGCATAACATTGGTATTTGCAGAAAACATGCACATAAACCACCTCAGATTAGTTTCGAGTGGTAAAATAATTCAGAACCACCTAACTGTTCATATGATTTAAAGGGAAACACAATAAAGTTATCCAAATCAAAAAGTCAAACTGCAGAGATCCACCAAAAGGCTGGGGATATTTCCTCCTACTTGTTTGACAATGATATACTATGGAAAAGTGCATAGTGTATTAATTTCATTTAATTCCTTATGTTATCAATAACATGGAAATGATTATCCCTAATGATTATCCCTTCTGTGGAGGTGGCAAGGAAGGTGCTGAGATGGGCAAATAACTGGGTGAGTTAGACTCAGAGAGATACATAACTCTTCCTTGCCATCTCAGCACCTTCTACATGCAATCTTCTTGACTCATCATCAATTAAAGCTCTTATTTTGTCATTACAATAGCCATTAAAGGGTCTACTCACCATTAGTTTGATTATCTGCCGTCCCAGCAGACAAGAAAACTGACTGGTTTCAATTGAGGTTTGACCTGTCGATTGAGTTAAGAGGGCAACGGAATGGCAAACTCCAACTTTGCCTCTAATCTCCCTCTCTCCACAAACTCCACCTCACTTGAGAGGAAAGAAAAATACTTATCTTATCACTGTTTAAGCCACTAGATTCTGGGCATATGCACTCGGCTGTACTATAACACCTGTTTCTTCAATGAGAGTTGGCTTTAACACAATTGAAGAATTTAGATCGTTATTTGTAGAATGCATACTTTCCTTACCTGTATTGAATATTACATGATTTTGGCCGCATTAGTTTATATGGCATGCCTATTACGTGATGTTCTTATAATGTGAGATCCCACAAAAATTGAACTATCACATTACATCAGAACTGACTGTAATGACAATTTCTCAGAGCCAGAAGGTGCTGGTCTCTGATTAGCTGGCAGCTTCTGGTGGAGCAGCATTTCAATATCCAGGCTCATTTGCCAAGAAGCTTGCCAGTAAGTTCTCACATGTCTGAAGGGAGCTTGATCTGGCAAGGTTTCTTTCTGTTAGGGTGAGTGGGGAGGTCATCTCTGAAGGTGCCTGACCACATTTGTGCATGGAGCACTAAATCTCAGCCTAAAAAGCTACAATATCAAACACATACATGTGATTTTTAATTTGGTTATGTGGCTAATGAAAAGATAATCTTCAGTGATTGATATGTGCTTGAAATGGGAAATAGATGCCTTTGGCCATTATTTCAAGTCAGCAATTGAATCAATAGGCCAAAGAATTTGCCTTTCCCCAGTTCAGTTCCCTGGATATAACTGAGTTTCTGAAATGTCCTGCAGATGTCAATGTTCTAGGATGAACAGATGGTTATTCAAGGTAATGGCAGCACACTTTAATAATAAGTGTTACTATGTACACAAACAGACATGAGGATTGGAAAGATTTAAAACTCATCACCTCCAGTCATCAGGACCCTTTCCAATCTGTGCCATCAGAACCAGAAAAAATGTTCAAGCAGCACCAAATATATATTTACATAAAATATACAGATCTATATATACTTAATTTTCGACACAAACTTGACATCGTGGATAAAAGGAAATTAAATGTAATTTCTATAACAATCACATTTTATTTTGCTTAAATACAATGGTAAGTTGGTGCAAAATTTTTCTGGAAACTAACAATATACCAAGTATACTAACCATTTTAAGATGCAGCATATTGGGCTGACCATATGTTCCAGTACTGCTCAGTGGCTGAGTGATTCATGCCCGTCATATTCTAGTATATCAATTAAACCTCCTTGAATTCTGCATGATTTGTGTCTGTGTTATTAAACCCTGCTAATTCATCCCACTTATATGTATGTTATAAATCTCTAGGAGTGCTGCATGATTCATGAGAATCTGCAAGCATGTTACTGCAAATTTTGTGCTTGTAATTAACAATAAATTGTTTATAATATTGTGCAATTAAATTTTCCAGTCGCACTGCAAACAAACAATAAAATGGAGTTTCATTTTAATATATTTGAAGGTAAAGATTTCCGTCTTTATGATTAATAGATTATCAGCTTATCTTCACAAACATTATTATTTGTTATTGAATTTATTAATAGATACAACCCAACCAGTCTGTAAGTCACCTTGGGACCAATCTTACATTCTCATTATAGTGCTACCTAGATTTGAAAATTAATGAACAGTAACATATTCTTTTCATTTTTTATTACATATAGATCATCGTATTTGTATTATAATTTTACAGTATTGTACACATCTCCTGCTTTTAACAATTTCTTTACTATAAAAGCACCAAGTTTTAGAAGATGGAATTCAGATGACTGCAATGCCCAAAAGCAAATAGTCACATGGATATCTCTAGTACTTCTTTACATATTCACGTTCACATATGATAATATAGCACTATTTTATAAATGCGCAAATATCAAACATAATGCTCTCAACAAAAGTGTGTGCATTTATGTCTGTGAATTATTTATAAAAAGTAAAGTATATAGTGATACCAAATGCAATATATTGAAATGGATGAAAAATTTGCCTAAAGTGTGACCTCTATATAACTGTTTGACATATTTTAAAAAAAAGATTAGAACTTATTAAGTTCTATAACTGGATTTCACTGTGATATCTTCTAAGATGTCAGCTCTATCAGTAGAGTTGGGGCTAATTCTGTATGAATTTAGAAGTAAAGTAGAACTGATTTCACCAGATGTAGTTTGGATTTTTTGGAGCAGTTCAGCTGGACTTGAATCCAACCAGTCAAATTCAACATGTTTACAATTGCATTATGGTATACAGTAAATACTTAGGTTTGTTTTAAGCTATTCTTTGGAGTATGTTTGTTTTTGGTGTGCAGCAGAATATATAATTTTCTGGGAATTCTTAATGAAACCAAATAAAGTCCAGTTTTGTTTTAGTCCTCTTAACAAGCCAACTTTGGGGAATTTAAATTATTTTGGCCTGACACCCTATTCAGTTAATCAAAAAAGGAAATTCCATCCCTTTTTTCACATGAGAATAGAGACACCCTTTTTTTGGGTGGTAGAATCTTGTGTCCTTTGTGTGTACTGCTTTCTGCATTTTTTTTTGAGCTGTAGACTAGTTTTAATTTTGAAAAATGAAATATTAAAAATCTTTGATGTAACCTGTGTTATATAAATAATGCATTTTAAAAGTTAAAATTTATGTGACATGTACAGTATATTTAATTTTATTCTTGTGTAGGTATAAAGAACCATATAATTCACCCATGACTGTATTGCTCAAGGATTATTCTGCTTTCTTTCATCTTAAAATACCTCAGATTATTCTGTACCACTACATCTGAAACAGTGTCCATCTCCCTGAAATAAATGATCATATAATTAACAAGGATGAATCATCAGAGAATTCCAACACTGTTCAAGTGTTCTAGTCAAAGGTGGAACTAATTCATTTCAACTGATTTCCACTGCTTGCTGCACATTTTTGATTTTTTTAAATTCCTGGCAACATCCTTAGATTCATGAGTCCATACATCAAGTCAGTAGTTTAATGCGCAAATGAAATTGAATTCAAAGCAGAAAACTAATTGAAGGACAGAAACAAAGGTGCTCAGTAATGTGGTTTTATTAATCTGGAGTATTGCATTTGCATAATTATTTCTTCTTTTAGTGTGCCTACAGACGCTGAATGTTATAATGAAGAGCTTGTTCTTGGCAAGAGCAACAAAATGCATTCATTGTGCAGAAAAATAATATTCTTGTAAGAAAGACAACTATTTGAAAATTAGTTGCTTTGATTTTGGATTGCAAGGAGATCAAATTCTGTGTCAATTTGATTTCAAAAATTGTCATCATACATTGTTTATGCAAAACTAAATCTTTATTATTTAATCAATTAGGAATTCAAGCTAATTATTCAACCAATAATCAATTGTATACTACAGAAATAATACAACATAGCACTTAGTGCACAATTACTCAACTAAGTTATGCATGAATGTAATCTTATCACAGCAAAACAGAAACTATGGGAGATTGTTAGTGAAAATACAGGGTACAGAGTGTGACTTCCTTAAGTAAAATCTGGTAACTTCATCATTCTTGAACTACTCAGACAGAATGATAGCTCTCTTTCTAATGGTTGCATTTTGAAAATGAGGAAGACATCCTGACTTAAGTGCTATTACTGTGTTATTTTGGCAGCTGATGTAAAATACTTAGAAGTTTGGCCATGCATAGACTCTGGCTCTCTCTGGCTAATGTGTACAGTGTCTCTTGATTAATACTTTTTTTTTGACTAATACTCAGTCCACTTATGTATGTACTCAAATGAGATTTTATGGGAACTTTCTTGCATAGCATTTCAATTTGGCCTTTTATCAAGCTTAATAGATATCTATTTGTTTCTAAGATACTCTCTTATTTCTGAAGCTGATGTTGTGGTAAGTATTTCAAAATTACAGAATCATAAAATCATAGGAGGCCATTTTCCCCTCATGTTTGTGTCTGTTCTTTGTGGAGTTATCCAAATTATCTCACTCTTTGCTTCCTCTGCTGTCACTTTGCCCTTGAAGTATTCCCCCAATTCCCGTTTGAAAGTTAGTAATGGATATACTTTCACCACCCATTAAAGCAGTACATTCCAGATCACAAGCCGTTGCAGAGGAAAAAAACTCATCAGGCCTTTAATTCTTTCACTGAATACCTTGGGCTGGATTTCTGGAGAGGTGCGAAGGTCAGCTTGGAGTCATATTTGCCAGCAAATTTGTATCAACAGCCAGCACACCAGTCTACTGCATGATCCTGCCTTCAGCAAATTTTAAAGCAGTGCTCTATGGACAGTGGATATTTCTGGCCTGCCACAGTAATGGGTGGCAAAAAAGGTCAATTATAGGGGCTATTAAGGCACTCTCTGAGTGGTGCCTGGAATTTTCCACATGGCAGCTGGTGCTTCCCCCATTCTCTGAATATTGCCTGATAGATGAAAGCAAGTTGGACCACGAATGTTTCTGTTAATTCATATCAGCCACTTGTGCAAGAGAGCTGCAGGCACTCTATTGGCACACACTAGAAGCAGTGGTTACTTTTTATTTTTGGGTACTAAAAAGTCTGACGGGTTTGTTCTGAGGCAGCCAACATAGGCTGTACTCAGCAAAATCAAACCCACCTGCAGCCAAATAAATGTTCCTCAACAACCTTTAAGTAGTAAACAACAGTATTCTTTTAAAATATATATTCCTGTAGATAGGGTCAGGGGGATTGCTAGCTACTGCTGGTAATCAATGCTGTTCCCAATTCATGCTACCTGCCTGTCAACCAATACCTCTCCACCCTACCTCTGCAAAATGGCTATCTATTCTGAACACTAGCCATCACTGCCTCTCAATTCAATCAACCTTCCATTTCCTGCTTTCCCCAATTTCCTCACCTACTTGCAAGCAACAGGAACACAAGCTCTTCCATTGCACTTCACCAATCAGCTGCCTGTTGCTGTCTGCAGTCCATGAACTCCATTGAAATGAGGTCCAAGTCTTAGTATATCGGATTCCATAAGTGTCATTATTCAGGTTTCTAGTTCAGAGAACTTTCTTCGATAGTTGGATAATTTTAATGGATGTAGAACATTCTGAACTCTCTGAAATACCAGGCACCTTTGTAATGTTAGAAAGAGAAGGAGAAGGAAATAGAACTGAAGCTGCAAATGCAGCAAGTGGAAGATAGCGTATTTGCACAACTCTTAACAGAATATGCAGATCCAGGACAACCTACTTGCTCCTTGACAAAGTGCAATGTATTGGAAGGCTGCACAGCTTTCAGGCAGATACAAAAGAGTTGTGTTACTTGCAGCAACAAGGCTTCAATTAGTTCCCACTGCTCAAACAGCACGTGCCATCACAGTCAAAGTTAATTCTTTGCCTCCAACTCTTTCCTGGCTGCCACATGGGATAACGTCAGTAAGTCTACACTTTATGATAGAATTAAGATGGTGACTGGTGTAATATTTCATACAACAAACATTTCCCTCATATGTCCCAGGAAGAACCAGAAGTAGCAGATAGGGATCTTGGGTTCTAGCAGACTCTCCCCATGTCAACAGCCTTCATGATTCGTAGGAATATAATCTGTTAATGTACAACTTGTGCATGATCACAAATAGTACATCATGTAGGATGTGTCCACTTTATTAGCAGTTGCCGTGATGCTTCTACAACAAGCTACAAACCCTGACCTTCGGGCTATCTGACAACAAAGCAAATTTTTGGAATGTACTGACTTGAAAGTAGAGTGGAATCCCACTTTTCTCCCCTATGTTCTGAAAAAATTTTTGTATTTCCTATTCATCATCACCTCCCACCTCACCCACTATCCTCATCCCCACATACCTAATTTCACAACTTCAAAGCCTCACCTACTTGAAGGCCACAAAAATACCAGAAATACTCAAATTTGGTTTACTCTTCATTGGCTCTCTATTTGCACCATTTGATTCCACTGAATTGAAACCTGGAGTAAAATTGGGGGTGTCATTATTCAAGCACAGGAAATGTTCTCTGCATTTACTTTGAATTTCTGCCGCATCCAGACCTCAACTTTTGCAACAAGCTGAAATCGTCAAGTTAAGATTTCAATCAACATATTAATAGATAAAAAATGGGAAAATGTAGTTATTATACAATATCTAATAAAATTGATTGTTGCAAAATTCAATTTACAACTTCATTGTAAGATCTAGTCACTCAAAATTTGTGACTTTTTCATAAAGTTTTTTGTGCGATTAATGGGAAAAGGAGAACAGAGTGCCAACTGGTAACCAGATCAATAAATTATAGACTGGCTAGTTTGCCTAGGTAATTTCTATCAAATGTAGCATAGGAGTCATTAAAATCTGATGAAAAGTATGATGAGAAGAGCAGCAATAGGATTTAAAATTTTGTCGGGAGTGGGGGGTGGGGTGGAGCGGGGATTGTTGGGAATAGCTGCTAAATATGGATGTATTTTCCAAAGATGTGGAATTCTGTACAGATGCTATACTCTGGAAACCATTGACAAAAAGGAGAATTGAATACATGATGTACATGAAAGTCTACCATTTGCAATAGGTGGCAGAATGGAAACACCTACTTGCAATGATCTCCCAGTCAATGGATAGAGTGACTATCTCCATGGAATAACTAAGGTTGCAATCCACTTAGACCATGTCCACCTCGACTGAGGCCAGGTATACGCTGCATGCCAAAATGCCTGTCACTTAAATAGAATAGCAAGTAGGTTAATCTTGGTCTTACATGTTATTTGCTAGTCCATGAGAGAGATAATTGTAAAAAGAGACATGAAGTGTTTCCACTCTCACCCATGAGGCCTACTTGATATAATAACAATGTCCCTGGCACCAATGCGAGCAGCTAATGCTGTACTGCTTCACTAGCTTCCTCCTCATCATCATTCTCATCCTTTTCCTCTACATCCTAAGTATCATTACTGATAATCTCTGATCGCTGCCTTACTTTCCTTGCAGATTAAAACCTCACTACTATGCAATGCTGTATAAAGCAATCTTCTGGAGATCTGAGGTGCTACATGCAAAATAGTCTGTGTACCTGAAGAGTAACTTAAGCAAACCAATGGTTTGTTTAATAAAATAGGAACATAGAACATAGGAATTAGGAGTGGGAGCAGGCAATTCAACCCATCGAGCCTGTTCCACCATTTAACAAGAGCATAGCTGATCTTATCCTGGTCTCAACTACACTTTCCTGCCTGCTCCCCATAGCCCTTTATCCCGCTTGAACATACCTTGTGATAGTACAGAATTCACTGTAGCTATTTTATTTTATTTACCCAATATACACTGTTGGGTTTCACTGTTCAGGTATCTGTTGTATGTCACCTACTATGTTAGAATGGGTATCTCTCATTTTATCTTTAAGTGTGTTTATAGACGTCAACATGCCAGGGTATTGTGATTGTCTTTTGATTAAACCATTGCAAAAAATCCACACCTCTCTTGCACACTCCTTCAGAAAGATCTTTCCATGATTGCAGGCGAGCTGAATGTCAATGTAGTGAAAGGTCTAAAAGTTCACAAACTCTCCTGGTTATTTTGTAAAGTTTGTCATTTGTGTGCAATTGACAGTGACCTCCATCAGTAGAAAGCCAGCCAATACTGTTAAGCTAGGTACCCACTCTGCTGACTGACAATGCTACAGATAAGATTCAAATAATTGCTAGAAATGCCAAACATCACTACCAGTTTTATTGTTTTTGCAGACTGGCAAATAGAAGTCTCCAGATGTGTGTCCCACAGTTCTTAAAAGGATCTGAAGGCAAAATATTACTTTGATAGCCACTGGTAACTCCTGGCCACTATATCTAGCAAGTAGTACGTATTATTTTTCTGCTTGTCACTTCTATGCTCTGCTTAACCCAGAGATGGACTTCAAACACATACAAAGATGTGGACAGGGAAGATCTATCAGTTCATCCAACTGTCCTACATAAATGTCATATCTTCTACATCATAATACATATGTTTCCCACCCCTCATAGAGGCTGGATACTTTTCTTAGAAGGAGGAAAAAGCAGATAAAAAGCCCAGTTCAGTTAAGAATATTAAAATAAGCAATATTTGTCGCTAACTCTCTTAAGCAATCAAAACATAACCATGAAATCTCACTTGCAGCCCCTGCATCTTTCCAAAGCCTCAATATCACTCAAATTGTGAGGAAACCAAAACTGGATACAGTATTGTAAGTGCAAACTATCCAAGATTTTGTGCAAGGACAAAATATTGTGGGTTTTTTTGTGCATCATCCTGTAAATGTATCATAATTTCCCTGGCTAGTGTCTCCCAGAATTTGTCTTGACCTTTACTGTTCTAGACATAAAAACACCCATATCTCTTTCCTTCAATGTTCGCCCTTTTTCCTGAACAATGTGTTTATATAAAAGCAATTAATCCTTCCAACATACCACTTCACATCTCTGTTGTAAACTTTATTTAACAGTCATGGGCCAATCAAATTATAGATCTGCTTGTAGATACTGAGTACTGCCTGTAGTCCTATGAATATGTGCAACATCTTCCAGTCTTTTCTCAATCCAGTGCAGTACCCTGTCACAAATATCAAAGTCTTCAATCTGGTTGAGAAGCTCTTTATTTAGTGTTTTGTCAAAATCTATTTGAAAGACTAACAAACTAATATCTAATAGCTTTCCCAGAACCACAATCTTTGTGAATTCTTCAAAAAGTACAGATCGGACAATGAATTGTGAATTGTTTTACCAAAACTTCAATGTAGGTTGAATCATCCCTCTCAATGTTGTAAATTCATAAGACAGCCGATATTTGAGTGATATTCAAAATGAAGATATTGCACCAAACACTGGTGTACCCTAAACCCTCACCCACTTACCTGTCACCATAAACTGAAACCCCCTGCCAAATGTACCCCCTCACCTACATGTAATCTTTACTCCCTCATCCAATGAGCACCCTACAACTTCATCCAAGTGGCAGCTACCCATGCAAGTAACATTACTTTCTCAGTCATGCCACCTGTAACTCTCATTCACCTGACATACTAACCCCTCACTAATGTGGCACCCTATTCACTTTATTCACCTGCTACCTGTACTCCCTTGACACCCTGGCAATCTAAATCAATGCCCACTTGGCACTCGAATCCATCACCCACTTGCCACATATATCCCTGACACCCCTGGCATGCTATCCCGCCGCCCAGCTACCACATATACCACTCACCCACCTGCTACCTATATCCCTAATGATGTACAAACTGGACCCGTTGCTCACTTGTCATCTACCCTTTCATACACCAAGTAATCTATCCCAACATCCAAGTATTACCCTACCCCTTGCTTGCCTTACATGTATACCTTCTCAGCAGCAGAATACAGTCGATATTTGAAAAAGGGAACATGGTTTTCATGCAAACCTGCTGTCTGGGTGGCTGCAAGGAGTCCTGATCCCACCTGTAGTGCTTTAGCTCAGAAGGTTTCTAGCCCAGAAGATCACCAAAAACACTTCTTCAAAGGTCGCCAAAAAACTTCTAACCTGATGTGAGTCAGAAATGGGGATTACAACCCAAATTAAAAGATTCAGACCAATAATGTCTGGTTATAAATAATGTTGGATTATGTTGTCTGAGATGGTTTAGTTAATGTTCTTGGTTTTCTAAACATTTTACACATTTCCCTGATTTTGCTACACTAAACCGAAAGAGGTTTCCACATAATCAGCTGATGAAGCTGTAATTAACACTACTTTTCTCTTTAAAATTTCAAGCTCCAAATTAAGTCTGAGTAGCTTGTTTAATTTAGCTCAGTTATACTTATATTTTCAGGATGACTATTCCTAATAACATTGAAATTATATCATTAACTGGTATAATGAGAAATTTGCAGTTATCATAAAGTGCTACATTTACAGAATTGTACAATAATAATATAGGTAGAACATATCAAGATATAAAATAATTTCTTTACCTCCACCAAGGAATCAAAATTTAAAGATGTTTACATCAATCATTAGATGTAAATAAGATAGATGAATTAATAATATCTGCAGCTAATGTTTGGCCTGAGCTAATTTCACTTGTAACACATTCAATCCAATTGCCAACAGAGATGGTGAAGTTATAAGTTCTGTAGGGCTTCAAATCTGTCACTGTTTAGGATCTCTCTTTGACTGTTACTTTATGAAACACCTGTATACAAAATAAATATGATAGTCAACATGGCTTTGTGCGTGGGAAATCATGTCTCACAAACTTGATTGAGTTTTTTGAAGAAGTAACAAAGAGGATTGATGAGGGCAGAGCGTAGATGTGATCTATATGGACTTCAGTAAGGACTTCGACAAGGTTCCCCTTGGGAGACTGATTAGCAAGGTTAGATCTCATGGAATACAGGGAGAACGAGTCATTTGGATACAGAGCTGGCTCAAAGGTAGAAGACAGAGGGTGGTGGTGGAGGGTTGTTTTTCAGACTGGAGGCCTGTGACCAGTGGAGTGCCACAAGAATCGGTGCTGGGCCCTCTACTTTTTGTCATTTATATAAATGATTTGAAAGCGAGCATAAGAGGTACAGTTAGTAAGTTTGCAGATTACACCAAAATTGGAGGTGTCATGGACAGCGAAGAAGGTTACCTCAAATTACAACAGGATTTTGATCAGATGGGCCAATGGGCTGAGAAGTGGCAGATAGAGTTTAATTCAGATAAATGCGAGGCGCTGCATTTTGGGAAAGCAAATTTTAGCAGGACTTATACACTTAATGGTAAGGTCCTAGGGAGTGTTGAACAAAGAGACCTTGGAGTGCAGGTTCATAGCTCCTTGAAAGGGGAATCGCAGGTAGATAGGATAGTGAAGAAGGCATTTGGTATGCTTTCCTTTGTTGGTCAGAATATTGAGTACAGGAGTTGGGAGGTTATGTTGCAGCTGTACAGGACATTGGTTAGGCCACTGTTGGAATATTGCGTGCAATTCTGGTCTCCTTCCTATCGGAAAGATGTTGTGAAACTTGAAAGGGTTCAGAAAAGATTTACAAGGATATTGCCAGGGTTGGAGGATCTGAGCTACAGGGAGAGGCTGAACAGGCTGGGGCTGTTTTCCCTGGGGCGTCGGAGGCTGAGGGGTGACCTTATAGAGGTTTACAAAATTATGAGGGGCATGGATAGGATAAATAGACAAAGTCTTTTCCCTGGGGTCAGGGAGTCCAGAACTATAGGACACAGGTTTAGGATGAGAGGGGAAAGATATAAAAGAGACCTAAGGGGCAACTTTTTCACACAGAGGGTGGTACGTATATGGAATGAGCTGCCAGAGGATGTGGTGGAGGCTGGTACAATTGCAACATTTAAGAGGCATTTGGATGGGTATATGAATAGGAAGGATTTGGAGGGATATGGGCCGGGTTCTGGTAGGTGGGACTAGATTGGGTTGGGATATGTGGTCGGCATGGACGGATTGGACCGAAGGGTCTGTTTCCATGCTGTACATCTCTATGACTCTATGACTTTAGTGTTATAATCCTACACCATTAAGTATTACTTTACCTTATGCTTTGAGGAAGAGGTTAAAAATGGTGGCTCTATAATTATTGTTGATCATGCTGTTTGGATACATCTCAAGAGCAGCTGAGAGGTGAAGTAACTAATGATATTATCACTGCATCTCAAGACCTTTACAGAGTCATAGAGCTGTACAGCACAGAAGCAAACCATTTGATCTAACCCGTACCTGCCAACAAGATTTCCTAAATTAATTCAGTCCCACTTGCCAGCATTTGGCCCATATCCTTCTAAGCCCTTCCGATTCATGTACCCACGCCTTGAAAATGTTGTAATTGTACCAGCCTCCATCACTTCCTCTGGCAGCTCATTCCACACATGCTCCACCCTCTGTGTGAAAAAGTTGCCCTTTAGGTCCCTTTTAAATTTTTCCCCTCTCACTCTAAACCTATGGCCTCTAGTTTTGGAGTCCCTTGCGCTGGGAAAGAAACCTTGGCTATTCTCCCTAACCATGCCCCCCATGATTTAAAGTACTTTTAATAAGACTTTCAATGCTCCATGGAAAATAGCCCCAGCTCTCCCATAACGCAAACCCTCCAAACCCGGCAACATCTTTATAAATCTTTTCTGCAAATCTTTGATTTTAACAACATCTTTCCTCTAGCAGGGAGACCAGAATTGAATGCAATATTCCAAAAGTGGCCTACCAATGTCCTGTTCAGCCATATTTATAAAAATCAACCTATTTGAACATGTTATAATATACCCAATGGCCATTACATTCCAGGTGGGATTTGAAACCAGACCTTCTAACCCTGACATAGGGACATGATCATATTGCCACAAGACCCTTAATTGTAGCTCTTAATGTTAACAGTAATGTTGATGCACCTGAGATTGATGTTATTTCTCATACAAGAATTAACTACAGCATCTCACAAACCAAGAACACTTAGTACAGCGAAGTTTAAAAAAAATATATTTAAAGCATAAACTATATGTTCTAGCTAATCTCCTGTGATAATATTCCTGGGTAATTTAGGATCCAGTATATTAAGATGCTCAGGGAAAGTTATGGTTAATTATACTTATCCCTTTTATGACACTGGTAACAGGTATTGGCAAATATCAGGGAGTCAATTTGAGTGAACTTTCTTTATACTCGGCACCTTGTTATGATGCTCTGCTTTTTTTTCCATTCTGGAGAGAAGGCAGAATGATTGACAGAGAGAGACAGAAACTGAATGAATTAGAATGCGAGATGGAGAAGTGGGAGAAGAGGAGGAGGTTGAAGAGAAAAACAGTGGGGGAGGGGGGAAAATAATATGGGTGTGAAGTTGGGAGTAGGAGAAGAGTGGGAAGCTGTTTTCCTTAAGGGAGTGGAGAGACATGCTTCGGTGATGGAGCTGGCCTCTGGCACCGAAAGATTGCCCATTGGCTACAAGCTAGCGAGATCTGAGAAATTCAAACATTAAAACAACAGTGAGTGTTTCTGTTTCATTGACAGGGGTATCAGTGTAGAGGTACAGGAAAAAATATTTCCTTTCATAAATCTCTCTGCCCCACTACTTCACAATCCTCCTTAAAACAGATCTCTTGACATAGCATTTGGGTAATATCTCTTTATGTGGCTCAGTATCAAATTTTATCTGATTTTCTTTAGATATTTTACAATGCAAAAGGCACTATTCTAAATTAAAATTATTACGACAAGATTTAGTGCATGGCCATTGCAATTTTTGCACTCCATATTCAGATTGACGTTATTACTCCTCATTTGAATGCCTTTACAAAATATTTGACTATTTTGACAGGTGTATATTTATTTTCATACCTTTCAATCAGGATTGAAGTTAACATCTATTGAATTCATAAGTTATTTCACACTTCTGCATACTCAATATGACAGCCTTTTTTAAAAGAAGGACATATCTGAGGATATTAGCTCAGTTTGAAGTTGTCATGTAATGCTAACTGCTGCTTATTGTTCTCCACTGTCACTTAATAGCATATTCACAGCACTAGCTATCCTTGAGGTTGTGAGACTGCTCATACTGTCAATATATAAAATTTGAAAGCATTTAGCATCATATGGCATTTCACGTACATGTGTAATTGAAGATCAAACATTGGGGAAATTTCAACAACCATTGGCTTTAACAGAGGAAGCCTACTCATTATCCCAGCATGTTATTTTTATTTCAGATCTCACCCATTTCACTTTGAGGCTTACACACCATAGCAGAAAGAGAACATCAGCAATACCAGCTGTTAAACTTCATAATATACTGAGAGCGGGCATCCAGTTTGGAACAGAAACAGAGTGAACTGGAAGTACCTATTGGCCTGCTTGTGGACATTTAAATGGTCTTTCACAGCATTCAGCACCAAGGCTTTGGAAAGATTTCACTCTGGAGAGTTGGAAATGGTGTGTCTGTTGAAATAGACCCCAGCACTTCCTTCCCTATCTCATCAAAAATAAAGAATACTTATAGTACTGTTTTTGTTTGTGATCCTTGTCTGGCTTCAGTGGGAAAGATGTAACAGTTTGTGCAGGTCAAGATAACATAGCAGCTGGAGTCCAATAATGGCATCAATTTGTTTATTTAAACATTGCGTTGCTGACATCAGATCAGTGTATATGCTGCCTGCTTAACTGAACTTACTGCAGGTTAAGAGCAAAGGCAATAGGGCCCAGGTGGAACATTTGGTTGATTTGAATTTTTCAGTTTGCAATGCATGGATAAAGATAGAATCAATTCAAAATAAATCTAACTAGCAGGAAACTAACCAAGTTAAATTGATCAGGCGCAAAGACACAGTGAGTCTTTTGACTGACCATAAATAAGGCAAAAGATTGACTTTATAGCTTTAAGTGTCAAGGGTAAAGTCGAGATTGGAAACAATGACAAAAGGCACTGGAAAACTTTAAGTCCCTTGTTAAAGTTATGCTAAAGAACAAAATCCAGATTGAATGAGCTATAGATAGCTGCACCTGATGACCTAACTGGAATCTAGAAGTCCAAAGTATTGGCATATAGTTGTATAAAGGTCCAGTGCAGTCACTAGTATACAGTGCTCCATTCTACAGTTCTAAGACTTGGGCTCTGAGGAAAGAAGGTACCAGGAAAACAACTCCTACTGAAACTCACATATGGTGCAGAGCGCTCAGTAAGCTGCATGGCCAGAAAGCCAAATAATTGAGTTAGATTAACAGTAGTTCAGGAAATCAAAACGTTGCTCATTATACCTAGAGAGACAGAGAGAGATAGCCACACATCCAACTCAGAAACAACATCTCAATAGCCTTCTCTTGACAACAATGAAAGAAGTAATTGAAAGTAAAAACAAAAGAGGAAGAGGGTAAGATCAGATGGTTGGAGACATGAATTGATGGATACTTGAAGAAAGCCAGAGCAAAAGTAATCAATGCCAATAGTCTTCCTAAAGATATGGTTGAAGTGAACAAGTGGAGTTAGATTAAAATGATCCTGTAATGTTAGTTAGATTAAAGAGGTTTCTGTGAACTATAGCAAGCATTACCATGCTATCACTGGTAAGCAGGAGTTTAAAATTCTACCATTTTAAGTGGGTAGTTTCCATTAAAGCTGCAATGTATGAATTTATAATGTACATATTCAGGTACAGGACTACTTCACATAATATTGATAAGTATATTTACCACCACAAAGAACTACATAGAGGTTAACATGCTACAATAATTGTTTAAATACACTCTATTTAGGAGACAGATATTAAGATGCAGCTCAGATGGATGGGATTTATCTCTCCGACCTGCCAACTTCATGGCTTCTAAATTAAGTGAATTCAGTTCCAAGTGAACTTGAGTGCACAATAAATGAAGTGTCACTATCTAGGTACTAAAATTTGTAATTCTGAAGTTCCCTGTTTGTCTTGAAAAAAAGGGGTGTCTCTCTGCAATGAGCCATGTCAGTTGCACATGTCAACTGTGCTAAACTGTGATTTTTAATCTATCGGCTGGAAACATGAACTGAACTGATAAGAAGTAGCCTTTTCAAACAAAACAAAAATACTTTTAAAATACAACCCCACTGAGTATGAGACAGCAAGTGTGCATCCCACCAAAAGATGACGAATCCCTGGAAGTTAAAAGGGCTGCCATCTCCTGTCTCATGAACAAGGAACATATGGCAATCAAGCATACAATGCTGGAGGCAGGCCATTAAAGCTAATCACTCATACAATGAAAATTTGACTGAGAGCAGCAATTCCTGGACCTGATCACATTGCGATACAATTAAAATGAGCAATCACGTTTGAACTTCTGGTCAGTTGGAGAGAGCAGTGAAAAAACTAACCAACTCCTTTGTGTTTTTGAAGCATATCCTTCTCAGGAGAACAAAATAAGCACCTGAGAAGCTAAAGTACGTTTTGTTTTCTCCCTTGCTGTCTCTCCACCCAACTTGCAAGCTTTTGGGCCAGAAATGCTGTTGCTTGACTTCCTCTTTCTATCTGCTTCAGGCAGAGATATTTAAAGAAAAAAACCTCAATTCCTCAATTGTATCTCCAAATTAATTCATCTTCAGTTTTAATTAACTTTGTATTGAAAACAGAAAACCAACCTATTTCACCTGAAGCCAGCAGAGTGACCAGACTACTGACTGTATTTTCTTTCACTTTTTTTAAAAATGGACTGTAATTTGACCTCTGTATCCTTCCCGCTCCATAACCTGTATTGTGTTTGCTTGAGATTCCGGTGGATGCTGGAAGAGAGAAAGTCTACAATTAATTATTTAACTTGGATTTGTTTGAGCATCATAAAGCTAACCTTCCTTTCTTGAACTCAAGAAAACCTGTCCTATTGTTTCTTTCATAGTCATAGTGTGTAAATAGTTGAGAAATCACTGAGCTGGTAAGTATATCCTTTTCTCAAACAAAATACCATTATGGTCAAATAAGGAGAAATCCAAAGTTAACTTCTCTTCATTTGATTATAATCTATACAATCATAACAGACTTGAGTGCTGAAATTGAGTTGAAGATAACCACTGCCCATGATTAACATTTGTCAGCTTGAATATGCCAAAATTAACAAAACATTGTAATAAAGTAAAACAAAGTAGGTACATTGGTAAATATTTTTCACAGATCAAAACTATTGAAGTAATTAATACTAAAAACCTATGAAGAAGAAACTTCGTCATGAAATTATCAGTAGTGCAAATTGATTAGTGGCCTGTTTATCATCAATGTTGATAATATACCAATCACTTCTCCTCTTACCCAATTGTTGCTTAGTTGCACCTTTGTGATATTTAAAACAGATGATGAGTGAGAGAACTGAGTGCAGCCATAAACAAGGGTGCTAAAAGGATTAAAGACATGTCAACTTAAAAGAAGTTTCTGGCACATCAAATGATAAAGCAAGAAAAAAATTGCAGAAAATATCTGTCTGTAAAAAACAGTGAAAAGAAAGGAAAATGTACACATTTAAATTACACCTTGTCATTGTCTGAAAATCTGTTTGACAGTAATTTTAAAGTTGACAGTAACAACATGAGATTTTCCATTTCATTTTCAACAGTGCATTCATCCTCTTTGACTTTTACCCAATTTAAAACTAGTTTATATGTAAACTTGTCAATCTAGCAATTTACTCAGGGGAACAAGTGTACTTTACCAAGGATGTTGCAGTTCAGAAACCTGTCAAGAAAAGTCTATAATACACTCCTTTTCATGTTCATTGTTGCTTAATTAGCATCTATTGGCGATCAATACTCTCCATTAAAGAATAATTTTACCTTTTCAAATTGAACCTATGTATTATTAAAGATGATATTGCAGCACGATTATTGAATTTTCTTGTGCTAGATCTATGAACCATACTAAAATATTCTAGACATATAAGTTGACACATAGATAAATAACTAAATTAATTTTCAAAGCAGAGTATAAACATATTTAATATAAACAATGATAACTAACTCCTAGTTGTCTTCCTATGGCATTGCTCATGGACCAAATAAAAGTAGTGGAACGGTCTCTGGACTCCTTTTCCTTCGGCTAATTATTTTCTTCTGTCTTGCTGGTTGCTCTTCTATCTTACCTTCTTTCTTCTTTGCTCTTTATTCTCTCAAATCATTTTCTCCTTCCAGCATCTTTGGTTAATGGGATAGGAAACATAGACAAGGCAGAGTATCAGACAAGAAACACAAAAAGAATCACATGCTGCAGCAATAACATGCTTCTTCTATTATTGGCAGACCACTTGCCTGGATGTTAGCCTGATTGACAAGTTTGCCTTCCAATCAGGTGAGAAGGACCCTGTAGCAGGCCACAGGAAACGGCCACTGTGAAATGTTGGTTCCCATTCATCTCCAACATGATGCTGATACATTGGAGCAGTTTCTACTCTGGATTATTGAACTATTAACAGAAGTTAAGAAAGTTAATTCTATTTTCATTACAAAATGGATAATTGTTGCAAAATTGCTCTGCGCCAATAACAAAACAAGCTCAAAGTGAGTTGACAGCTAGTTTTACACCTTCTTCCAAAAACAGAACTTATTTGTTAAACTGTTTTGAATTGCTCTTTGCATTCGAGTAATAAATTAAGTAGCATTTCCATATTTTTTGTTATCCATGAAGGTAGAGAATATTTAATTGAAAAGAATAGAAAAGGTTTGTTAAAATTGACCTGCCTTTGTACTCTAACTGGCCTGTGATTAACATCTGATTCACCATGGCTATGTGTTTATCTGAATCAAAAATACAACTGCATTTTATGCACTATACAATCAAACATATTAATCAAATAAAATATTTGACTGCTGCATTACTAAATAAATGACAAATTACAATTGTATTCATATATTCTGTAAATCAGTTGATAAAATTTGTTAATACTAACCAGTTTCTGCAGTTTATCCTGGTACCCACTGAGAGAGAGTGCAGTGCCTGCCATATTAATTGCATGCACTTGAAATTCATACACAGTAAATGGTGCTAAATTAGTAACCGTTGTATGAGTCTGTGGTGGAATTGATGTATTTTCATAACGTGGTTCTAAGTTTGATTAAAGGTTAAAGAATCCACTGTCTTGAAAAATGCATCTTTGAGGAGGATTATCTAACCCATCTGGTTGTAAGAATTCTCACATGCTTAGTTCATATTAAATTATTATTCCTCGGAAGAAATTTAGGTTAGAAATTTATATTTGCACATTTTACCTCTTCCCATTTACCCCTCAACACTACTTTCAAGGTGACATTACTCAAATTACAACTACTGAATTAAATGCATATTCCTGTTAAATGCAATAAGTTAAATCTGGTTAGCCTAACATATCTAACAAAAATAGCAAGTGGAAAATATGCATTTTCAACTAGCCTTGCACATACCAGATATTATTTAGCAAAAACATCACAAAAAACGTAAACATTCTATTAGGCAAGGACTGAGTAGGGATAGTCAACATGGCTTTGTGTGTGGGAAATCATGTCTCACAAACTTGATTGAGTGTTTTGAAGAAGTAACAAAGAGGATTGATGAGGGCAGAGCAGTAGTTGTGATCTATATGGACTTCAGTAAGGCGTTTGACAAGGCTCCCAATGGGAGACTGATTAGCAAGGTTAGATCTCATGGAATACAGGGAGAACTAGCCATTTGGATACAGAACTGGCTCAAAGGTAGAAGACAGAGGGTGGTGGTGGAGGGTTGTGTTTCAGAATGGAGGCCTGTGACCAGTGGAGTGCCACAAGGATCAGTGCTGGGCCCTCTACTTTTTGTCATTTATATAAATGATTTGAATGCGAGCATAAGAGGTACAGTTAGTAAGTTTGCAGATTACACCAAAATTGGAGGTGTCATGGACAGCGAAGAAGGTTACCTCAAATTACAACAGGATTTTGATCAGATGGGCCAATGGGCTGAGAAGTGGCAGATAGAGTTTAATTCAGATGAATGCGAGGTGCTGCATTTTGGGAAAGAAAATCTTAGCAGGACTTATACACTTAATGGTAAGGTCCTAGGGAGTGTTTCTGAACAAAGGGACCTTGGAGTGCAGGTTCATGGCTCCTTGAAAGTGGAATCGCAGGTAGATAGGATAGTGAAATAGGCATTTGGTATGCTTTCCTTTATTGGTCAGAATATTGAGTACAGGGGTTGGGAGGTCATGATGTGGCTGTACACAACATTGGTTAGGCCACTGTTGGAATATTGTGTGCAATTCTGTTCTCCTTCCTGTTAGAAAGATGTCGTGAAACTTGAAAGGGTTCAGAAAAGATTTACAAGGATGTTGCCAGGATTGGAGGATTTGAGCTATAGGGAGAGGCTGAACAGGCTAGGCTGTTTGCCCTGGAGTGTCAGAGGCTGAGGTTTACAAAATTATGAGGGGCATGGATAGGATAAATAGGCAAAGTCTTTTCCCTGGGGTTGGGGAGTCCAGAACTAGAGGGCATAGGTTTAGGGTGAGAGGGGAAAGATACAAAAGAGACCTAAGGTGCAACTTTTTCACACAGAAGATGGTTCGTGTATGGCATGAGCTGCCTGAGGAAGTGGTGGAGGCTGGTACAATTGCAACATTTAAAAGGCATCTGGATGGGAATATGAATGGGAAGTGTTTGTAGGGATATGGGCCAGATGCTGGCAGGTGGGACTAGATTGGGTTAGGATAGCTGGTCGGCATGGAAGGGTTGGACCAAAGGGTCTGTTTCCACGCTGTACATCTCTATGACTCTATCTATGATTGATATCTAATTCAAACAATGCAATGGAACTGAGAGACCAAAGAAGAGAACATCTTCAGGGTATTTACTGTTTAATGGTTGTTCACATTTGAAGCATAAATAAAGCATTTCAGATTCTGGGACCTGAAAAATAGATAACATGTGCTGGGGCAACCGAATAAGTCAAGCAGCATCGATGGAAAGAAAACACAGTTTTGAGTCTAAAATTACTTTTCTTCAAAAGAGGTTGCATTGGACTTGAAACATTAACTCTGTGGGCTGAATATTTCCAGCTACCATACAATATGGATAATGGCAAGTCATCAGGGAAAATATGCCAAGTTTGGAAAAATAAGATAGTCAACATTGACAAAAGCATGTCTGATCTTCCACTCAAGGTTTAAATGAAGAGATGAGAGTAGTGAACAGTGAGAGACCTATTTGCCATCATTTGTCTTTCATTATTAACTATTCTCACTTCATTTGTATGCAGTTTGCTATTCTCACACACGGAGGAGAGAAACATGACAGTGACAATTCCAGACATGAAAATGGCTCCAACTTGCCACTTGCTTGTCCAGGCCTCCACCTTTGTCAGTCGACGCCAACATCTCTGGGACACCCTATGGGCAGCACCTGCCTGCACTCCATCCTGCCCATGGAAGTTGACATTGGAACTGAATCAGGAACATTACGTCATTCTGCAATATCTCCAACTCACTTAAAGTACAGTTATTCACTACAGTACTGCGCATTGGAACACATTAACACCTTGCATTGTAATGATGCTGCCAGATCACTTCATACACAGGGTCAAGCAGCCACCTCATGGGTTGGGGAAAGGGACATCTCAGGAATTTTACCATGTTCTCTTAGCGTACAGTCACTTTGTGCCTACTTCGATCCTCACATGACCTCTGCCACATCTTGCCTTTCCTTGTGTTTCACCACTTCATTCAAAACTTATAAGCTTGTTTTGCGCTGCCTTTCAGTGCAGATACAGAGCCAGGCAGCCTGTCATAGCTGTCAGCAGTAATTAGGCAAGCGAGTGGCCACATTGCTGCACAGCACCATGTTATGTCAATGTTGAAATAAAACTATGTGTCAGCAGCTTAAACAGAAAGCACACTGTGCTTCAGTCAAATGGTCATTCTCAAAGTGTGAAGGGAGAAACCCTGCAGGGGCTGTCTTCAGTCAGAGGTACAGGTATCACAGTCCAAGGGCATTGGCTAATTTCAGTCCAAGGCTTGACACAGTCAGTTGGTGGCTTAGGTCATCCAAGATTGGGAGGATCCATATCACTACAGTCCAGGGAATGCACCATCATCAGTCCTGCAGGGCTAAAGCAACCTATCCAGAGATTAGCAGTAAGTCAGAAAGGGACCTGTATAAAGGTTAGTTGGGGGCCCTGTCACGCATCAGTCAGGTTGGTCGTTCAGTCAGTTAGAAGGTTTATCAAAATCGATCTCAGTATTCTGTCCACTGAAAGTCATGGAAGGTTATCAGGGACCACTTGGGGCAAGGTGGGTAAGTCAATTGTGAGGATTAAAGGCAGCATGCTGGCCTACAGAGGGGAAGATAATTATAAATAGGGCAAGTCAACATATAAGGGTGGGAGAAAATACAGAATGGGAGAGCATGGAGTTCTGAGGGATGGACTGTTACCAATAGTCACCATTAACCTGGCTTCAATGGGGAGGACAATACATTACTCCCTGAACCCCAGACATAACGTTTAGTCAAACAAAGTGAGATGTGAACAGTTAAATCAATGAGTTCAGTGAAAACATTGAGAAGATCAAGCTGGTGACATTAACAAGAAAACTAAGGCAGAAAAGAACATGAAGAGGAGTCACTTAGACTAAGAGAGTGAGCCTGCAACTCAATCTGTGAAGCACGAGAGTCATAAAGATGTACAGCATAGAAACAGAAGCTTCAGTCCAACTCACCCATGCCAACCAGATATCCGAGATAAATCTAGTCCCATTTACCAGCATTTGTCTCGTATCCCTCTAAACTCGTCCTATTCATATACCCATCCAGGTACCTTTTAAATGTTGCAATTATACCAGCCTCCACCACTTCCTCTGGCAGCTCATTCCATACATGCACCAATCTCTGCTTGAAAAAGTTGCCCCTTAGGTCTATTTTAAATTTTTTCCCTCTTACCCTAAACCGATGCCCTCCAGTTTTGGACTCGTCCACCCCAGGGAAAAGACCTTGTTTATTTAGCCTATCCATGCCCTTCATAATTTTGTAAACCTCTATAAGATCACCCTTCAGCCTCCGAAGCTCCAGGGAAAATAGCCCCAGTGTATTCAGTCTCTCCCTATAGCCCAAACCCTCCAACCCTGGCAACATCCTTGTAAATCTTTTCTGAACCTTTAAGTGTCCTGTACAGCCACAACATGACCTCCCAACTCCCTATACTCAATGCACTAACCAAGAAAGGAAAGTATGCCAAATGCCTCTTCACTATCCTATCTAATTTCAAGGAACTATGAACCTGCACTCCATGGTCTCTTTGTTCAACAACACTCTCCAGGACCTTCCCATTAAGTGCATAAGTCCTGCCCTGATTTGTCTTTCCAAAATGCAGCACCCCACGGTTATCTAAATTAAACTCCGTTGCCCATCTGATCAAGATTCTGTTGTAATCTGAGGTAAATTTCTGTCCACAAGACCTCTAATTTTGGTGTCTTCTGCAAGCTTACCAATCATACCTCTTATGTTCACATCCAAATCATTTATATAAATGATGAAAAGCTGTGGACCCAGCACTGATATTTTCAGACACAGGCCTCCCCTCTGAAAAGCAACCCTCCATCACCACCTTCTGTCTTCTACTTTCAAGCCAGTTCTTTATCCAAATGGCTAGTTCTCCCTGTATTCCATGAGATCTAACTTTGCTTACTAGTCAACCAAGAGGAATCTTGTCGGACCCTTCACTGAAGTCCATATAGATCAGGTCATCTGCTCTGCCCTCATCAATCCTCTTTGTCACTTGTTCAAAAACCTCAATCAAGTTACTGAGACACAATTTCCTATGCACAAAACTTTGCTGACTATCCCTAATCAGTCCTTGCCTTTCCAAATACATATAAATCCTGTCCCTCAGGATTTCCTCTGACAACTTCCCCACTGCAAATATCAGGCTCACTGTTCTAAGGTTCCTTGCTTTTCCTTACCACCTTCCTTAAATAGTGGCACCACATTAGCCAAACTCCAGCACCTCAATAGCTGTGGCTATTGGTGACACAAATATCTCAGCAAGAAGCCCAGCACACACTTCCCTCATTTCCCACAGATTTCTAGGATACACCTGATTGGGTCCTGAGGATTTATCCACCCTTACACCTGTGTTATCTTCAAGTCTCATCCAAATCACAAGTACACAATCAAAATGGAAGTGGGTAGAGTGTTCTCTTTCTCTCTGAGGGACAGGATTCTGCTATTGAGCAATATGAGGCCCTTCAAATGGTGAAAGCATTAATGAATTATTCACAAGACATCAGTTATCATATAATTCTATATGCATACCTCATGCATTAACCTGCTGTGTTGACTAAAAATTCTGGTCACAAGCAATCATTCAACACTACTAATAGCTTTGAAGCACAAGTAATACCAGGCCAGCTGAAACAGTTTACCTCAGTTGCCAGAGTTTCAAATACCTTCTAACATGCAGTAGCTGCTTACTTCACATCTTGGACCATAAAATATCCACACAATTACCCCATATATAATGCTACCTTTCCTGGGTACTGGGAGAATTGTGGGGAGGAGGTGCAAGGTTCTCATTATTTCTGCTACACGTACAAACTTCTACTGTCAATGTGCCAACAGGCTCAATCAGCACATATCAGAAACATGGCAACCATGTGCAAGGTCAATGTAGAGACATCCCACCAGCCTCTTATTGCAAGGCTTCATGTCCCAATGTTTAGAGGACAGTTTTCAAAGTTATTTGTGTGTGCTGTGATTGCTAAATTATTATATCACTGTGGAGCTGCTTGTTTCTGATATTGTCCTAATCGGCTCATTAGAACTATCCCAGTGGATTCACGTTCCGATTGTCTCTGTGCCCATTGTAAAAAAACCAGTCACGTAACTGGATGAAAATTAAATGCAACTGGAAACCCAGGAATAATATCAACTGCTGCCTAATGTGGATTTTCCAACCTAGCTCTCCTCCTGATGTGGTGAACATGCAGATGAGCCACAGTCACTGGAATTCTGTGGAATGCTGTACAGTGAGAGAAGGGCAGCAGTGTCCATACTTTGTTTCGAGGGGGCAATCAGAATGCTATGCCATGATGTCCAGCAAATTAACAATGCAGTACCTTTGTTCATTGGAATCAGCAAGGACTACAGATTTCACACCAGATTTTCATACAGTTCATATCTACTGGTTCATTCCTGTTCTGGACAGAAAGAGGACATGGCTTAATCCTTGGATTCTCTGCTCCATGCAACTAGAAGATGACCTAGGCTGTCTGATAGAGGATGTGGACCTGTGAGAGGTGAAGCATTGTGCCCCAGTCAGAACATAAGGATGTTCATCATGTCTTCTTTGTAAATTTGTTTTTGCAAATTACGTAAAGTCATCTTTCATGAATTGGAAATGTTTCGATGCTGCTGAAGCCAGCAGCCCTTGGGTTACCCTAGCTGCGAGTGTTTATTAAAATTACAAACTGTTGGAAACCTTCAACACATTTGATGTGCCATCATTCAATCATAAGAGTAATTTTCACATAGGGTTGGGGTTTGGAGGTAGGGCGAAGGCAGTGGGGCTGTGTTCCTCAGGCAGAGTGGGTTCATTATGTGGGAGAACTAGCCATTTGGATACAGAACTGGCTTAAAAGTAGAAGCTTAGTTCTTACCCAGTCTCCTTGAAAAGGAAGAGTGAGGTCAAGGACTCTTGTCTCCTAATGACTTGCCCTTGGTGCTGATCACTCAGATCTGTACTCATATATCCACCAATCTGAGGCTGTTGGAACTGGATCTCCATAACTGCCAGACAGAAGCAGCCAGACAGTCACATGCCAGAGGCAGCACAGTACAAATAACATCAGTAAACCCCACCAACTGTTGAGCCAGTTTCCCGAGTCCTCCGAAGAAAGCTGCTTACTGCTCCTGCATTTGCTTGTGCATTTGAATGAATATCTTCATGGTTGACATGATGGGGTCCTCCCTGGGAGAGGGAGAATTGTTTTGTCCCTGACTGTCCTTCAAAAGACATGACCAATATTGTTTCTTCCTTAGCCAGGTGCAGAGTTGTGTTGGTGGTGTGGTTACCGGAACGTGTGCCCAATTCAAGCCAACAAACCCAACCCCCCCCCAAAGGTGTCAGTATCTGAGGTAGTTAAGGGTGCAGGAGACAGCCTTGCAGGTGCCTCCCCTGAGAGATCTGTGGCTTCTTCTTAAGGATGAAGGAGGTGATGATGTCCTGAGGGTCTGGTCTCTTTATGGCCATGGACATTCACCGATGATTGCAACAGACAAGAGAGAATGAGTTATGAACTAATAAGCTGAGATTTGGGCATGTTTTGAATGCATTCACAGTTGTGGTAACAGGACAGCAATGCAATATTTGATGATGAATATTCCTGGGTTGGCAGGACACCAAGTTCTTGACATTACTACATGAGTAGTTACGTTCCTCTCCCAGGAGGGCAAACATTTTCTCTTTGAAAGTGGTAAGGTGACCAAGGTTGTATTCTTAACACTTGCCTTGGCTCTCCTCACCTGACTATGGGATGTTTTCTCCTGGAATAACACAAAAGGGAGGAATTAAGTGAGATGAAATTCAGTGGTTAGCACTGCTGCCTCTTAGCGCAAGGGACACAGGTACGATTCCACCCTCAGGCAACTGTCTGTGTTGAGTTTGCAAATTCTCCCCGTGTCAGCGTGGGTTACCTCTGGGTACTCTGATTTCCTCCCACAGTCCAAAGATGTGCAAGCTAGGTGGGTTGGCCATGTTAAATTGCCCATAGTGTCCAGGAATTTGCAGGCTAGGCGAGTTAGCCATGAGAACTGTGGGGTTACGGGGATAGGGTAGGTGGGCAGGTCTGAGTGGGATGTTCTTCGGAGGGTTGGACTCAATGGGCTGAATGGTCTGCCTCCACACCATATGCATTCTATGATTCTATGAAAATGGGTGACACAGTTTTTAGTCCTGATGCAGGTAAAGGGAAACGGATGAGGTATCCCGAGTAGGCAACACAGAGTACATGTAGGCATAACATTCTAGGGGTTAGGATGGGTGAGAAAGAGTGAGGGAAGATGCTGCCTGCAGTTGCAATATTGGTTGACCATGAGCCTGATTTGAATTTGGGTGCAATAACATAGTTACAGTGAGTGTGAAATAGCAGAGAGAAGATGGTAACATTTACACTTGCAAAGAACAGAAAATCATTCAGCTGCTTCCTGCATTACTGACATTTCTCCAGATTGTGGATATTGCACTGACCCAGGTGGTAATTTCAGACCAAGCTGGCAGTGTCTGTTGCTGTAGTCTCTGTTAATGGTCTTGAGGAAAGAGGGCAACCCACCTCTTCACAAAACATTGAGATTCCAATCAGGCAATCAAGATGCCAGCTTGCTGCTGTCAGCCATCTTGGACAATTCTTCTGATACAGTAACTATGAAGGGCAGTTCCTGGCTTGCAGCAATTAACTTGGCCCATAGCTGGGGCAGAGCCTGGAATCTTAAAAGTCCTGACAATGGAAAGTGCTCCTGTTGAAAGTAAGCACAAGGTAGCCCATGAGCAGCACCATAGAGGTGTGGTGCATACATAACAAGGTGGGAAGCATAACAATGTATGAGATAGCTCTCTCAAGCCCAAGGAGAGAAACAGCCATGAACATCCTCGAAATTGACACTAAGCCAATTTTTGGTAGAAGTCAGTTCTACTTCTCCCTCCACAAAAGCTACCAGACCTGAGTTTCTCCAACATTTCCCAGATGAAATAGGTTTTATTACAACACACAAGCGTAAAGATGTTCTTAACTGATTAGGTGCCATCTGAAGTGATTTATAGCTTTTATCACCTACTTGGAGCTAATGAAGATCAGAAGTATATCGCTGATGACTTCTGTCTACTGAGTTCAACCTAGTTCATTCCACAAATGCTTCATCTTGGATCCATAGGATTGACATAACCATACCACAGGAGAAGAAGCAGCCCAACACTGTTTTCCTTCTTCAAAGAGTCTGTGTAATTTTATTAAGTCTTAGTTACACTACGAACATCCCAAATATTTTAAGGGTCTGGGACTTTTCTCTCCAGAATGTTTTTTCCCACGAGGGCTATATAGAGAATAGGGTTTGTTTCTGTTGTTCTCTTAGTGAGACCATTTGCAAATTTTGCAATTTTATTGACAGAAATTAAATGGATAAGTATATCGCTATGCTAAAAGCAATCATATTATGTGATAACAATCTAAATAGAATCAAGTCTGATATTAGTTATAACTATTTGACAATATCTAATTACATTTAGGAATATATAAGAATAGCTAAGAATAGAATATTTTACGTTTAAAGTAGAACTTTAAAGTAAAGAGCAAGTAAGATAACGTCTCTCGGGTAGGAGAAAATATTTTTTGAAATATTATTGCAGGTTTCTAATACTTGTGAAATTTCAGTGAAAAGATTTTTATTTTTATATTAATTGGATTACTCCTACAAATGTAGATGTAACCATTTTGTATATGTCTGTACCACTTTCATGTAAGGCTGTATCATTTAACGTTGTTCCTTAATTATTCAGTGAAGATTCCCTTATAAGGTTGTGAGATTTTATCCAGTCAATTTGTTTGCAATTTCTACTCTTTTCATGTCTCTCGCATTCTTTCAAATTTAAAGTAATCCTTCATTTTGGAATTTTCAGTAAACGTGATCCACATCCTTGTCTTTATGTGCACTGTCTCACTTTGTTTCAAATGACATTCATGTGATTAGGATCTTAGCCATAATAAGATTAATTAATTAATTTTTAATTAGTAATAATACGATTACGATCTTATTAGTTGGATGGTCTCAGTATTCCTTTTGTAATTAATACCTTATTTTCATGTCAAAGAGTGATGTTGCTATATTTCTTTTCAGGTTTTCTTTTCAATTATTAAATTGGTTTTACACTTCTTGTATTTGCGATATGTTTGTTGTCTGTGTTGAGTATGAATTATTAACTTAGTTAATAGCATATGTGTCTGTTCTAGGTATTTTCTAATTTCAAAGCGGACCTTTTGTTTTGCTGGTTACAATGTTGTCTTCAATAGTTAACTTCTATATAAATCGTTATCTTTAAATGTTTTTAATGTATATGTGTGTCCTGCTTAACTAATAACGCTTACTTCTCAATCAAACCTGTACGTCTAATTCGATATCATTACAGTTTAGGTATGTTGAAAGACTCTAATTTTTAATAGAAGGCAAAGCAGTTTCACTAAAACCTGTACTCATTTCCATTTGCGTTATAAGAGTCTATGGGGTGCAACTTAATCCTAAAAGATTCTCATAATAAGGTGGGCTGGTAATGGGCTTATTTGCAGCAATAGTGGGCTATGCCTGGTAGCACAATGGTAATATCATTGGATTAGTAATCCAGACTCCCAGGATAATGCTCTGCAGGACATGAGTTTAAACTCCACCATGGCAGCAAGCAGAATTTGAATTAAATTAATTTTAATAAATTTAATGGCTCAGTGGTTAGCACTGCTGCCTCACACTGCCAGGGATCTGGGTTCGATTCCAGCCTCAGGCAAATGTTTGTGTGGAGTTTGCACATTCTCCCTCTGTCTACATGGGTTTCCTCCAGGTGCTCTGGTTTCCACCCACATTCCAAAGATGTGCAAGTTTGGTGGATTGGCCATGTTAAGTTGCCCATAGTGTTCAGGGATGTGTAGGTTAGGTGCATTACTCAGGGTAAATGTAGAGGAACGGGTTTGGGTGGCATACTCTTCGGAGGGTTGATGTGGACTTGTTGGGCCGAAGGACCTGTTTCCACACTGCATAGATTCTAAAATTCTAATGAATTTTGAACATAAAAGCTAGTGTCAGTAATGTTGATCAAGACAACCACCAATCTGGTTCACTAAATTCTTCAAGCAAAGAAATGTGATTTCAGATCTCTATTCATTCATTTGTGGCATATGGACATTGCTAACTAGCCAATGTTTATTGTTCATCCCAAGTTGCCCTAGAGAAGGCGGTGGTGAGCTGCCTTCTTGAACTGCTGTAGTCCATGCGCTGTAGGCAGTCCCACAATGCTATTATGGAGGGAATTCCAGGATTTTGCCTCAGTGACAGTGAAGGAACGCTGATATATATCTAAGTCAGGATGGTGTGTGACTTGGAGAGGAACTTGCAGATTTTCCCAGGTATCTGATGCCCTTGTCTTTCACAACCTTTGATGGTCATAGGTTTGGAAGGTGCTGTCCAAGGACCTTTGGCAGATATCTGCAGGTTATTTTGTTGATGAGACACTCTGCTGCAACTGAGCTTCAGTGAGGGAGTGACTGAATGGTTGTGTTGAGATGTCAATCAAGCAGGTTGATTTGCCCTGGATGGCGTCAAGTTTCTTGAGTGCTGCTGTAGCTGCATTCATTTGGGCAAGTGGGGAATATTCCATCACACTTGCCACTTGTGTTTTGAAAATGGTGGATGCATTTTAGGAGTCAGGAGATGAGTTACTTGCTGCATCATCCCAAACCTCTGATCTGCTCTTGTAGCCACTGCATTTATGTAGTGAGTCCAGTTGAGTTTTTGCTCGATGGTAATGGGGTGTTCAATGATGGTAACACCATTGAATGTCAAAGTTAGGCTGTCACTTACTGGAGATGGTCATTGCCTAGCACTTGTGTGGCGCGAATGTTCCTTCCCATTTTAAGCACAAGTCTGAATATTGTCCTGTTCTTTTTGCACTTATTATCACAGGAGTTATGAATATGCCAAACTTTGTGCAATCATCAGTAAACATCCTTCTTCTAACTTTATGATGAAAGGAAGGCCATTTGTGAAGATGGTTGGGCCTAGAACATTACCCCAAAGAACTGGGGCTCTTGTGAAACAGTGGCAGCCAGGAGGCTGGGATCAAGTCCTACTGACTCCAGAGGTGTGTAATAATATCTCTGAACAGGTTGATCTGAAAAACTTCCTGTAGAGATGTCCTGGAGCTAAGATGACTGACTCCAAAAACTCATCATCTTCCACTGTACCAGGCATGACTCCAAACATCTGAGAGGATACCTCCTGATTTGCATTGAGTCCATATTTGCTCAGACTCTGTGATGCCACACTTGGTCAAATGTGGCCTTGATGTCAAGGACTATCACTCCTACCTCACCAGACTTACTGCCATGTGGTTGATTCTTAAAAGTGACCTCTGAAAGTCTTAACAAGTCACACAGTTCAAGAGCAATCATGAATGGGCAACAAATGCTGGTTTTGCCAGTGATGCCCAACAATGAATTAAGAAGAAACTTAGTCATAGCATTTGCATCCCTGTCCACTTTCAGCTTTCCTGGTCAAACAGAGAGGGCAGTTAGGTGGATATGTCAAACCTGTCAATCTGAAGGGATACCGACAGACTATTGATGGCTGAACAGTAGTCTGATTTCTGTGGGCAGGATACTTGTGAAAGCTTTACCACCAGTCTTCTAGCAATTACCTGGCAATCCTGCTGTGGGATTTGAGGAAGTGAAGTGTAATGCTGTTTCCCAAGAATGATCAGAACAGCCTTGGATGCACTGAGGTAATCAGTAACAGAACTCTTGTCCTTCAAAACTGTATATAGTATGCTAAAAGGATCAATGAAAGGTGAATGACTTAACACTTTCACATATCAAAGTATATACACCAACTTTCCCAACTTCTCCTGCAAAACATTACTCCCACCAACACACCGGATGCACTACTCCTCATATATGAACAGCCAACAGACACTCACCTTAATATTTGTGCCATCCCAAACCCAAATAATGTCCTTCCCTCACCCACACCCAATCCATTTCTCATATTCATAACACTGTTTTCTGTTCCTGTCGAGAAGAGATTACAGAATTTCTGGGAGAGTCAGAGAAGGTCATGGGCAAGGAAAGACATCCCTCCAGTGATAGTCCCTCTGACAGTCACTGACAAAATATTCTTCCTGCTCAATGATAAGTCGATTTTGGATGTCACATACAAGGAGAGAGTTGATCCTCAGCCAATATTCCCAGTATAAGGGCCTCTTTTCTTTCAAGCTGGATCTCAGGTCCATCCCCCATGCCCTACAGAATGGCAGATGCCTGAAGACAAGGCAGCTGGTGTTACTGCTAGTGTTGCTTCCATTGTTGTTGCTGCTCCTCTCATTCTTCGAAAGAGGTCCAAGTTGGAGTTGCATGCATCACTCCCATGCCACTCTCCTTCAGTGAAGTTTGATAACAAGAAGGTACAGATCAAGGCAATGAAGTCCAAGACGGATAAATTGGCTTCTGCAAAGTTCCAAAAGCAACAAAAGGAAATTCTCAAAAGAGACACAAGCATCATTCTGTCAGTCAGGCATGGTTGCAATTCTTTAGTTTCTCTGTTCAAAATCTTCCCAATCTGTTGCTCACTCACTTTCTTGACCTGGGTGAGTCAGTCCATATGCTGGCTGTTGAAACCATGATGTTGGGGTAAATCCTCAATGAACTAGGAACTTAAAAGTAGAAATTTCTTACATGCAACTTCCATATGGGTTTGCTATTCGTCCGCAAACCCATCTGGTTAAATCCAGATGTGGGTGAGTTCTTGTCAGGATGCTCACTCAATGTCACATTCCAGGACTTTAATTATCCACCCACATCAGGACAACCCCTCCTCTTGGCAATTAAAATTCTACCCTACCATATTGATATGAATTCTTATTTGTCACAAATGATTTCAGTTGTAGAATAACAGTGAAAGAAAATCATAAGGAATGTTTTCATTTGCATTTGATTTTACTGGGATCTAACACTTATTTGCAAGCTATTTTTTTGTTCACACATCAGAATTGCAAGAGTTAAGCTGCAGGTAAGCAAAAATCCAGAAATAAATATAGAAGGTTGATCCATTGCATTTTTTTTGTATATCAACAGATACATATTTTGATGGATTCTATTACAACCATATTCCCAAAAGTAGTCTTGGAGGTGGTTTATTTTCCAAAATGAATTCCGTGTCTTTGAGACTTTTATTTTCAGAATAATTCTAATACATATCTGTTGTGCATTCAATATTATTGGAGGAACAAGCAGTTATAAATTTAGTGACCCTTTTAAAACAATATTGATTAGTGTTTGTTTGGTTGCTTCGTTAAATCACAAAAGCCTGTTTGTCACCTGAGTAATACTTCCATCAAACTCTGTCAGGATAATATATACTTGTAGAAGCAGTTCTACCAGTGTGAAAACATTTTTAAAGCCAATGTCAGGCTTGTCCTCTAAGGATACATTTATATTCCTGGCTAAAGAATGATTGAGACTGAACAGAACATTTCACAGAAAGTCAGCCAACAACTCAAGAAGAACTCTTGACACTCACCCAGAGGATCATGACTGCATGTCTTATCATGATAAGTTATTTGCCTCATTGTGTTGAGTTCTGTCTGATTTTAGCGAGGCAGTTGGATAAAGCCAACACAGACAGATAAGCCATTCTACTACAGGACTGAAAGGAAGCTACACTGGAAAAGGTTTCTCATGCTGTCTAATGACATAGCAGCATTGGCAATGATCACAGAGGTATATATATCCTAGACCATTTTCCTTTCAGGATTACAGTTGGTGGTAATATGATTGTAAGTGAGCCAAAGCTTAATTAGGATCTTAGAGATTCATGTTTGCTGACTTGGATGCAATATTGAGGAAACAACTCCTTCACAGAATCTGGCCACCCGATTTCCAATAGTCTGCTTGCTTTCCCCATTTTATTCCTAATTCTTTCTTTGTTGCTCCAAAAGAAATTATGCTACCTATCTGGTGCAGGGTTAACCAAATCTGCAACTTCAGTGTCTTGATGTATAACAATTCTGCCTCACTGAAAAGAAGTTACACAAGCCATTACACAGCTGGGGGACTGGGGGCCAGTGGGATGGGAAGGAAAAAGTGGTGCCTGGTCAGGATCTCCATGTGATCCACCATCATCCAGCTTTTCCTGTACAAGGCTGCAAGTGAACAGGGGACCCCTTGAACCAGTGAGTAGTAATTAACAGCCTGTTGAGATTGTTAAGAAACCAATTATGAGGTCCTTCTCCCCTGAATCCTCAACTCTCCAGGCACCTGTTATGTTTTGCCCACTTGGAGCTGTCTAGCCTTCTCATACTTAGAGTTCTTTTACAAGAGTAGAACACGTTTCCCCTTTTGTTAGCAACTCTCCAAGGTTGCTGAGGAGAGTGCTCAGGCAAGATGAAAATGTCCTAAGAGAAACTGACAAGCTTTTTGAAGGCATTGCCAACTCACACTGAACAGCAACAGTCCTGGTCATTGGGGGACTGCTGTTCAAAGCAATTCTTCTCTCAAGAATGCTTTCCCTCCTTCAATGGTGCTTGGAAAGCACTTCACCTCTCTAGTACTTCACTCATCCTCAGCTACCCAGCCTTCGCTAAAGCATGGGAGCAGCTTGTGTAGCTTAAGCTCCTACCTGTGCTAAATCTCAAAGCAGAGATGACTGCCCCAACTGCCCCAGCAACAGGAGGACCAGCTACCTTCACCTCATGCACATGCCCCTGCATGGGGCAGATGGGATACACATTGGGAGAAAATAATATGTTCCAAGGCATGGCAATCCTGAAGTATGCAAAGGAGATGCTTTTGTGCTGTTGACATCCTTTCATCTGTGTAAGGTGATGGACATGCAGCAAATCTTTGGGATGACGTAGTTTCACATGGTGCACATCTGCTGATGGCCAAAGAGATCAATTCATCAGAAGCACATTCTGATACAAGCGCCAACATGAAGAAATAAACAAGTGTTATTGTAAGTTGTTGTTTTCACCGTTGACCTCTTTTACGAAGTCAATGTTGCCAATGATTGGCATGTGCCATGATTACAGTTCACAGTTGATGCCATGTTTTTGCCTCTCAGCTTCTAGTATTGTTGCAAAATCAACGCTAACAGCTTCAAGGCTTGTTTGCAAGTTTGAAGCAGATCTTTGAGTATTATACTGGACATGAATGCTGGTGATGAATTAGTTCATAAAAAGCACAGGTTACTGAAAAAAATTTGACTTTGTGAATTTCTAAGTTGAAGAGGGGAAAACATTTTCAAAAGTGAACAACTGTTTTCATTTCAATAATCAAGGGGGTAAAAGCTTGCTGATTTCTGACTGCCTCCCTTTCTGTTGGCAGAAAGGAAAGGAAGGAAGACACTTTTCCGTTAGTAGAGGAGTTAATAACCAAGGGGCAGAGATTTAAGATGAGAGGTAAAAGGTTAAGAGGACAATCTAGAATCCACTGTATAAAAGAGTAGTTGAGTTTGAAATTCTTATAATTTTTAAACAGTACTTAGATATTCATTTGCACTGCCATTGTCTCAGAGCTAAGCACTAGGAGCTCGAAAATGGAATTAGTGTTGATGGAATCTTTGTTGACCAGCACAAACATGATGGACTAAATGACATCTTTCTGTGCTGTAAAAGTCTGAGTCTTTTCTTTACGTCAATATGCTTATCCCACCTTGATTCAATTATCTCCCTGTCTTGTAACCCTATTTGGCCTGAAGAAATGCCCTGATCTTGAATTCATAAAATCAATAGTCAAAACACTATTAACTAGTATATACATATATAAGTTATCAGTGTAAAAAGTTGTACCAACTCTAAAATGTTTGCAATAATGTTATCATTTAAAAGTATATGTTGAGCATTGTTATAGTTTCAGAGATAGACAAATTGTCTGAAGAATTAGTTCAATTAAATATCAGTATTAAAATTCACGTAAATTGAATCTTTTAGTTCAAATTCAGCATTTCACACACTTTGTGAAGCTTAACATTTTCATTTAATGATGATACTCTTAGACTTTGCAAGCTAGAAAATAGGTTACCATTAGGTTCTGGAGAAGCAGTCTGTTCAATTAAGAGCTCTGTAGAGCTGAACATTTTAATTGTTTGGTGTCCCAGTTCTTTAGGTAGGGCCTGTTTCAGTTATTTCCACAATAGGCTTGTTTCCAATTTCGTTCCCACCCTTAGTACAAGCCTGGACAGTGAAATTGTACCTTTATAAGGTATCAAATCATTCAAAGTCACAAATGTCTGGAAGACTTTATAATGCACCTAACACACAGGATGCCTGGAGTGGTAGATTCAATATGTATATCTCAATAGGTCCTGAAGTATTTGATGAGGTTGAAAATGTGTTCCTGGAAAAGCGCTGCAGGTCAGGCAGCATCCAAGGAGCAGGAGAATCGACGTTTCGGGCATGAGCCCTTCTTCAGGAATGAGCCCTGAAGAAGGGCTCATTTTCGGGCCCTTCGAGCATGAGCCCTGAAGAAGGGCTTATGCCCGAAACGTCGATTCTCCTGCTCCTTGGATGCTGCCTGACCTGCTGCGCTTTTCCAGCAACACATTTTCAGCTCTAATCTCCAGCATCTGCAGTCCTCACTTTCTCCTATTTGATGAGGGTGTCAGTTTAACCAAACTGATATTGATCCAAACAAAACCAACAATACTCTATTGAAGTAATCCAGTAAGATAACCAGCAATATCTAACAACACTGCTCCTTGTGCTACCATGAACATTACTTGCCACAATTTAATAACAGTGGCTTGTGTAAGATGCCAAACCAGTATCACAGAAGCTTTTGAGAGTTTTAAAAAAGAAAAGTTATATACTCGTTTATTTAAATCATTTGCAATAAAAATATTTCAACTGGTTTTGCAACTGTTGCAAGTTGTATTTACATTCAAAACATTTCCTTTCTAACGTTTAATATTAAGAAAGTAAACTAAATTGTTGCAATCCTACACATGATGGAGAAAGTGAGGACTGCAGATAGTGGAGATCAGAGTCAAGAGTATGGTGTTGGAAAAGCACAGTAGGTCAGGCAGCATCCGAGGAACAGGAGAATCGACGTTTCGGGAAAAAGCCCAGGGCTCTTGCCTGAAACATCGATTCTCTTGTTCCTCGGATGCTGCCTGACCTGCTCTGCTTTTCCAGCGCCACACTCTCGATCCTACACATGATGTCCAGCTTTATGACTAACACAAGAATGAGAACTATCAAACTAATGTCAGAAGTTCATGGATGCCTACTTCAGCTGCCTGACTCCTGAAGTAGCATTATTTACTTTAATTTTGAAACAGCTGATTTCAAATAAAATTTACATAAGGAAATAGCAAAACAGCTACCTTCTGATCCACTTTGAGAAGCATTCACTTCTACTTAGACTTGTAATCTAACTGTAAAATGCAGTGTGGAAATTGCCATTGGTGATATTACAGCTTAACGTATGGGTAATAAAGTTCATTTTATGTTGTTTTAACCTAAGTGTCAAGGAGTTGTTCAGATCACTTAAATAAAAAATTTTGATAATAATCTGACCGTCCTCTTAACCATATATTGGTAATTTGAAATTAAGGAGTAAAAAAAGAGATAAAGGAAATCTATTCTAAAGTTTTATAAATTCCTTCAAATTATGTAAGAAAATTAATTAATGAAAATTACATCAAATTTTAACATTTTCTGTACTTCACGTACTTCTAGTGTTTCAGGAAAAAAATATAGCAAATGGATATGTATCCTGAACTGAATGAATTTGTACTCCATCTCTGCACAATGTATATGTGAGCTTATTAGAGTTTGGTGCATCAGGTAGACTCCATGATATATTAACTGCAGTCAAATTCTAAACACGCTGTTGATATAGGTTGCTGATTTGGAACTATAATTAATAAAAATAAAGCTTTTAACATATTTTAAAATGTAATAACTTACATTAACATAACATATTTTATAACTCCAGGATATTCTAAAGCACTTACAGTCAATTAAGTACTTTTGAAGTGTAATTACAGTTGTAATATAGGGAACATGGCAGCTAATATGCAACTTTCCTACAAATGGCAATGGGAAAATTTGCCTAATCATCTTTTTTAAATGTAGGTTGAGGGATAAATGTTAGTCAGGGCACATAGAAAATTCCTCCTCCTGATCTTTGAATTGTACTATTTTTTCCCCTGTGTTTTCAATGGATTAAATAGATAAAGCCTCAGTTTAAGGTTTGCAATGAAAAATAGCACCTCCAACAGTGCATCATCCTGCCTCAGTATTGCTGAGAAATCGCTTATATGCTCATATCTCTAGAGTAGAAATTGAACTGTGAGTTTACTGACTGACTGGCAAGAATATTACCATTGTGCCATGGCAGGTACCATTCTGAAAAGGAGGAAGAAATTAATGAAGGAGAAAAACCGAGAACAGGATTCTACAGCATTTGCTTAAGGTTTTATCTCATTAATCATGAAACATAACTAGAAGTCAATACTCACAAACGCAACATTTTACGATAGATTTTACTGGATCAATTTGGATGAGCTACCATTCTTCACATATTTATTGGATTTCTCCAAAGCCTCAAGTGGATTTTGAAATGTGGAATCTAAAGTTCCATAAACAAATCATAAGACAAACGACGAAGCACTTGGAATTGCAACAGCAGATAGAACTCTTAAAAATTGGCATCCAGAAATAAAATGTCAGCACTTTGGTCATTTGTTCAGTGTTGGAAAACTCCAGAGGTTACCTCTCAATGGCAAATTGGAGGGCAGCAGAAAGAATGGTTGACTTAAGTGTAGTCATATGAAAAATGTCATAGAGTGGGGTTGCAGATGACATAAAGTGCATATGTGTGAGAATGGCACATGATAGGCATGTGTGGCACACTATGACTGCAGATCTCTGACAGAAATGGTTACAAGTAGCAGCAGCAGCAAGTAGAATTTTTTTTTGAGAGTGTGCCCTGAGCAAAATTATTGGCCTAACTTTGTTGAAAAATGATACACAGAATATTATTATGAAATCAAACAACTTTTCATGAGTATGAGCCTGTTAACTGTAAATCACTACAAGTTTCTTTCCAGTCAGGCCATCTGCCTTGTGAAAGTGGCATATCCTAAATCTTTTCATGAGCTTTATAAAGTTGCTGCATGTCCATATTAATTGCTGATTAAGCTTGCTATAGAAAATTAAGTCCCATAAATAATAGCATAAGTTGTTGGTAGTTGTTCATCACTGTTAAAAAGTGAACACTTGAAAATATAGTTTTATTTTTTTCAGGTAGTGAATTGTCGTTGAATTTTAAATTTGAATGTGTTTCTCATGTTTCCTTCCTATCTTAATTCAATCTTTCTCTCCATTTCCTTATTATTCTTTAAAGACCTGATGTGACATTGAATTCACTTTTTCTCAGCCCTTAACTCTCATTGTTTGGAGGCGATACACTGTTGGCCCTTTTGTTGAAAAGGTCCCCGATGCCCTGTTGCCCTTGAATGCAAATATCTACTTGTACTTTCAGAAATATTTTTATCTTGAAAGATGCAGAGAAATGTTTAATTAACTGAGCACACCATGAAATGCCCAGCTCCTGCACAATCCAGACCATTAATATGTTGCCCTTATTGGCGAGGACATTTTATGACCAATTGCTGAAATGCTTTTAAATTTTGGCATTCATCCAACAATAACTTGCATTTATACTGCACTGCTAACATAGAAAAACATACCAAGCTGTATAGATTCAGGCGAGGATCGCAAACTCATTTAGCCTGCTGTGCTATCATTCAGAAATGCAATCTATCTGTTCTTGTTACATTTAATACATGCAAGATAAGATGTAACATACATAAGTGATTTCTAAAATAAAACATTTTCAAAAACAACTGACTACACTGTCTGACATTAGAATGGCACACTCAAGTAGAGAAAAATATCTTGAATTGTACTCAGCCACATGTATTGGCATGGCAAACGTCTACAGTGGGACCGTCAAAAAATACCCAGCTGTAATACTCCACCATCAAATTGTAAATACTTGCCATAAATTTACTTGTAGAAAAAATAATGACTTATTTTTACTGCAGCCAAATGTGCTGTTCACATCCAAGTGGCTCATATTGCACACATCACATTTTAAACCAGTTACAAACTGCTTACAGAAACATGCTCCATTTGTTTGGTGGCAAGTGCTATTAACACTGCCTGCAGGGTTACAATTGCATAGTTGGCAGCTGTAAATACACAGAACAACAACATAGTAATTTTCATAGTGGAACATTAACAATCATAAATTGTCCTCATCGCTCCACTATAAAATTAGCTTGGGTTTGACAACCGAATGGTACTTTAAAAGTATCAAATAAAAGTTCTCACTTTGTTCATCAATTTGTTTGAAATCTATTGTTTTTGGAGACAATGACCTAACATTTATTTTCATCAATTGTAGTGTACATGAGGATTGTAGGATGAACACATGCAAAGTTTTATCCCAAAACCTCTGCATAGCAAAGGAAAGAATAGCAAAGTAGAAAGGAGAGGAACAGACCAATTTAAATACCTAATCATTCTGATTTAAAAATACTACAAACCTACAATAAAATAGTGCTCATGTATTATCCAGCTTTATGTTAAAGCTGAAGTTATTTTGGTCACATCCTATGGCATATGGCAAAATGAGACATTGATATTATAGTGAAATGATCACAAACTGTGGTGTAAACATATAAGAAGAATGCATACAAAGGCAGCATGAAGTTCACGTTGAATGTTGAAAATTAAAGTGTAATGCTGGTTTGCATCCCATTTTGTGCTTCTCAATAACATTTGGATATATCTAGACTCACTAGCCTCACTGACTACCAATAAGATGCTGAATATAATTCAACATAAACAGCTCTGTAAGTTGCTGAGGCAAACAGAAGTAATTCTGGATTGTGTACAATAAGTAATCTCAGGTTCAGTGGAAAACATTCAAAACGCACATTCAACTGTTTAGAAAATATAACAGAAATGCAAATTTCTGTTGAAGTAAACTCCTAAGTATTACAGTTTTGAAGAAATGAATTTCAAAAGTCCTTTTAAGTCAACTTATTTGTTCTGCTGAAACATTTCTGATGGTGTGAACAGTAACCACATACTGTTTTGACACTACATTTAGAATGCAACATGGAGTTCCCCATGGGATTTCCATCCTACTGGTCTGGATTTTACTTCTCCCCAGTAGCACATTGACAAGTGGAGGGTGGAGACAGTGGTGTAAAATATCATGTGCTGTAATATGTGCTGTAACTTACTAGTCATCCCCGAGTGCAATTTTATCTGAGACAGGGGACGCTTCAGAGGGACCACTGGCCTTGGGACCATTTCACCGCTGATAGGAAAGGACCACACCAAGTATCCAGCTGAGTAACTTTGTATTAGGCAATGGTGGGTTACCTCCCCATTGGTGGATTCCTCACAATGAATTCCCCCTCCTCCCTCCTCAAGTCCATCCTCACTTAATTATTTTATTAAACTGAAATACTGAAATACTATTTAAACGGACCAAGGAGGGCAGGCAGCCAGAAATTCACCTATTACTGATATTTTTTTGAATTTCCAAGTAACTGTTGTGCTTAGATTGACTATTCTTTTACATTCATAGCATGAATGTCAACATGATTAAGTACTCACATGGATGCAATAGTTGCTTCTTTGGTTTTTGGATGGAAGGAGGGATGATATTATGGAGAGCTGTGAAAGCTGAGCTCAACACTTACACACAAGGACAAAAACAAAGTACTGCGGATATTGAATATCTGAAACAAATACAGTCATCACTGGAGAAACTTAGCAGGTCTATTAGCATCTAGCAGAAGGCCATCAGTCTTTAGAATTCTCTTCCCCAATTGGTGATGGAAGCAGAGTCTTTGAATACTTTTAAGATCAGGTAGTTAGATCTTTGATAAGCAAGGAGGTGAAAGACTACTTGTAGATTAATCAGATCAGCCATTATCTTATTGAATGGGGGAGCAGGCTTGATTGGCTGAATGACCACTTCCTACTTATAATTTATGTGTTTGTATGTCTGTAGGCTCGCAGAAGATGTTCTCTCTTGCTTGTATTTCATAATGTGTAATAAAGCTTGTTAATTTTCATCCTCGGGAGTGCAAATATCAACTTACTATACCATCAAAATATATTAGAGCTTGTCTATATTTTTCTTTTCCTAAATGATGCAATTTGAAACTATAATGAAACCTGCAGTCAAATAATCATAGATTATATATGCTAATTTTCTGTAACATTGCTGACTGATCGCTAAATTATTGGCATTGTGGAACACCAGAAAAATGTGAATAATTTTTCTGTGGTTAAAAGGTACCTTTGAAACATTGTTTTTATAATTATTTTTCAAGATAAATGATCTGTAATATTAAAACAAAGAAATCTGATTACATTTACTCAGTAGGTGAAGAAAAACATCCAGAGCAATCAGTTTAAAAAGTTCATTTTTTATTCGTACGGGATTGATTCACTTTGCAAATGGATGTTATAAACAGTGATCTGTCAAAACTTGAATATATTAGTTATTTGTAAAGTTCTCCACCATTTCATCTATGCAATCAGTTTTTAACCAAGCTGCTTCTTAGAAGCAAGAGGTCTAACCAGGCAATGCATTTTAATTCACAGTATGACACTGAGTATTATACATACTGACCAGGAGAAGACAAAGCATGAAAGTACCAATTTGTGTTCCCACATTAAAAAAAATAGCAATACCCAGTGGTCTACTCAATAGTTTACAGGCTGAGGCAATGTACTGTGAACGATTACACCATATTGCTTTGGGCGAAGTTAATTCCAAAATTAAAAAAAAACTTGTTTCAACAACAAAAAAAAAACAAATGGATAGGAGGGCTCTTCAAATATACAAACCACAGACTAATCCAGTTATAGGGCACTTAAAAATACTTTCATATACAATTTGACAAAATATGTTGCAGCACGTAGGTCCAGTTACACAAGATTTTGAACAGTCTAACCAGTGACCCTTAAAGAATCATTCTGATTTCCTGCCTTTCTACAGGTCTGATCTGCCAACTCACTGGTTGCAGAAGCAAGGTGATTTTGGCCTGAAACCTGATGTTGGAAACCTGAAGGGCCATATTTCTGCACATTTTGAGCTAAATTTAATAATCAGCCTCATTTTGTTTTCATTGCAAACCACAAAATCACGCTTGGAAAATATGACTCAAAATAAACAGCAACGTGCCTTCCATTTTCAGGGTTAAAAGCAAATTATTGGTCCTTGCTCTGGTCACAGTGTATCCCACTCACTGAAGGGTCTCGATTGTCCTGTAACAAATCTGATGCCTTGATCCTATTAGATGGTACTCACATGGCAAACAATCAGTGAAATTAACTGAAGGATGTACAAAACCTAAAAATGCATTACATAAATAATTATATTTGGATTTGGAAGGTGATACACATTTATAAGAGGACAGGACAGCCAGTTCACTGAGAAGTTATTAAAAAATGACGTTAAAGCTATGTGTACACATCGTTGACCTAATTGAATCTATGTGGTAAAATAAACTTTTATCTTAACTTACATTCACACAGTGGACTTCTGCATGAACGTACTGCACCACAAGCAGCCACGCTGAGGATCACATACACAATGCCTTGTATGTGCTACTTCTGATCACTAGTGTGGGATACAAGGTTCAGCCAGGCATTTCTGCACGGATGGGTGGGGAAAATCAATGGATAGTGCACCTTCACCTATTTCTACATATTCACCAGTTACATAACAACATTGAGAGAAGCCTGATAACTCCACAACCACCTGATGAAGGAACAGCATTCCAAAAGTTAGTGCTTCCAAATATGTTGGACTATAACGGGTGTTGTGTGATTTTTAGCTTTGTACACCCTAGTCCAATACCGGCATCTCTAAATCAAAGGAACATAGGATAAACAGATGGCCATTTTGATAGTAAAGTCTGCTCTGCCATTTAATAGTCTTATGGTGATCAAACACTTCAATGCCTTTATGCCATTGATAATCAAAATTTCTACTTTAAATATATTTATCTTCCACAGCCCTATGGAGCAGAGAATTACAAAGATTCACCACCCTTTGAGTAAAAACATGATTATTTCTCTACATCTTAAACAACATCGCCCTTATATTTAAAATGTGTCTCCAGATTTAAGACTCCCAACCAGGGAAATATCTTGCCTGCATCTATCCTGTGCATCTCTTTCAGTATTTTATAGATTTCAATGAGATTGTCTCTCATTCTTTGAAACTCTGGCAAATACAGGCCAAGCTTGGCTAATCTCTTTTCATAGGACAGTTCTGCCATTCCAGCAACAAGTCTGGTGATGTTCTGTAGCACTCTCTCTATGGCATTAATATCTTTCCTGAAATAAGGAGACCAGAACTGCAGGCAGTACTCCAATTAGTACTATCAATTCCCTTTTATCAATTAGTTAGTAACATCCTCAAAAACCCCAACCAGTTTGTTAAACGTGATTTTCCAAACACAAGTCCAGCCTATGTCCAACCAGATTATTTTTATCCAAGTGTCCATTTGACACATTGTTTCTGATAGCTTTTAGCATTTTCTTTCTTTCTCCTGACGTAAGAATGATGCTTCTGTAGTTCCCTGTGTTTTTACCTTTTACTCCTTTCTAAACAGTAAGGTGACATTTGCAAGCTTCTAATCTACGGGAATCATTCAGGATCTATGGAATTTTGGAAAGTGACCGCCAATGCATCAATTATCTTTGTAGTGCTTCCTTCAACACTCTAGGATGGTGACTATCAGGTCTCAGGGGCCAATCAACTTTCAGCTACATTAAGTTCTCTACTGCAACCTTCTTACTAATATTTATTTCACGATCTCCTCATTCTCTCTATATAGTGGGATTAAAAAGAAATTTAAAAAACACTTGGTATCTATAGATTCATTATCACCTCAGGTAACATTCATTGGAAAATGATTATTACATTTGTTAATCATTCCTTCTGCGATGTTAAAAGTTTTTTTAAAAGGTTTATTAGTTTTGTTGTGCTAATATAACTTAGTTCAATTTTTTTAAACTTGTGACTCTTTTGTAATTATATCTTTGTTTCTATAAATATATAGAATAAAGTTTCTATATATTGGAAGACGTAAGCTTTCCATGGACAAAAACGCAACAAAAAGTTTCCTTTGTGAATTAAAAAGCAAACACCATAAATCATTGAGGGAATAAATGTGCTTTAACAGAAAATGGAAAATGCTTGCTATTTTCTTCAATGAAAATCAATAATTGAGTCACATTTCTAAACCACATGTCTCCACAGTTTCCTTATCATTACTTATGATGTAAAACAGAAAAAAATCCTGTTTTGTGTACAAAAAAACCCACTGTCACTGTAAGCCATAGTCATTGCTCATTATCCAATCTTTCATTGCAAAACCTGAATTCATGCTTAACTAATATGATAGAATGCGATCTAATTCATCAACACTGCAAATACATATGCATTTGTTTGACTAAATTTTCAGTATTTGTCTTTGGATTTTAAAAAAATGTAACAAAGAGTGAATGCAGAAGCAATTCAATGACATGGAAATTGATGGATTTCCTTACACGTTACAATTGTTTCCAAGTTAACTGACAAGGTCTTTTTTTTCCCAGGGTAAGGGAATCCAAAACTAAATTGCGTAGATTTAAGGTGGGAAGGGAAAGACAGAAAAGAGACCCAAGGAGCAACTTTTTTCATGCAGAGGATAGTGCATGTATGGAATGAGCTCCAGAGGAAGTGATGGAAGTTGGTACAATTACAACAGTTAAAAGGCATCTGGATGGAAGCATGATGGCTTAGCAGTTAGCACTGCGACCTCATAGCACCAGGCACCTGTGTTCAATTCTACCCTTGGGAAACTGTCTGTGTGGAGTTTGCACATTCTTCTCGGGTTTGCGTGGGTTTCCTCCGGGTGCTCCGATTCCCTCCCACAGTCTAAAAATGTGCAGGTTAGGTGGATTGGCCATGCGAAATTGTTCAGGAAAGCATATGTTAAAAAGATTAGCCATCTGATAAGCAGAGTTAAAGTGATAGAGTAGGGGAGTGGGTCTGCAAAGAATCGGTGTGGACTTGATGGGCTGAATAGCCTGTTTCCACACTGTAGGAATTCTATGGTTTCTGTGAATGGGAAGGGTTTAAAGGGGTATAAGCTAAATGCTGGCAAATGGTACTAGATTAATTTACAATATCTGATTGACATGGATGAATTGGACTGAAGGGCTTGTGTCCATGCTGCACAACTCTGTGTCTCTAACTGGTTTATCACAGAAGAGTGTTTAAATAAAGTATTTGAGTAAGTGAGAGTCAGAGTTAAACATCAGAAAGTAGCCAGAGTAATATCACGGGAAAATAATTTTAAAATTATATTGACTGAATAAGCCATTAAATAAAACACAAAATTTTATTCAGAGTCAAGTTGTCATTTATTTTATCAGCAGGAAAGGAACTAAATTAAATCTCAAGTAATTTAACAGTGATAAATACAAACCAATTATTCCTTGGGAATTAGATATTGTCTAGATGAAATTTTAAGGAATAGACTATTAACTACATATTCTGTCAGATCAATGAAATGATCATTTTGTGAAGAACTACTATATTAGTCATTATTGCTGCAATTTATACTGGTGATCTATTATTTAACTCTTATCTATATAAATTACATTTTAAATTCAATCATATACAGCAGAAAATTGTTTTACATTTTGCCATGATATCAGACTGCAAATAGTATAAAGTTGATTCCTGCTACTGGACCATTACTAATGATTAAATGCATTTTTTTTTCAGGAAACGACTGCAGTTAGAGTGGAGTACCATTAATCTGGATATCACCAGTTTATGCAAATCAGTAATGCAACCAAGAGCAGTAAATTTGAAATTTGAATTTCCTATTGTGGTATTGATTCTGTGGTGTCATGGTTATATTACTGAACTAATAAATAAAAAGTTGAACTAATTGGCTAAAGAATACGGCCAGACTTTAATGCTATCAAGACTAACCTATTTATGTAGAGTAAAAATCTTGCTATGGTATTTTGGGAATTTAAATGGAAAAAAAATCTAGAAATAAAATTTGGTTACAGTAAATGTGACTGTGAAGATAGCTAACATTATGTTAAAAATCCAACTGAGGGTGGAAAGCCTGTCTTTACCCAGGCTTATCGATAATGTGACTTGGATTTTTCTCCAACATTTCCTTTTTAACTGATCTGTGCAGGTCGAGTAAGCTACTAATTATGTCAGTCTATAATATAGCTGTTCAAAAATCTCCTCTGTGATGGTCAATAAATAAAAGCCTTATCATCAACACCAAATCCCAAAAATGAAGGTCAACTTGTTTACTCTGCAGACCTTGCCAAATATGTTAGTCTTGACAATCTACAAAATATCTTTGGAACTTGAAACTAACAGTAGCTCTGGGCCTACAGAGGTACATTTAGTTGCAGCCAAGTTACAATGCGAGCTGAGTGATTCAATAATTGATGGAACTGCACATAATATCACTGTGTTCAAGATTAATCTTAAAATTTTAAATCAATAAAAGGCATATGAATGAAGTCAGGAAAGGAGTGAAACAATGGGGAAAATTTTAATTGTTGCCACCTGACTCATAATCTGGCAATGTTGCTCACAACATCTTTTCCATTACAATGTGAGTTGGCACTTGCTAATTAACACAAGTGTACAGCTGCAAACAATATTTAAAAGGATGTACACTGAAAAAGTGGAATACGCACAACTAAATTTTAAAGGTTACACTGCTCACATACCATTTTGTTTTGAATGTAAAATCTTTTAAGATAGTTATGTATGAAACTGACCGCTTTAATTGGAGATAAAATTGGGTAGTGCAGAGAACCATCTGTCCACATGCAAGTTTGTTTCTGAATCTATGTCCATGTGACCTGGTTGGCATAGATAGAGGTCCCCTTTGGATCAAATTGAAAGTAAGATAGCAACTTTAACAGCTGGGTACAAAAGGAAATGGCAGCTCATCTTGCAGCTTGTGGACTCACTGAATTTCAGAAGCATTCACACCAAGATGTTTGGAGAAGGTGGACAAGTATGTAATTAATGGCAGACAAAAAAATTCGCATTTGGACTAACTACCAAGTAGAGTGCAGGTGCAACGGACTTTGTTTGAAAGGACACTCAAAGCTTTAGAATAGAATAGAATATCCTTCATTGTCACATGTACTCCATTGTAGAAGTACAGTGAGAAACTTTAACAATGTCTGCCTCTTATGGCGCCACCTTGGGTACAAGTCTTGGTTACAAGGGGGAGGGAATAAAAAGTAGTTGCATTACTTTACAGAGTTTAAAAAGTAAGTTAGAAATAAATTATAGCTAAAGGTTCAACATTACAGGCAGGTATAAAATTTCAAATAAACATTACATTGAAGCAACTCAGTGCAGGGCCTCCACCCATGCCAGACCCCAGTCCAATAGCCATCCTTGCTCTGCTCCAAGCCCAAGTCTGCTCCTATTGGCACTCAAGCTAAGTCCCAGGACTGCCTCCCCAGCACTAGTCTCCACCCGGGACCCACTACCCCACGCCCTGCTCTGGGGCTCACAACCATGCTGCCATAGGACATGCTCCCTGCTTACCCTGATGAAGCAGAAAGAAGCCCACAGAATTGTTGCATTTGGCCCATTGTGCCTGCACTGGTTTATCAGACGAGTATCAATACCTAATGGCATTGTTGTGTATTTTCCCCCACCCTTGCCCATTATTTCTATCCAAGTAATATTCTTCTGCTCTCTTAAATGACTCTATTGAAACTGCTTTTCCCACACTTGCAGGTAGTGCATTTCATCCCTTATTACTCGTTGTGTGAAAAAGTTTTTTTTTACTCATATCACCCTTTCTTATTTTGCACATGACTTTACATCTATACCCTCTAGCTCTTGTTCCTTTTATGAACTGGCATAGTTTCACTCTACCTATTCTATCCAGCCTGCTAATTATTTTGACAGATGAAACTCGAAGGAGCTTTCAACTTTAATCACAAGACTATGTTGTTGCAGATTTTCAAGTGAAACATAGAGGATTTTTTTATGGTGTTAAGAAATATACTTTTAAAAAAACTTTACGTAGTTTACTGTATTAGTTGTCTATTTAGTCTGTTTGTTACAAAAAAAAATGAAAATCTTGTCTTGTGATTCTGCATCTAGGCAGCTGTGAAGTGCATATCTCTTTTTAAAAGTTATCTGTCTCCATGGAGGTTGTAACAATTTACAAAATCCACCTGATTATTATCCTGCCTATTTTGCAGTAGTGGCGATCAGGCAGATTCTATGGTCATGCAACCTACTGAAGATGGAAATTTCCTCCAAAGGTCCTTCTCGTGATGTAAAGAATCTAAGTAATGGGGAGAAAACAGGAAAGAGAGGTTGGGTTTAGATACTTCTATCATTAAGTTGGCACAGTCTGGGCTGAATAGACTTCTTTTATGCTTTAAATTTACTTGATTCAAATAACACTGCATTGGATAGGAATTGGTTTAGCTCAATTGGCTGGATTGCTGGTTTACAGAGTAGTATAATACCAACAGCATGGGCTCAATTCCCATCAGTGGTTTGAGGTTACCATGAAGGATTTTTCTCCTCAACTTCTTCCCTTGCCTGAGGTGTGGTGGCTCTCAGGTTAAATCACTACCAGTTGCTTTCTCTAATAAGAGAGAAGCCCCTATGGTCTGGTAAGACTATGGTGACAACATTCGTGCATTGTACATGCAAAATGTACTCCATTCCTATAGATGCTATAGATTCCTTGATTATGAAGACTACCTATTATAGTCTATGTACCTGAGCCTATCCCATGATGTCTCCATCACAAATGCAACCTACTTTTATCTCTTAAAGCTTTGCCAATCTCTTACCCATGTCCCTGCCAATTTACTGTTAAAACTTTCATCTATCTTTGTTATTGTCAAGTCAGAACATAAGTAATGTCTTGGTGAGCCTCCTATAATGCATATTTCAAAATGTGGAGCTCAATCAAAACTCCCTTGCCTAAATTCTAACTGCACCAAAGTTATCACTGAGCACACTGCAAATATCAGTTTCAGGAATCACAACAATTCGATGTTAAAATTCTCATCTTCATGTTCAAACACTAACATGTAGGTTCCAAGAAGTACCTCGTGCATATCCCTTCACCACACCTTTCATGGCCAAGTGAATACTTGATAAGTTCCGAAGCAATGGAATCCACTCTCATTCTTTAAAATGCCCCCATGTAACCTCTCTCTTTGACCACTCTTTTGTTCAACTGTCCAATGGCTTCTTTGTGGCTCAGAGTCAATCTCTGAACAACTATCCAATGGAGAGCCTAGATACATTTCATTATAATAAAGGTACTATACAAATGCAAGTTGTTGTTATGATATTGAATAGTAATTCATCGTCCCAGTTCTCAACTGAATTTCCTGTTCTCAATACTGATTACAGATTGTAAAATGGGTTTAATTCCATGAGTGAGAAATTAATCCCAGGAAAGTCCCAGCAGAGATTCAGGAGAGCAGTTTGCAGGCTTGTTTCACATACCATGGTGTTCCACATTTTGTTGAAAGGTTTAAAAATGATGAAGCAATTTTCTCCTCATCTCTGTCTTAAATGAGTGACACTTTATTTGGAGATTACTCCCTCAGCTCAGAAACACTCCCAGAGGAGTAACAATCACTGCAATCCATTTATTGTCAGTGGACCCACAATGCCATTGGGAAGGGAGTTCCAGGGTTTTGACCAAACGACACTGAAGAAAGTATTTCCAAGTCAAGATGGTGTGTGGTTTGGAGGGGAACTTGCATATAGTGGTGTTTCCCTGTTTTTGTAGCCCTTGTCCTTTTAGTTAGTTGTGGCTATGGGTTAGAAGGGTCAAAAGTGTGGTGCTGGAAAAGCACAGCAGGTCAGGCAGCATCTGAGGAGCAGAAGAAACGATATTTCAGGCATAAGCCCCTCATCAGGGTTAGAAGGGTGCTGACTAAGGAGTCTTGGAGAATTCATGCAGTGCATCATGTCGATGGCACACACTTGCTACAGAACGTCTGCACTGAAGGAACTGAATGTTTGTGGATGTGGTGTCAATCCAGCAGGCTGCTTTGTCCTGGAAAGTGTCAAGCTTCTTGAATGTCGTTGAAGCTGCATTCATCCAAATAAAGGAGGGATATTCCATCACACCCCTGGCTTGTGCCTTGAAGATGGTAAACAAACTTTGCAGAGTCTGGAGATGGGTTACTCACTACAATATTCATAGCCTCTGAACTTCTCTTGTAGACACAATACTTATATAGCTAGTCCAATTCAGTTTCTGATCAACAGCAATTCCAGGGTGTTGACAGTAGGAGATCAATTTTATTCAACTTCAACTTAAGTGTTCTTAACCGGCATGTAAGTCGAGCTTGAAGCATTCTGTCCTGAACTTAATTCCTGTGGCATGGTAGATATTTCCCTGATGTCAACCTACTCAATTATCTTCACCTCCCATTATCTTCCTCGCTGCTTTATATAAGATGAAGATAACCTACTGTCTTCAACTTGAAGACACTAACTCCATTCCTCAAAACTCCATTTGGCTCAGTCTCTGTTCCACTCCAGTCCACAGTAACATTGCCAGCACTTTTCAACAGCTTTAAAAAATGTCTCTGGAGCAGATGAAGTCTCTGCAGAAATTCTGAAGCACAATGGATCTACACTCTTGGCTTGGCAGGACAATGTTATTTCCGTGATTTGGAAAGAAGAGTGTATGTGGAGGATTTAAGGGAAGCTGTGATAGTCTTTATATTCAAGAGGGGAGACAGGCCTGACTGCAATAACTGCAGAGGACTCTCCCCGTCATATGAAAAATCATTCTAAGAATCCTTCTAGGTTGTTTCCTTCCCATTTTTCAAGAAAAGCAGAGTAACGTTCTAGCTCAGCAACAAGCATGATCTTTACTGTGTGATAAATCCAATAAAATACAAAAGTAAAAGCATAAATAACTGCACATGCCTGTTCTTATACACAGGGAGCTTGGGAAGGAGCTTTTCATAACCAAGAGAATCTGGATAAGCTCGGGTTGTTTTATTTAGATCAGAGAATGTGGGGGAGGGGGGGGGAGACCCTGATTGAGGTACATCAGATCACGAGGAGCACAGACAGCATGAATAGAAAACAGCTGTTCCCTCAGTAATGAGGGGACATAATTTTAAAGTGAAAAGCAGGTGGTTTAGAGGGGATTTGACAAAAATAAATTTCACCCAGAAGGTGGTGGGAATCTGGAACGCACTGCCTGGAAGAATAATTGAGGTGGGAAACCTCACAATCTTTAAAAAGTACTTGGTTGAGCACTTGAAATGTCTTAACATTCAAGTCTATAGGCCCAAGTGCAGGAAAGTGAGACCAGTGTAATTTAGAGTAGTTTTAACAGTACAGCTTGGATGGATTGAAGGGCTCTTCTATTCTGTATAATTCTATTATCTCACTAACTGACTCTGTCAACCATAAACAGGCCATGGATGGGAGCACACAGCAGGGAGTCAAGGGGACCTGTTGTGCTGCTTAGGCGGAGATCTGAACCTACTGTGCATGGGTTTTTGGGGTGGGGGGGACAGGGGTCAGTCATTGAGCTTAGATCAGAGATGAGGCGCTGTTTGGGTCCAGCATCAGGGAGCTCGGGCTAGGAGCAGCATTGGGGCCCATGACTTCCGCCCATGATCCTGACCATGAAGATTTATAGAGGGTCTCTCTCAAAGTCAACTGCCAGATTAAATTTGGCGTTATCTTCCATCTACTCCATGATGATATGCAAGTTGTGATCCACATCAACAAAATCACCACAAAAACATCAGTGAAGACCAAGGGCAAACATGTTTGTATAAGTTATGTGGCTGCAATACTGCACCTTACCTCTAGAAAATGACTGACAATGGTGAAGATGCTTTCACAGAACAGAGGGGAAAACAATTCAACCCACATCATATTAACCAAAACAAAAAATTAATTTAGACTTTGAATTCCAGTATGTGGATGATTCCGCATATGCACTCATTCTGAAAATAAGCTCCAGGTCACTGTTGACTCCTTTCTGGAGCAGATGAGAAATTGGGGTTTTTAACAAACATCCAAAAAAGCCTAAGGTCACCTTCCACAGCATATGGTTAAAATCAGTGTTAAGTCCCTGTTAATGTAGTTACGGAGATTAGTTGGAGGGGTGAACAACAGCTTGTTACTTCACTAAGGAACCCAGGAATCTTGTTCAGTAAGTCCATCATTCCAGTCAGAAAAATGGTACCTCTGCTGCAAACACAGAGAAAGCCTTCTCAGGCAGTGAAAAAAGGGACTAATTTCTCTTCAGCTGCAAGAATATATTTCTCTTCTGAAGCTCAGTAGCAATTTCTTTTGGAAAGCCCAGAAACCCCAGATGCCATCTCCCCCAGATGTGACAAAGTCTGCAAATTTAGCATTGGGGTCATCAGCCTTCTCAAAAGCCATCAAACCAGATTGACCATAAGACCATAAGAAATAGGAATGGAAGTAAAGCCATTTGGCCCATCAAGTCATTCAATCATGGCTGATGGGCATTTCAACCCCACTTACCCGCACTCTCCCTGTATCCCTTAATTATAAGACCATAAGAAATAGGAGTGGAAGTAGAGCCAAGTCATCTTTGAGCTGAACAGACTGCCTAAAAAAGTAATACTTATCACAAAAAAAATGACCTCGTGCACACTGCAGATAGCATTCCATATATAAATGGCACCCAGTTGACAGGCCAAATGAATGCAAATTTCATGCTGAACAGAATAGTTATGTCATGCAGGATTGAAAGAGACTATTGTGCTGATAGCACCAGTGCCAAACCTTAATATATGCTTATACGCCATTCCCTTCAGCCATTGCCCTTGAATTAGTTAGCTATTTATTTTGGCTATTACTTTTAACACTTTGCATAGTTACAATGTGCATTATTAACAGAGATTGGGTTGCTTAGCAGTATAATATTTGTTTTGTTCACCAATGTGCAAGTCAGGCAGAATGCTCCAGAATTGTCCTTAAACTGTATATTCCTGAATGTGCACATATTTCTGGATTCGGTTGACACATCACTTAACTGTGGTTGGGTGCATTTATGACAAGGAAATTTATGAATTTAAATTACATTGGATACTTTAGTAGAAATCAAAAATAGCAATTATAAAACATATTCAGCATTTTCACACAAGTTACACATATTCAAAAGTTATATAATTTACTTGTACAAACAAATATTGAGGAAAAAGCCCGCTACCATATATCAAGACATTGTGACCAGAACCGTCATTAATCTCATATCTGGTGGATTTATTCCTTTAACTGCCTCCAAATAAAAACACTGCACTAGGTACCTGCATGAATTGCAGAAATGTCTGCTTTATTTTTATGTATATATGGAACATTCATTATTCCAGCCCTATATTCAGCCCCCTCTCTCATCCCCCTTTTCTGTACATTGATGACTTAATCAGTTCCAACTCTTGCTCTAACTATGAAGTGGAGACTTTGGTTGGCTTTGTTGTCAATTTACATCCTTCCCTCAACTTCAGCTGGTCCATCTCAGACTCTTCCTTACCTCAACTTCTTGTCTCCATTTCTGGAACTGAGTGATCTATAAAATGTTCATTAAAATGCCACAGACTATATTTCCTTACAATCTGCTTCTTGTAATGGCTCCATTTCATTCTCCTTATTTCTCTACATCTGCAGCATCTGTCTCAATAATGCGACCTCCTGCATCAGCTCTTCCAATATCTCTTCTTTTCCCTCAGCAGAGGATTCCTACCCAATATGATTGGCAGTACCTTCCATCATGTCAAATCCATTCCATGCACTTTTAGTCTTGACACTCTTCTTTCTTATCAAACCATAATAGGGGTGACCTTATTCTCAATCTCCACCTCACAGCCTGTGTTCAAAGCAGCATTTTCTACTAACCTCAGCATGATACAAGCACATTTTCATCCACCTTCTTGATTCAGCATTCCCTCCATGACATCGTAGTCCACTCTTCAGTAACCTATAAAATCCCATCTCTTTCCTACAGCACCTTTCCATGCAAGAGTAAAAGATCAACACCTTCCTCCCGTCTCATTGTCCAAGGTTCAAAACACATGTCCAAGTGAAACTGCAATGTTCTTGCATTCCTTTCAATTATTATACTGTATTTGCTGTTCATGATGAGCACCTTTCCACACTGAGGTAACCAAGCATAGACTCCGGGACTGCTCCATCGAACATTTCATTCAGTTGTGAGCAAGATCCCAAGTATATGATGTTTATCACTTTCATTCTAAATCTTGCTCTCAAAACCTTTTTGTCTATGGTGTTCCACTGAATGTCAATGCAAGTTCAAGGAACAGCACCTTATCTTTTGACTTGGCACTCTACAGCCTCTGAACTCAACATTATGTTCAACAGCTAGATCATAAACTCTGGCTCCATTTTGTCCTTTTAATTTTCTCTCTTTTTGTTTTTTGGGTTGGTCTTGTCTGATCATTTTATCCCTTCATCTTGCATTCAGATTTTCTAAATGTTGCAAGACACACCTCACTTGGACACCATTGTTCCTTTGCTACATCCATAGGGCACTCTCTTTGGCTATTGGATTGTGATATCTTTTGTTATTTAGTATCGCTTGGTCTCCAATTTAGTACACATCTTCTCCTTTTTGTCTCTTGTCCCTTCCACCTTTGCTATTCTAAAATCTCTTATATTTCTATCTTCCTTCAACTCTGCTCCAAAGGCCATCAATCCAAAACATGAACTCTCTTTCTCTCCAAAGATGCTGCCTGGTCTGTTGAATCTTTTCAGCATTTTTAATTCCAATTTCAGATCTCCAGTATCTGCAGTATTTGTTTTTTTTTATATATATTACGTCTTATCAGTAATCCAAGAACACTGGAGATTACTGTATTCACATCTGAAAGAGGTCTGCAAAAAACATTGCCTCAGTACCAGAATTTTTCACTCACTCATTATATTAGGTCTTAAATTCAATGTATCAATCACTTTATCAGCAAACTGATCCATCTGCAATACTATATTTGCACTTAACTGGTCTACACTGGTCACCCTGTCTTCCATGGAAATTCAGTTGGCAAAAAACACTGGCTGCTGCTTTTTGGTCATAGACCATTCCTTCCACTGCCCCTATAGAATCACAGTTACACCAATGACTGCTTTCAAATTAGATGAGCTCATGTTAAAGGTATGAGGAATACACTGGTCACAATGTAGATCTGTAACATTGGTCTTACATAGACATTGGCTTGTGGATTTATCACAACCACTTGATCTATTTAGTGTACCTGCTTTGTCACAATTTCAAGGTAAACAGGCCAAGGAGTTACTTGAACATAGATTGTAATAGCCATCTCGGCAAATGTCACACCACTGTAGTTCAATGTTAGGTTTGCAAACACGCTGACCTGTTTTCGAGTCATTTATGAATCCAAGGACTGATACTGCTGAGTCACACTCACAAGCCTCACAGTCACCTGCATCGAGTCCACAGAAATTACCCAATGCAAGTGTCACATTGAAATCCTTTGATGTTTGCCTTGCAGTTACACTGTCCACTGCAAGGGAGTACAGATCTGGTTTGCAGAACCATTAATATTGCAGTTACCTGGTTCACATTTGTCTGAATGTGAACTGTTCGGTAGTTTGATGCCAAAGTTGCACTGTTGATATTTTATTCCTGAAAGAAGTTTAAAATACAAAACAATAAATAATAAAAATGAAAATTAGAAATCAATCATGCTTGCTCATATGTGAATTTTGGCGGTATAAATTTTTAATGTTCAAATATTAATTGCATATATTCTCAAAAATGTTTTAAATGGAGCAACTGTTATTCTAGGAACCTTTTAGAATTATATCTGTGAATCTACCAACAGAAATGAAACAGTAAAAAAAACATAAGTTACAATTTTAAGTGTAGTTTCCTATGCATCTGATTAACATTGCCTTCAGTTAGTATAGACATCCAACAGGTTAAATTTATTTCCATTATCTCAAAAATGCAAAAATCTGTTACACTTGAAAACATGGTATGTGAAATAATATATTACACTAGAATAAAAATGCAGTAAGAAGTTCAGCAGAAAGCAACTGCTTGCACTATGATTGATGACTTACCTAAGGCATAACATTTAATTTCAGTAAGAAAAATAAAAGTACCAGCAACACTACAAATTTTAAAGTAACTGTATTGTGAAAAGAGTTATGACTCATTCCAAACTATTAAAATCAGTCTAGAGGGATTCACCTCATCATTTCTAAAAATATACATAGCACTTATTTGAATTTGTCATGCATGTTCATGACAGCTAATCTGTCTCCAGCGTTACTGAGCAAAGCCTACAGGGCATCGCGTTCAGTTTCTTACAGGGTTAACAAGAAAGTAGGGAGAGGTTTCCAGATCCATTAGGCATTTAAGGCACAATCTCTACCTGTCACTTTTTATTCTAGATAAGTGACCTACTTTACAAATTTCTTTGTATTGAATAATTCATTTACAACACAATTGTACAACCATATTAACTGTAGTAAAAATCAACCTCTTGTGCACCACTCTTGTACCACATACTTCAAAATGTAATGGTGTTATGAAGTTCTTTTTATGAATAACAAGGAAACAACAATGATGATAATGGATATAAGGTTCAAAACAGCAGTGGATCACCAAGAATATAATTCAGCCATTACTAGCTTTATCAAATTCTATTTCTGGAGCTCAGCTTGATAACAAAGGTAGAAATAATAATAGCAATAAAGATTTTCCAGTGTAGCAGAAAAGGTTATCAAATATCCTTCAACATCAAACCCGATCACATTTCATAAGTCTTCTTCACATCTCTGCACTGTTGCTTAATGTTGTTCATTACAATCCACATTAGCTTTAATCAGGGACTATTTTAGAAACAGCATTTAAAGCTAACTGCTATGCAAATGAAATGGTAAATTTTTTGATCCATATGTATGGACTGGGACACGTTCTGCTACAATGCAAAGCACACTTTATCAGGAATGCTCCCTGCATAATATTCCCATACATCAAAATTTCAAAGTGCATTATACACACAATGTATTTTGAGCACTTGATAAATTTTGCCCCATGTAGCTGTTACTACCTTCCAGTAAGTTGCAGGTAACAAATTGCTTTAATCAAATCTAATTTCTGAAAATACCAGTGGGAACCGCAAAACATAAAAGCAAGTATCACAAAAACATGATAAATAACAGAGAATATGGTAGTTTGTTATAATCAACTTGGCAGTGAATTGCAAAATTAAAATTATCTGGCCCTTGATAACTAACCACATACGTATGATCTTTGAAGTAAAGATAAGTCTCTTGCGTTTCATAAGAATTGTTCAAAGGCATATAGTAACAGAATGAAAAGATTTATCATAAAGTACCTCACCGCATGCAAATCGTTTGAAATAGTACTTTAAACTGGACTTTAAAGGCAATTATATAGATGACTTGTGTGTTCAGAATACATCAGATAATTATAACCTTTCATATGTGTCTGAGATGTTTAGCAAACATTTGTTTAATTTCTTCATAAGAATGGTTAGTGACTGACAAACTTAGGGTCAAATTCATAACCAGCAGGATATGATACACAAAATCTTATATTTCACCTACTGATAACATTTGCTTTGCACTTGCATTGACCTGAATTTTGGTGACAGGTAATATCTCCATTCACTGTCCCAAAGGTATTACAGTTACAAGGAATGCAGCCATCAGGGTCTGAGAAGCGCAGATTATAGAATCCATCCTGGCACTGATTACACTGTCTGCCAGACATGCATCTCTTGCATTTACACTGGCCTCCAATCTAAAGAGATTAAAAATATGCTGGGATGAGTGGAAGCAGATGATAGCTACAATGATTTGTTTTTCTATATTTCTAACAAAAATGTCAGCCAGAAAGGAGAATAGAGAGAAAGAGAAATGAACGGTAGGAAGAGAAAGACCACAAAACTCCATTCACATGAAACAGAAAGTATTTCAGCAAATGAAAATAGAAACAAAGAAAACAATGTTAAACTATGAAATTGAAGGCATAAATAAGGAAAGTATATACTCAAGAATGGTAAATCCAACTTTTCACAAATATTTCATCCATGCGAATATAAAAAAATCCTCTATAATGTTTCATTCTTTCTCTTCATTTAATTAAATCTTAATGTTTATTATTGATTGAGGGAGAGAGTCCAAGACAAAGACATTCGCTGAGGTCTAAAATATCCTGCAGGTTTTGATACCTTTAGAGCAAAACTTTGTTATTGCAGTATAAAACAACCAATAAAGCATTTGCAAACTCAACAAAGTAAATCATGACTTTGCAGATAAAGTGAGTGATATCTGGTTGACAGTCCAAATTACATCTCTTTTGATTTTTATTTTCATTGAAGTCAATTGTAAAAGCTTACTTATGATAATGCCTCATATTTTGATATAGTGAACAAATTACATATTTTACAAATAAACACTAGTCAACACCTCTGGAGCAGGCAGGACCCGAACCTGGGTCTCTTGGCTCAGAAGTAGAGATTCTATCACTGCACCACAAGAGCTTTACTTGAACAAATTATATTCTATACACACAATACATTACATTGACTAAAAATAAACTGCTGCATCTTGAGTAGATTAGTAGCTTATATAATATTCAAATGTCTTCCCTACATACTTCTCAAGATCATCTATGAGGAGGCTAAGGTGTTCTGAACAATGTTAACTGAATGTATATGCCCTTCATTAACACAAACAATGAAATCTTGGCTAAAATTCCTTGGCAACCAATCAGAGGCCTATTTCTTGAGATTCTGCACTTTAGACATACAAAATTAATAAATAAACAATTGATTTATCACAAACAAATACAGAAAATGTTGAAGAAACTCAACAAGTCTGGTAGCATCTGACACAAAAACAGAGTTAATGCTTCAAGTCTGATCTGAATCTTCTTCAGGACTGAAAGGGGTTGGAAAATGTCTTGATGTATATACATTTCTCAGAGATACATAGAAAATAGGGACAGGAGTGAGCTATTTTGCATTTCAGGGCTGCTTCTCCAGAGGCAAGGGTGGAGGGGAGAGGTAGTGTGGAGATCCATTGCAAAAACATTGTCAGTGGTAGTGAAAGAGAAAGAGAGAGGTAAAATGGATGTAAATTAAGCTGTGCAAGTAAGAGAATGAGTTCTCTACTGAGAACTAAATAAATAAGACAGAAGCTGTGGAGGTGCAGAGGGGGTAGGAAGAACATATGAGAACTGACATCCTGCACTCAGGTTCTGAAGTTATGGAATGTAATATTATGAATAGAGGCTATACAGAGCCAAAGCAGAAAATGGTGTATTGTTCCTCAAGTTTGCACTGAGTTTGTTTGGAAGTGGAAACTAGCCCAGGTCAGAAATGTTGGCATTTCAGCAAGGTGGCTTATTAAAATGTCATGCATTGATTTTATCATCTTGTATGATAGGAGGTATATCTATACATTCAGTAACAGGTAACCTTTAATGATGCTCAAGACTAATGGCTTTGTGTGGTTTTCTGTTTCAATTGATCGAAACATTTCAGCAATTAGTTTATTGATTTGTAAGATATACAAACAAATCCATGCTCTTACAAGAATACAAGTATCAGTACAATACTTGGATTCTAGATTCTATGAGAATCATGGATGAAGATTGATCTGGACTACATCTGTAAATGAATAAAGGTAGTTCTTTAGCATCAGAATTTGTAATGGGGGAAGGGTGGAGAGGAATTAAATCATCCATGGTTAAACTATTAACCATGATATCCTGTCCCTTGACCAAAACTAACAGCAGTTCATGTTACACTATTGGCCAAACCTACGGGTTAGAAAATCAAGTGACAAGAAGTTTTGAAACATTGAGTACCAATGGATACTTCCACCCCAAAGCCGACTGTATCATTCAATTAGATCTTGGTCAATTGATGTTCCAATTCTATCAGCTTTCCTTCTTCCTTTGCAAGTTGTTAAACAACATTGCTTGTTTTGATAGCAGTAATCTTGAAAATAAAACTTACTGAATCACAATACTCTAAGTGCAGGAGTAACATTGTTTGGAACATTAATGTCTGTCTGTTCAACTAGAAACCAGAATTGCCTTTCAGTAAACACATTGGAGTCTTGCAGTTGACAAGCAGTGGAGGAGGTAATGTTTGGTAGCTGCCAGTGGTGCTATGCCCATCAACAATCCATCCCTGTTTGCCCCAATTCTTAACCTCTTCCTCCCAGTTATTACTGGGATTTTCCCTGCGGCAGGAATAACCTGGCATAGCGCAAATAACCATTGCTCAACTTGCAGTGCTGGGACAAGAGAACTACCAGCTGTTGTGGTTCTGTTCGCCGAGCTGGGAATTTGTGTTGCAGACGTTTCGTCCCCTGTCTAGGTGACATCCTCAGTGCTTGGGAGCCTCCTGTGAAGCGCTTCTGTGATCTTTCCTCCGGCATTTGTAGTGGTTTGAATCTGTCGCTTCTGGTTGTCAGTTCCAGCTGTCCGTTGCAGTGGCCGGTATATTGGGTCCAGGTCGATGTGCTTATTGATTGAATCTGTGGATGAGTGTTATGCCTCTAGGAATTCCCTGGCTGTTCTCTGTTTGGCTTGTCCTATAATAGTAGTGTTGTCCCAGTCGAATTCATATTGCTTGTCATCTGCATGTGTGGCTACTAAGGATAGCTGGTCGTGTCGTTTCGTGGCTAGTTGGTGTTCATGGATGCGGATCGTTAGCTGTCTTCATGTTTGCCCTATGTAGTGTTTTGTGCAGTCCTTGCATGGGATTTTGTACACTACATTGGTTTTGCTCATGCTGGGTATCGGGTCCTTCGTTCTGGTGATTTGTTGTCTGAGAGTAGCTGTTGGTTTGTGTGCTGTTATGAGTCCTAGTGGTCGCAGTAGTCTGGCTGTCAGTTTGGAAATGCTCTTGATGTATGGTAGTGTGGCTAGTCCTTTGGGTTGCGGCATGTCCTCATTCCGTTGTCTTTCCCTTAGGCATCTGTTGATGAAATTGCGGGGGTATCCGTTTTTGGCGAATACATTGTATAGGTGTTCTTCTTCCTCTTTTTGCAGTTCTGGTGTGCTGCAGTGTGTTGTGGCCCTTTTGAATAGTGTCTTGATGCAACTTCTTTTGTGTGTGTTGGGGTGGTTGCTTTCGTAGTTCAGGACTTGGTCTGTGTGTGTGGCTTTCCTGTATACCTTTGTGGTGAATTCTCCGTTAGGTGTTCTCTGTACCATCACGTCTAGGAATGGGAGTTGGTTGTCCTAGAGAGGACTAGAGAGGAAGAAAAGGACAACCAACTCCCATTCCTAGACGTGATGGTACAGAGAACACCTAATGGAGAATTCACCACAAAGGTATACAGGAAAGCCACACACACAGACCAAGTCCTGAACTACGAAAGCAACCACCCCAACACACACAAAATAGTTGCATCAAGACACTATTCAAAAGGGCCACAACACACTGCAGTACACCAGAACTGCAAAAAGAGGAAGAAGAACACCTATACAATGTATTCGCCAGAAACAGATACCCGCGCAATTTCATCAACAGATGCCTAAGGGAAAGACAATGGAACGAGGACATGCCACAACCCAAAGGACTAGCCACACTGCCATACATCAAGAGCATTTCCGAACTGATAGCCAGATTACTGCGACCACTAGGACTCATAACAGCACACAAACCAACAGCCACTCTTAGACACCAACTCACCAGAATGAAGGACCCGATACCCAGCATGAGCAAAACCAATGTAGTGTACAGGATCCCATGCAAGGACTGCACAAAACACTACATAGGACAAACAGGAAGACAGCTAACGATCCGCATCCATGAACACCAACTAGCCACGAAACGACACAACCAGCTATCCTTAGTAGCCACACACGCAGATGACAAGCAATATGAATTCGACTGGGACAACACTACTATTATAGGACAAGCCAAACAGAGAACAGCCAGGGAATTCCTAGAGGCATAACACTCATCCACAGATTCAATCAATAAGCACTTCGACCTGGACCCAATATACCGGCCACTGCAACGGACAGCTGGAACAGACAACCGGAAGAGGCAGATTCAAACCACTACAAATGCCGGAGGAAAGATCACAGAAGCGCTTCACAGGAGGCTCCCAAGCACTGAGGATGTCACCTAGACAGGGGACGAAACGTCTGCAACACAAATTCCCAGCTCGGCGAACAGAACCACAACAACGAGCACCCGAGCTACAAGTCTTCTTACAAACTTTGAAGAACTACCAGCTTTCAGACTGGCTGTCATTTCTTGGAGGAGGGATGTCCTCCCTAAAGAGACTGAAGACCCACCTCAAAGCAACAAACAACTCAACATCAGTAAAATGGCTGAAGGGCAAGTAAACAAAGCACAGGCAAGTTTGCCCTGGACTCTTACATTAGGGGAAGATGGGACAACATCTCTGCTCTCATTTTTGCCCTGTGCAGCAAATAGAGAGAGTTATGAACCACCTCTATCATGACACGGAGAGGTTAGCAGAATAGAAAGGCAAACAGCAGATGGAAGTTAAGAAAACTAAGTATCAGATGATGCATTTTTGGCAGGGGTAGACCTAATGACACAGATCTAAAGATTGTGCAGGAATCTGGCGTTGCATAAGTGTTGATCTTTGAAGGTAGCAGAACATAACAAAAAAGTGGTTGGCAAAGCATTTGGCATCTTGGGATCTGCGAATATAAACACTAAGCTTGACTTTCCCCTCCCTTAAGCGACGAGAATAATGGCAGAAATAATCAGTCAGGTGAGAGTCCAAAAATCAGATTTCACCGTCAAGTTGGATTTTAGCAAGTAGATTCTCCCTTTTCAAAAAGGTAAGTTGATTTTTTTCACCATTGAGTGGTATGAAGCCTATCTGCATTCATTTTCATCTCAATAATTGCACAACTCGCTGAAATAAACTTTGCCTTCATAATTCTGCAGAATGGAAATACTCAACACTTCAGAAACCTGGCTGCAGATAGCATGTGTGTATGTACCTGGTGACTTGATCTTTGTCTAATTTTGGTGATTTCTTTGTTTCAGCTGCCTCTACCAAAACATTGTCAATTTTTGTTGTTTTCACTTTTGTTGTAAACTCGTCAGCTGCAATGGGTGTGTGAAAGAGGACAAAGGCAGGATGTGTCCCTGGGCTATCAGAGAACACAACTCGGGAATGCATCACACCAGTTTCTCTTTCAGGAAGACAATTTAGCGTACAAGATCAGCCAACAGTTTCCACCTCACAGAGGCTATTTAGAGCTGAAGGCAAGACAGCAACTAGTGGCTTAGGGAACAGTAAAGTGGCAATAGGGAATGGGGAGGTAGATTTTGTTAAAAGACACAATGTTGAATTAGAATGGGAAAAGTGAAGCATGGTGAGTGGGCATAGGTAGAATCCAATCAGTCAGGGTCACAGTCACACAGGGAGAAAGTGAGGACTACAGATGCTGGAGATCAGAGTCAAAGAGTGTGGTCCTGGAACAGCAGAACCGGTCAGGCAGTATCTGAAGAGCAGGTGAGTCAATGCTTCAAGTGTAAGTGCTTGATCAGGAACAAAGGGGTGGCCCAAGGGACTGAGAGATAAACAGGAGAGGGGCGGGCCGGGGGGGAAGGTAGCTGGGAATGTGATTGGTAGATGACTGTGGGGATGAAGGTGATAGGTCAGAGAGGAGGGTGGAGCTGACAGGTCAGAAGGAAGATGGACAGGAAGGACAATTCAAGAGTTTCACCAGTTTCCCCATTCCTCCTCCCCCCACACCCCACCCACCTTATCCAGATTCAACCTTTCATCTTGGCACTGACCTCTTGAACTGTCCTACCTGTCCATCTTCCTTCCTAGGAGGAGAAAGTGAGGTCTGCAGATGCTGGAGATCAGAGCTGGAAATGTGTTGCTGGAAAAGCGCAGCAGGTCAGGCAGCATCCAGGGAACAGGAGAATCGACGTTTCGGGCATACCCTCCCCTCCACTCTCTTCTCCAACTATCACCTTCACCCCTACCTTCATCTATCAATTGCATTCCCAGCTACCTTCCCCTAGCCCCGCCCCCTTCCCATTTCTCTCTCAGCCCCCCTTGGGCCACCCCCTCATTCTTGAGGAGGAGCTTATGCTTGAAACATTGACTGTCCTGCTCCTCGATGCTGTCTGACCAGTTGTGCTTTTCCTGCATCAGACTCTTCGACTCACAGACACACAGTCAGCCCAAGGTCTGGGCCATTTCTAGTTGACATGGCAGGGTGGGGGTGGATGGAGTGGCCACTGTCAATCAGGCAGTTCATACAGTTTAAGTCTATGAATGACACAAATTCAGAGTGAGGATTGAGGCATAGTCAGTCCTGGAAGACAAATAAAATAAGCCTAGTCAATCAATCAGGGAGATCATGCAAATGCAATCTAAGGGACAGACCATGGTCATTTGAAGGGAGTGGATCATACATAAACAGAGGGTTTCTGGGGTCTGTCCATAGTATTGTCAAGGCTGCAGGCAGCTCAAGTCTAGGTATTAGCCTGGTTGCATAGGCTTGCCCTCCTATTATCCCTGCAATGATGTAGCATGCAATGAATATTTCCTGTAACTCTGCAATGCTGAGTAATCTCATTGACATATCCACTGCTCTGCCATTATGAGATTTAAGTCTATTCCCTTCACTCCACTCCATAGTTCTGATATTGTGACATTATAATGCGGTCATTGCTAACCTTACACCCTTTGATTTTCTAGCACTGCTTTGAGAGACCCAGACACGGATAAACCTTTCCCTCCGAGAGCCTGTAGATCCATGAGAGATTTTGCCATTGCTCCCAGGTGATGCGTGTGCAGGGTTGACTGATTGAATGTCCCAGCCCCTGGTTCCTTCCTGAGATATTATTGTTAACATCAGTGTCCCTGAGAGTAATCTGGAGCTCTTGACTCCAATCCCCAGTTTATAGGTAGATGGGGTCCTGCTGAGGAAGACAATCTCTAGTTCCCCATTTTTCCTGATTATAAAGAGGTAGAAAGGTGCAGTGATTGTAAAACATCACAAACTTTCATGGTGGGAGATGATCCACATCTTTCACATCTGGGAACCTTTTCTGCTCTGACTGGTGTAAAAAAGATGACAGCAGATGTCAGAATAGTGCATGCGAATAGGTACTTAGAACAGTGCAGATTATATACAATAATTGAACAACGAGTGCCACCAAATGTATCAGGTGTGTTCGACATCTAGGTGCAGCGTGAGATGAGGAAGCCCACTGACTTGTATGTGCTGGTGACTTTGAAGATTTTGGCAGGTGTCCTCTGGGGACTCGACCTGTTGAGAATCTCCTACACAGGTACAAGCACACACTCCTTGGCCTCAGTTGCTGGAGGCAACAGGGTGACCGATATAGAGTAGGAGAAGGGGAAGGGCACCATTAAATTATTCTGGGAAGCACAGACAAAAATATAAATTAGGATTTGGAGTAGGCCATTCAGCCCTTCGAGTCTGACCCACCATTCAATAAGGTCAAGGAAGACCTGATTGTAACTTCAAATTACTGTCCCATCTATCCCAATAACCTTTCAACCTCTGGGGCTGGATGGGGTGGGGGAGCCTAACAATGATCTATCTACCTTTGCCAAAGAAGGTATTAAAAGCCTCTACTTCCACTACCTTTCAAAAAGAGTGTTCTAAAAATTCATGACCACTGAGATTAAAAAAATTACCTATTCTCCATTTTAAAGGGTGACTATTGATTTTTAAAGATTACTCCAGTTCTAAGTTGTCCCAAAAGAGGAAACATCCTCTCCACATCTATCCTGTCAAGACCCTTCAAGATACTACATGTTTCAATCAAGAAATCTCCTTCTCGCTTATCTCCAATAGATACAAGTCGAGTCTGTCTAGCCTTTGCTCAAAGCACAATAATCCAGTAAACTGTCTCTGAACTGCTTCTAACACAATAACATCCTTCCTTAAACAAGATAGCCAGTGCTGTGGATGCAGTCTCACAGTGCTTCTGTAACTGAACCAAACCCTCCAAACTTTTGTATTCAGTTCACCCCACGTTAAATGATAACATTCTATTAGCTTTCTTAATTACTTGTTGTACTTTCATATGAAACGTTTTGCAGTTTATGGATGAAGGTGCCCAGATCCCTCTGCACCTCAAGAAGTTCGTTGGTTGCCTGCCTGTTTCTCCTCCTCCATGTGGACCAGGGCACCACCCAATCTCTTTGCAAAAGCAGGCGTCTGGATTGAGATCGAAGAGCCTTATTTCTCTTCTCAACTTTTCAGTGGTTCTGAGCGCCCTGGTTCCATTGCCCTTTCCTCAAAGAGGTTGAGAATCTTTGTATCCAGCATCCTTTCATCAGTCTTATCCCTCTCTTTGCAATTGTGGGCCAGACGTTTCTGCATGAGGGTCGCAGAAGGATTTAGTGTAATGGCAATGAGTTCATGAGCACATTGTGAGCATGCAAAACCATGTGAGATGGTCAGCTAATCCCAAGGGGTCAGTATGAAGTGAAGTGCACAGGGAGGATTGCAGCTTGAGAGCATGACATAGATGTGATCCTTTGTGTGTGCATCATACATGTGATTCTGAGGCTTGAAACAGCAGACATTGACAGAGTGATAGCCCTGTGAAGTAACAGAGTGAGATGGCACCACACCCCTCTGTAGAGGACAGCTAATCATCCATTGTTTTATGGCAAGGATGCTGGGAACATTCCACTTGCTCACCTCTTCTGACTCACTGAACCACTTGCACAACTTGCTTGCATAGAAAATAAAGCTAAGAAGGTTTTAATCACATGAGATAACTTATTCCAGGAATGGCACATGTGACACCATCTGAGGCTCCTGCTTCCGTACTTCAACTCCAAATTTGAAAGTCTCAGCTACTGAATAAAATATCTACTGAACCATCACAATGCTGGCTAGCTCCAACCAGAATACTGAATCAAGCTCTGTCCATGATGTTTTAAGAAAGATGTGAGACTCTGAAAGAGTTCAAGGGATGAAAGATTTTAATTAAAAAGTTGGGTTGGTTCTGTTCTCCTTGGAACAAAGGAGATTAAGGGAACATTTGATATAAACATACAAGAATATGGCAGTTTTGGATAAAATAGACAAAGAGAAAACATTCCTAGTAGTTGATTATACAAAGAGAAGGGTACACAGACTTTAGGTTTTGGGCAAGAGATATTGGGGAAAAGTGAGGAAGAATCTTTTATGCAATGAGGGATAATGACCTAGAAATGCTGTCCATGTAAGTGATGGTAGTGGAAACAATGATGGGCATGAAAGAAAGAAACCTGTAGGATGATAGGCATTGCACATGGGAGTGGAACTGAATGGCATGGATTCTCAGGGTCAAATAACTTCCTTCTCTAGCATAAATGAGACTGAGTCTAAGAGTGGAACATCAAGAAAGTGTCCTGTGTTTGAAACAAGTTTTCATAATTTGAAATGCTTTGGAATGATTCAAGATAATTAAAAAGATTGATGTAAAATTACTGGCATAAGAGGGAATGTGTATTTTAAATAAGATGGAGCCACTGTTTTTGCTTTGTCAAGATTTATATCACAAAAGGCTATGAGTAAGATTGAAATCGTGAATGAAAAGGTGAAATCTATAAATTAAATTATAGACAGTTCATTAAAAAAAACTTTAAGATGGCACTGTTAAACACTTTGTTTCCATCAGTCATATTTGAACCATGGAGGTGCTAAATTAATTCCCTGATTTCTGTTGATCGCTGATCTCAGTTAGCCATGTAGCATTAGAATTCATATCAAGACTCTTGAGTTGTGGGGATTCTACCTTATGATTCCAATATAATGACACTTGTTGGAAATGGGCTTATGTCAACAGCCAAAAAAAAACCACAATTGCCTTGTAAATGATGTCACGTACGTTTGAATAGTTTGGTATCACATGTTGTTAAGATTTGTACATAACTATTGGATACCTTGGTAAATGCTGAAAAATAAATGGGGGCTGATAATTCAATGTTTTCAGAGAGCCCAAATAAGAAAAGAAATCCGGTGAGGAAAACAACAACAAAACAACAGAAGCTGCTGTTCCTTTATCCTGATCCTGCGATCTTGGACTGCAGACACGTTTAACTGCCTGAGGAAAGACAATAGGCACCAAGAATTTATGCTATTGGGATCCTATATCAATAGGATGCCAATTGCATTTTAACCTAAACCTCACTAGGGAACACTCTACTGCCTTTACACAATGTGAAAGCATTTTGGCAGCTGTAGATAAGGGTGAAGAAATTCAAAAAGGTAGATTAGAAATAGTCTGGGTGCATAAGGAAAGTCACGTTTCCTCTGCCCCACACTCTTCCTGAATCTCTCTTCTTGGCACCAAGACACCATCCTGAAACCCCTGACCACTACTTCCTCAGAAGTTAGTGGGTAGCACTTATTTGCCCAATTTTTAACAACCAAAACCCACTTTCTCATTGTTTTGGGCGGAAAGTGGACCAGTGCCAATCCAAACTGCCAGGAGCAGCAGAAATCTACTCACTGTTTTATGCATGTTTCACAATTACATGTGATTTATTGTAATAATTGCTTTATAATTTATGTGATTTATGACATATAAACACATAAAGCATTTTCAGATTAATTGAGTTTTTGAACAATATGCTCATTGAAATTATGATTTATTTTTGAGTTAGATGTTTCAATTTAATTTGTTATCTTTCCTTTTCCTAATTTGTGTGTTTTATGCCATGTCCATCTAATTCTTGTTACAGCTGTTTAGCTTCTGGCTTTATTCCAGTTTCTTTCTTTCAGGCTTCTTCCTGTATATAACATAGGTGCAAACAATAAAAAAAAAGGGCTTTTACATTTTGAGTGAGACCTGGAAGACCAGAACACATAATATCATTGCATACACATGATATGCCAAACATCACTTCACATCACACGCATTTGTTAAACTATCAAATTATAAAATTAATAGACATCTGTTCATAATGAATAATGCTATATAAATGCAAGTCTTTCTTTTATTACAGTGGCATGATGATTAGTAACAGAAAATGTTACCCTATCATAGTTTAACAAAAGAAAGAAGACACAGTTTCATATATGTTTTTCACTCAAGATTGGCTGATCGCTGGATTCACTGTGGGATACTGGCACGATTTAAACAAATGAAAGCAGGAGCTTTTGCATTGTCCTGGTCAATATTCATAACTTTATTAATAGCACCTTCATCTACCTATTGCAATCTCAGCTACCTTCCCCCGAGCCACAGCCCCCTCCCATTTATCTCTGAGCTTCCCCCTGCCCCCCCCCACGCCCCACCCCGGCCCACAAGCCTCATTCCTGATGAAGGGCTTGTGCCCAAAACATCAATTCGCCTGCTCCTTGGATGCTGCCTGACCTACTGTGCTTTTCCAGGACCACACTTTCAACTCTAATAGCACTCAAGCAGATTATCTGGTCAGTTATCACCTTCCTATTTATTGAGTCTGACTACATTCAAACTTACTGCCATGTTTCCCGACATTATAATGGCAGACATTATTGCAAGAAGTATTTAATTGTCTATGAAGCATTTTGAGATGTCATAGGGACATGCAAGTTGATATACAAATTGTTATGTTCCCATGGACCAGACTATCAAGTTTAAGTTACAATCTAGCTAGCAACAAGTACCTTTCATTGAAAAAGTTGACAAAGTTTGAGATCACGGACACTTACTAAAAGAATAAGGTTGTAGGTTTCCATGATTTTGAGCAGACAACAAGAAACTTTACTACACAAAGGTTTATTTTCAGACATTTCATTACCATTATAGGTAACATCCTCCGGTGAAGTGCTGGTGTTGTGTCTCACTTTCTATTTATGTGTCTTGGATTCTTATGGTGGGTGATATCATTTCTGGTTCTTTTTCTCAGAGGATGGTAGATGGGGCTCAGATCGATGTGGTATTGATGGAGTTCTGGTTAGAATGCCAGGCCTCTAGGAATTCTCATGTGTGTCTCTGTTTAGCTTGTCCTGCAGTGGATGTGTTGTCCAAGTCAAAGTGGCGTCCTTCCTCACCTGTATGTAAGGATACTAGTGATAATGGGTCATGTCTTTTGGTGACTAGTTGGTGTTCATGTATCCTGGTGGCTAGTTTTCTGCCTGTTTATGCGATGTAGTGTTTGTTACAGTTCTTGCATGGTAGTTTGTAAACAACATTTGTTTTGCTGGTTGTTTTACATACAGTCTTTTAGTTTCATTAACCACTGTTGAAGTGTTTTAGTAGGTTTGTGCGCTATTATGATGCCAAATGGTCTTGGTAGTCTGGAAGTCATTTCAGAGATGTTGTAGATGTAAGTTAATATGGCTAGAGTTTCTGGGTGTGTTCTATCTACTTGATTGGATTTGTTGTTGAGGAATCGGCGGACTGTGTTTATTAGGTACCTCTTCTTCCTGAATATGCTGTATTGGCATTTTTCTTCGGCTGTTCATAGTTCTTGGATGCTGCAGTGTGTTGTGGCTCATTGAAATAATGTCCTGATGCAGTTCCGTTTGTGGGTGTTGGGATGATTGCTTCTGTAGTTAAGTATTTGGTTTGTGTGTTGTTTTTTCTGCAGATGCTGGTTTGAAGTTCTCCATTAACTGTTCGTTCTACTGTGACATCTAGGAATGGGAGTATGTTGTTGTTCTCCTCTTTTGTAAAGTTTATGCCTGTCAGGATATTGTTGATAATGTTGTAGGTCTCCTCTAATTTGTTCTATTTTGTAATCACGAAGGTGCCATCTACGTAGCAGACCCAAAGTTTGGGTTGGATAGCTGACAGGGCTGTTTGTTTGAGTCTCTGCATTACTGCTTCTGCTAGGAACCCTGATATTGGTGGTCCCATGAGTATTCCATCGATTTGTTTGTAGGTTTTGTTATTGAATGTGAAGTGGGTAGTGAGACACCAGTCTACTAGACTTCCAGACTACTCAGAACCCTTGGAATCATAGTCGTCCACAAACTTACCAACACACTTCAACAGCAGCTAATGAACCTGAAGGACCCTATGCAAAACAACCAGCAAAACACCATGCAAGGACTGTACAAATACTACATCAGACAAACAGGCAGAAAACTAGCCAACAGGATACACGAACACCAGCTAGCCACCAAAAGACTTGACCTACTATCATTAGTATCCTTACACACAGGCGAGGAAGGACACCACTTTGACTGGGACAACATATCCACTGCAGGACAAGCTAAACAGAGACACACACGAGAATTCCTTGAGGCTTGGCATTCTAACCAGAACTCCAACAATACACACATCGAATTAGACCCTACCTACCATCCTCTGAGAAAAAGAACCAGGAATGATATCACCCAGCATAAGAATCCAAGACACATAAGTACTTCACCAGAGGCCCACTAATGACGTCACCCAGTATGCTTACAAATCTAGGTTCAGCAAGAAAACTTACAACCTGCACCTCAACCTGAGCTACAAATCTTCTCAAAAATCGCATTAACTATACAAAGTTAGAACAGTAATATAGTGTACAATATATAAATACTAGCTGCATTCTAACATTAATTAGAATTAATCTGAGGTAAGTATAGAGGACAGATACATAGTCAAACACCCCAAAAACACATCAAATAGCAAATGCAGTCAAGGCAAATCCCATGCATTTCAAAGCAAACTGATAGACATTCGTGACACTGTGAGTCATCATACTTCATTAAACTTTACAAGTGATTCAATTCCTTCACATTTGAAGACTGAACTTTGGAACACCCACGAAAGCTGCTTAATTACTGATTGTCTCAATGGTAGTTCACCTTCTGGTAGTTCACTAGCCCAATGTGTTCTCTTGGATTCTCCATACTGTGCTCCAGCACCTTCACAAAGGTACAATTTCGGTTTGTCCATAGATAGCTAGCTTTGTTGAGCTAATACTATCCTTGTGTTTCTGCCACCTCAAATCTGTATTTGCACAAAACAATGTCACTTGTGGTCAAAGATTGAAAACTGAGCATTATTCTAGCCAAAGAGTGAGTTGTAAGAAACTTCAGAGAGATGGCTGTATGAAAATCTGAAACTTGGGTTGTGACCCTCAAGACCAGTGGAAGAATGAAGTAACCATGTGCATCTGTGTTACAGTTAACCGATGAGGAATCAAGGCATGACCTTGAGATATTCACTACCATACCAAAGCAAGTAAAGAAGAAATGTTAGTTGAGAAATGGAAATTAATCATTTGAACACAGGTGAAGGTTTGGTCAAGTTATTAGCTTTTATGGATAACATTTATCAAAAAGATAATTTACTAACTGCTTATGAGGCATGGTCAGACTTTGGCAAATTCAGAAAGAGTTCCAAAGAAGACTACATAATGAAATTCAGTCAACTGTATGCAAAACTGCAGTAATTCCATCTGGAAATTCCCCAGACTATGCTGGGACTTTAGTTATTGAATTGTGCCAAGGTATTGAGTTTAGACAGACTTGTAATTTTGACAGGAGTTAAATTTATGGATAGACACACGCTGCTAAAAGAAATATCAGAAGCATTAAAAGACATTCATTTGGGACTTACAATAGTAAAGTGAACCCCAGAAATGCCTGATAGTTAATCAATGTTTCCGATGTGAATCAAAGTACCGGACAAACGGGCCCACAGCACAAAAAATATAGGAGACAAAAATTAAATGAAAGATCAGATGAAAAAGATGGCGATATGGATGAAAGAGAAAAGTTTCAGCCCAGTGATGAATATGCTGGTGGCAGAATCTTTCAATTGTGTGGTATTAGACGTGGATGATACCTGTCATCATATGTGGAATAGACTGACTAAATCTCTATCTACACTTTTGATGCAATATGTGTCAGGAAAAAGTGACAGGAAGTTAGATGTTACTACATCAGAGACACGATTCTTGTGGAATATATCTGCAAGCATTGAGTCTAGTGAGGGGATCTTGTAGCAACACTGTTACATGGGGCAGACATGATATTGTTGAAATTGAACCCAACTGCAAAAGTTGCTGAGTTTATATGCTCAATAACTACTGATTCATGCAATAGTTCACACCACATTAATTCTTACAAATCATGGCTCACTGTGGCTGCGAATGTGCAGGGATTCCCAAGTCCTTTTACACTCTATATTATCTGCATGACATGTGCCAAAGTATGGGTGAACTGCTGCAGTTTTGAGCAAGCTCTTCACTTACCCAGTGAAGGTTTTTACAGGACTTGCATATCAATAGCAATGCAGTACCTATTTGACATGGCTAGCCTATTTATAAATGTACCATTCAAAGAAACCTTAGATATCTGCACTGTACCAGCATATCATGAGTACCAGTATGGTCCAATGGATTATGATGTGGGATCAGTTTGGGTGGAAATAAAAAATGGCAAGCAAAGTAAGTCAAGGATGAAAATTGTCTATAAGTCCTCAAAGAGTTGCCTTACAATAGATCAAAGTTGGGAAATAATTCAGGCATGTTAGAAGGGCAGTAAAGTTTTCATCGGTGTTTTTAATCTACATATTGATTGGGCAGATGGGCAAATGTAACACAGAAGACAAATTTATGAGTACAGGTTTTGCTCCTTCGAACAGTCTGTTGCAGAAAATAACCCAGAACAGTCTATTTTAGATCTAACATGTAATGAGGTAGGATTAAATGGCAATCTCATGGTTAAGGACCCTCAAGTGGGGAGAAATCACAACACATTAGAACTGCTAATTCAGTTTCAGGGAGGCCAACTTGGGTCTTAGTTTAGTGTTCTCAACTTAAATAAGGGCTATTACACAGGCATAAAGAAAGAGTGGTCGAAAGTGGACTGGGAAAATAGACTAAGGGGAATGTCAATGGATGAGCAATAGTAGACATTTAAGTAGGCATTTCATTTTCCTGAGCAAAAAATTGTTTCAAATCAAAAAGAATGACTTGATGAAAAGAATTAACCACCAGTAGTTAACAAAGGAATACATCCAATCAAAAACTAAGGCATACAAAGCAGGCCAGAGGTTTGAAAGTATTTTAGGAACTAGCAGTGGATGACGATGAAGCTAATAAAGTAAGCAGGCAAAAAATATTAAAACGAACAGTAAGAGCTTCTCTGATCATATAAAAAGAAAGTAGCTAATGTCAGTGTAGGATCTTTGGAGAGTGCAACAGTGGAATTGGTAGCGGGATACAGGGAAATGGCAAATCATTTAAACCGATATTTTGCATTGGTGTTCACTGTGAGGATACTATTACTATCTGAAATATAACAGTAAGCAAGGTTCTAATAAGAAATAAGATATTGCAACAGGATCTATCATGAGGGACAAAGTATTTGACAAACAAATGTTAGAGTTCTTTTTGAATACAACAAGCAGAGTTGATAAAGAAGAACTGGTAGATTTACTGCATTTGGAATTTCAGAAGGCATTCAACAAGTTACATATAAAAGGATATTCTACAAACTGGAGTTCATATTATTAGGGTAATATGGATGAAGGATTGGTTAATACACAGAAGACAGAGAGAGACAAGATTAATGGTTCTTTTTCAGATTGGAAAGATGTAACTGATAGAGTGCCATATCGGATCAGTCCTAGGGTTTCAACTATTTACAACTGAACTTATTGATTTGGAGGAGAGGGCAGAGTGTAATGTATTTAAATTTACCAACAATACAAAAATAGTGTGAGGGCTTGTTGCGATGAGTACACAAGGAATCTGAAAGGGGACATAAACAGATTGAGTAAATGGGAAAAATCTGACACATAGAGTTTGATGTAAGAAAGTATGAGGCCATGCACTTTGATAGAAAGAATCAAAAGGCAGACTATCATTTAAATGAATAGAGACTATAAAAAACTTGTAGAACAAAGGGATCTGGTTGTTCTTGTGCATGAAACACTGTAAAATCACATGCAGGTGTAGTAAATAATTAAGAAGGTGAATGGAATTTTGACCTTGACTGCTTTTGGAGTTTTTAAAGCCGGGAAGTCTTATTATACCTGTCCAGGATAATAGTGATATATTGTGTATTGATTTGGTCCCCATATTTTAAAAAGGGATACACTGGCATTAGAGTTTGTTCAACAAAAGATCTAATTCAGGTAAAAACATTGAAGTAATCAAAAATAGAAGCATTGTGTTTTAAAATTTCTATTATTTGAAGATTCTGGGAACATGAAACTTATTTTTAGTGATTCTTCTTATTAGTTTTAGAAATGCAAGTATCTGTGATGGATTCTCAAATGCAGAAGCTTTTACAATTCTTCCTTTCAGAGAAAGAGGTAAATGTTGCCCTTTAACTAAGGAAGTTATAATGATCAGAAGAGGTGCAAAAAGTATCTTTGTGTCAGAAACACTCACTCTTGTTAAAGTGTTGATATGTTGTTTTTCTTCACAAAAATATTGGAAAAAATTCTAAAAAGGGACTGACCAGCAATATGCATTGAGTGCTGCATCAATAATAAGTCACGATGTGATAACGTAGATTCATCAAAATGCTCGAATGCTGCTTTAAAACAAATGCTCTAGAATAGGGAGTTCTCCAAACTGAAATGGGTGGATAAAGCAGTCAGCTGTCTGAAAGAGATTTCCCAGGATGCTGCTGGAAATGGCGGGTGAGAGTCGGGGGAGGGATTGGATAGGCTGGGACTTCTTTCACTGGAACATAGGAGGTTGTGTGGTGATCCCACAGAGATTTATAAAATCATGAGGGGTATAGATATGGTGAATGGCAGGTGTCTTTTCCATAGTGTGAGGGATTTCAAGATGAGAGGGCATATTTTTAAGGTGAGAGAAGAAAGATTGAGCAAAGACATGGGGGCAATTTTGTTTACATAGAGAGTGGTTTATGTGTGAAATGAACATCCAGAGGAAGTGGGGAATGCGAGCATAATGAATGTTTAAAATACTTTCAGGTAAGTACATGAATAAGAAATATTTGGAAGGATCTGGGCCAAGTGCAGGCAGGTTTCAGATTATGTCGGACCAAAGGATCTATTTCCGTGTTGTGTGATTCCATGAAATGTGAAATGAAGCCAGTTATAAGGAAGCATTATGCATACTGAAAAGGGATGTCCAAAATTTTAATGTAAAAAGCAAAATCAAGAATATATGTTGTTTTTTTCACAAAATGTTGTCATTCTGTGTTTTCTGATTTGTTTGCTTTTCATGCTTAATATATATTAATTTATTTAAGGAAAATGGGTGTCTGTTATCTTCTAGTACAGTCTGGCAAGAGGCCAAGTGGAACTAGGGAAGTGTTGATGGTTATATGTTAGGTGAGGATAATTGGGTGAGGAACCTGCTTGGGTGTATAGGCGAAGATCAAGCAATCAATGATGCTGGAGTTGAGGTATGTGTGTTGGACTAATATTCTAGTTGGAACAGCCTGGATTCTGTCTAACCAATATTTCATTGTCTGGCGTTTAACATTCTTCACAGAGTTTCAGGTGGGTAAATTGCTCCCTGAATGCCCAGTGTGGCCTGCTGAGAAGTCTTCTCCTTGGCTGATGATTGCTTTAAAGCATAGTCAGAGATATTCTTCCTTCTGTTGTACAGGTTTAGCTGTGCCAAAATAAAAGATGGGTGTGTTAAATTCTAAAATGGCACCGCTGGTGCCAGATCAGGGCATCTCTCAATGGGATTTGGGAACAAATGTTTATTTTGAGTAATTAGATTGGGTGTTTAAACTGTACTCAAATTACTACCCTCTTTTTGAACCCCATGAAAGTTAAAGTTCACCTCAATTTCTGTTTGTTTTTCTACTGAGGACATGCTGTACAAGAATCAGCTGCCACGTTACCTTCATTAGAACATGGCTGCAATTCAAAATTTAAGCACATCATTGATTATGAAACACATAGGATGGTTGTGCAAGACACTATTTAAATGCAAACATTTTACCATGGCTTCTTATTGGGGTTTAATCTGAACCCCCTTTAATCAATGTATATTCTGGAGTATGTTATCTGCCATGTAGCATTAGGATGTGACTGTTACATAAATCTGAGAAAATATGGAATTTTAATGAAATTAAATGTTAATATTAGTGCATGAATTTTCTTCTTCCTGTTCAAACTGGGATGATTCTAAAAAGGAATAATATTATCAAAGAAAGTACCTTCCAAACACATGACCTCTACCTCCTAGAAGAACTATAGCAGTGAACACATGGAGATACTACCACCTGCAAATTCCTCACAAGGCCCCACTCCCCCTTAGCTTGGAAATATAATATTTTTCTTTCACTGTTAGTGGATCAAAACGCTGACATTTCCTTTCTAACAGCTTGGTGAGTGCATGCACACCACATTTACATATTATGATGTATGCTCCATAGAACTCTAGTTTTAGAGGAACCATTCCACAATTGCTCCTAGCTTCCAAGGGGAACAATTCTCTCCATTTCACTGTGTATCATAAGAAAAAAGTAATTTCTCTCAGTCTGCTAAGAATCCCTGAAAAGGTTTCCAGCAACATTCCCAACCCTGGTGATCCCCTTGCTCAGCCTCTCCAGGTTGAATCTTCCTGTGGCCTTACACCAGACTTCCTGAGATTCTGTACATCTCGCTGTGACAAAGCCAACTGCTCTGTCTTTTGTTTTCAGGGGTTATGCCAGGCACATGAATTTCAATATTCCATGACTTGGGTCCCCTTTCACCACAGCAACCAGACTACACACACTTTTGACAGGCAAAACTAATAGGATGTCACATGTCCCTGCTCATTGTTTCATTTACTGTGAGGTAAAGAGACCATTTCAAGAATGACCATCTAATGGCATCAGAGATCATAACATATCATAACACCATTCTGTTTCAATAAAGTTCAATGCAACCCAAAAAGAACAAAGTTATCTCTATTCTGGAAGCCCTGCAGCTATCTAGCTTGAATATTGACATGTGTGGCTTTTGATTTGAACAACAGTTTCCATTTTCATTACAGCAGGCATTGTTGATGGTGTGGTCTGAGTCTATTGGTGTCTACACACAATTTGCTCTTGGTACAGACCAGCTATCTAATACCTTTCCAATAGCTTGCAGCATTGATCCTGTTCTTGGAAGAAAACAAAACCTATGTTCAGTTCTCTCAATTTTGGTTTCTGTGACTTGTTGATTTTCCAACCAGGGCTAAGTATAGGGCTCAAGGTCCAATACACCTCTAAATAGGTCCCCAGCCTCTATTCCAAAAAAAGTTGAAAAACACAGTAATGTTCCCTTCCATCTCACTGACATGATTATACTCCATTTTGGCCTAACAAACTTCTCCAATAAAGCTTAGAATTCAGTAGGGTTGGCAAGCCTACCCACAAGTGAATCTCTAGAAAATCCAGGTTAATACAAATAAGTTTGGGTTTCCTTTGAACTCTGTTTTTTTGCACATTAATACTAGATACAATTTCACATGCTAACACATGCATTACATTATTAAGACTATTCTTGATATGTGATTCTCTCTTCCAGTTGTATATAACAGAGAGAAAAAAATGTAAGAATATAACAGCAATTAAGACTAAATGCTACAGCCTCTTACAAACGATATCAATGCATCAGATGAGCTGATGATGGTATGTTAGCTAAACTTGCAGATAACAGAAAGATAAGTAGGAAAGCGTGTTGAGAAGATGACATAATAAGGATGCAGAATGATGTAGATTGGTTGAGAGGGTGGGAAAAATCTGGCAGATGGAATGTAATCTGAGAAAATGTTTGAAGTTTGGTAAAGTAGGAAGTTGGGATTTAAATCTGTGCCTCATCAGCAGTTCTGATGGGTACAGTCATGAGAAGAGGAGGGTCAATGCGTTAAGTGAGCAGAGCCATAAGAATATTTGGATTTCTCTTCAGCAATTTGTTTACACCTCTCCACTGGACTGAAGGTGTTTAGGCAAACTTGTGGCATGTTAAAAGGTCAATATCTTTGTAAATGAATCCAACATCTCATAAGCAAACAATGGGTGATATCAAATATCGTCATTCAGGAATATCATCCACAGTGCTCTCACAACCATGTCAGTGATCATTGAAATCAGCTTTTTGACCTCAAACCATCTTGAGAAATAAAAGAACCATGATAAAGTAAGAATGGCCTTCATACATTAAAAGGTCAGTGCTCAAACAAGCCCAGGGTCTATCAAGAAATTCTATGGGATTAAGAGGTTCCTGCCATTCGATGTCACCTGAAAGCTTGCCCACTATTTATAAGGCACAAGCTAGGAGTATGATGGAATATTTCAGCCAGGATAAAGCAGTCTACTTGATTGGCAGCATACCCACAAACAAACATTCAGTTCCTCCATCACTGATGGTCAGTTGCTAAAATTTATATTGTCTGCAAGACGCATTGCAAAAATTCACTAAGGATCCTTACACAGTATTTTCCAAACCCACAACTACGTCCATCTAGAATAACAAGCACAGCAGATAAAGGGAAACATCGTCTCCTACAAGTTCCAATCCAAGCCACTCACTATCCTAACTTGGAGATATATCACCATTCCTTTAGTGTCACTGGGCCAAAATGCTGGAACTCCATCCCTCACACCAAATGGATGACAACAGGTCAAGAAAGCAGCTCACCAGCACCTTCTCAAGAGCAACAATCCATCAAAAAAAAACAGCCTTCCTTCCATTCACGCCATCTATATTTCCCACTGCCTCAGGAAAGCAGCCAACATTATCACAGAACCCTACTCCCTCTTCCATCAGGCAGAAGATACAAAAGTTTGAAAACACATACCAGCTACTTCCCCACTGTTATCAGACATATGAGTGGACCTCTCATATGTTAGAGTTGATCTTTCTCTACAACTTCTCTGTAGTTGTGACACTACTGTCTGCATTCTATTCTGTTATCTTGATGTACTTACGAAATGTATGATTTGTCTGGATAGCACACACAAAATAATACTTTTCATTGTATCTTAATGCATGTGACAATAACAAATCAAATCAAATCAAAGATAGCCAATGCTGGCTTAGTCAGTGGCACCCACATCCCATGAATGAATGAATTTTTGAAAACTGTGTACGGCACATGTAGTTCAATTAGCAAAATCCTCTATGTTAAGAACTCTGGTTAGCAAATGACCCATAGGTCTTGCTCTGTACTCAGCCTTGCCTCTGTGTCTTTGGTGAATCATTTGAAGACAGTGTGCTTGGTCGTACAGACCTTGAGTGTTGGTGAAAGAAAATGAGATGTCTTGTCAAAACTTTTCATCTCACATTTATCAGGATAGATTTCAAGAATACTTTCACAAAGGGGAAAACAAGATATATACTTCATGAGAGGAAAGTGCTGATTGTTTGGCAAGTGGGCTCTAGTTGGTAGAGGTTCTGAAAAAGTGTCACTGGATCTGAAATAGTAACTCTGAATTCTTTCCATAGATGCTGCCAGGCCTTTTAAGTTTTTCCAGAAATTTCTGTTTTTGTTTGGTTGGTAGTGGCATTACCAATTAATAATGATTGGCAATTAACTGCCAGGCTTTAGTTAAACTTTAAATCATGTTGACTATGGTTGGTCAGGCCATTGCCCTATGAAATGAACCCATTGAATGGCTACCACATATTTAGTTGAGTTGAAACAGATACAGTCCAAATAATAAGGTCCTGTGTATTCATTTGGCTTCCAGTGCTCTCAACTGCATCACATGACAAGACCACTTGATAAAATTCTTTCCATCAATTTTATTGAAGTGTGCCTACAGTGCAATATATGACCAATGGGTCATCTCCTTGACATCATCAAAAGATTGGCTGGGTGTCTTAAAGCCCTTCCACAACAGAAATTGCAATTCCCAGGCCCTATTTCCTCTCCACAGTCAAAGGAGAAGAAACTTACTCGTTTTACTTCAATGGTGTTCATTTAATCGTTAGTTGTTCTGAAATCCATCGATTAAAATAACAACTGTTTCAGTCGCATATTATTGAAGGTATAAATTACTGGCTAGAAATTACAGTGACAGGTGGATTGTATGAACAAAATAAACATGTTTTGAATATTGCACATTTACAACATGGTAAAGTTTCAGACATAACCTGGAATAGCAATTTAGATCATTTTGTGCCTCTAAATAGTCCATTTCAGTTAGATTAATACAATTTATGATTCTTCAAAAACAACAAAAATAACTGCAGGCAAAATAATTGCAAAAAATAGAATTATGCAAAAGCTATGCTGAGCTTCCATATAACTTAAATGATTTAAACAAGTACAAATATTTAATAATTATTAGCTATCATCACTTTGTTGACATAAAAAAAATTCTCAGTGAAAAACTAAACAGTGAAACCAAACTCATTACAACATAATTTGTCACAACAGTCTCATCACTCTAGAGAACATTCTGAGAACATTTACTTTAGTAATTTTGATTAAGCACAAAATTCTATTCTCTGTGTAACTCGCTTGCATTGCCATTCAATTGAATTTTTAAAAGCATACTTGCACTTATTAAAATTACCCACCTGATCACATAGGAGGTTCCCATTTATGACTCCAGATTGTAAGCAATCACAAGGTTTGCACACATCAGTTGATAAGTGGCAGACATCTACTTTTCAGTAAAAATAGTCTCTACACCATTCACAATTTCTTCTTACAAGAGTTGATTGAACAATGTTCACAGATTAATCAGACTTTCAAAGTAGATTTGATTCAAATATGCTCAAGTGCACAAGGTTTGCAAATACTCAACTCTGTTAAAAGTTTAAACACAAAGTTTGCCTCAAGATACTTTAGATGGTAATTGCAGACAGAGATAGTAGCTCAATTTTTTTAATGGAAATATAGATCACCTTGTGGTGATCTGAAACTGCTGATGAACATTTTGGGTTGGGTGTAGCCTTACTGAATCATTGTGCAAGGTACATGTGTAGATGGAATCCAGAGTCATGCTTAAAAGAGACATTTTGTCGATTTGGGTGGAGCACTTTGGACCTGAAGTAGGTAACACACAAAAATAATGTATGCCCCATGGGATGGCCAAAATCCAGACTGAAACTGGGACTCAGGCAGTTACTGCCACTTAAATAAGATGTCAGCACCTGTTCTGCCACCATAAATAGCATACTCGTTTGAAAAAGGCTACATATTGAGTCAATATAATGGGCTGAATGGCCGCAATCTATACTTCCATTCTGTTTCAGTTCCTTGCTAACTGCAGTGAAAAGGGGCTGGAGAGGTTGGTTTGGCAGTAGGGGGATTAGTAGACAGTGGCTGGGAATGGTAGAGATTTGAGCTATGGAAGAGTGGGTACGTAACGAGATTTATGGAGTTAACAAATATTAATTTTTATCCTGGAAAGCAACTTTGATTTTCTTTAATCCCACTCAACTTGTCACCATCTCACAGAGAGATTTTAAATAGTGTACTCTTTAAATTGAGTCATATCCACATCAATATTCTTTGAAACAAGTACAGGTTTGTAGTCCATTATAATCTCCCTGCCATTTTATTCTTAGGAGTATAATAATAACCTCATAATAATAATCTATATACATGAATATGAAAGTGTTAGCGTGAAGGTACAGCAAGCATTTATGAAGGCAAATGCTATGTTACGTTTTATTAGAAAGGGCTTGAAATATTAAGGGGATGAGATTCTGCACACAGAATACTGCATACAGTTTTGGTTTCCCCTGACAGAGAGTGCAACAAAGATTTAGCCAATGGAATCCTGGCATGATGAAATTGGGCTTTAAAGAAAGATAGAGTAGACCAGACTTACTTTTATTTGAATTTTGAGGAATGACAAATGATTTAACTTAAACATTCAAAATTGAAACAGATCGCCAAACATTCAGATCTTTTTCTACCAATGGATCAGTGGATCAAAATTCCAGTGAAACATTAAACTACCCATTAATTCTTAAGGGGCTTGACAGAGTAGAAGCTTGTATATGTTTCTTCTGTTGTAGTCCATAACTAGAGGTCATAGTCTCAGATTAAGGATCAGTCATTCAGGACTGATAAGAGTGAAAAGGAATTCCATTAAAAGAAATTCAGAATTGCAGGTAGATAGGATAGTGAAGAAAACGTTTGGTATGCTTTCCTTTATTGGTCAGTGCATTGAGTATAGGAGTTGGGAGCTCATGTTCATAGAATCCCAACAGTGTGGAAACAGGCCTTTTGGCCCAACAAGTCAACACCAATCCTCCGAAGAATAACCCACCCAGACCCATTCCCCTACCCTATTATTCTATGCTTACCCCTGACTTGTGCACCTAACCTACACATCCCTGAACACTCTGGGCAATTTAGCATGGCCAATCCACCTAACCTTCACATCTTTGGATTGTGGGAGGAAACTGGAGCCTCTGGAGGAATCCCAAACAGACACAGGGAGACTGTGCAAGCTCCACACAGACGGTCTCCCGAGGCTGGAATCGAACCTGGGTCCCTGATGCTGTGAGGCAGCAGTGCTAACCACTGCGCCACCATGCTGCCCTATTGTGGCTGTTCAGGACCTCGCCTAGGCCACTTTTGGAATATCATATGCTATTCTGGTCTCCCTACTATAGGAAGGATTTTGTGCAAGTTGAAAGGTTTCAGAAAAGATTTACAAGGATGTTGTCGGGTTGGAGCATTTGAACAATAGGGAGAGGCTGAATAGACTGGGGCTATTTTCCCTAGAGCGACAAAGGTTGAGGAGTGACATTATAAAGGTTTATAAAATCATGAGGGGCATGGATAGGGTAAATAGACAAGGTCTTTTCCCCAGGATGGCGCAGTCCAAATCTAGAAGGCATAGGTTTAAGGTGAAAGGGGAAATATTTAAAAGGGACCTAAAGGGAAACCTTTCAAACAGAGGGTGGTGCGTGTATGAAGTGAGACTGGTACAATTACAATATTTAACAGGCATCCGAATGGGTATATGAATAAGAAGGGTTTAGAGGGATATGAGCCAAGTGCTAGCAAATGGGACCGGATCTATTTAGGATATCTGGTCATCATGGATGAGGTGGACTGAAGGGTCTGTTTCTGTGCTCTATATCTCCATGACTCTGTGATTCTAAGCCCCTTCAATGAAAAGAATTCTCCACTCCTGAAATTGTCCACGCTCAATCATTGAATACAGGTATATCCAAGACAGAGATTGATAGGTTTTGGGGTACTAAGGGAATTGAGAAATATAAAAATAGTCTGGGAAGGTAGAATTGAAGTAGAGGATGGAACAGATCTTACTGAACACAAAAAAGGGATTGAAGAGCTAAATAGCCTGCTCCTGGTCTTAATAATTTTGGAAAGTTGTTATATTCCTATGACATTTAAAGCAAGTATTATCAAAATCATCTTCAATAAAGTAACGTGGATGTTGGTATTCTGAAATAAAAACATAAAATATTTGGAAATAACCAAGTTTGATAGTACTTATGGTAGGTTAAAGAAAGTTAATTTTTCAGATCAATGAGCTCTTGATTTCTCAACAGTTAACATTAATTCTGTTTCTCTCTCCCCATACACTGTCAAACTTATTGAGTATTTCCTGCTTTTTCTGTTTTCATCACTACCTCCAACATCTTCACCAAGTCATCAACAATACTCTCTTGGAATGACATGCATTACAATCTTAAAGTTTTCTGTATTCTGCTACCATGGGTTAGCACAATAAACGCTGCATTTCTAATGGGTAACTCTATAGCACTTACTCAGCCAGTAATGTATGTGCAATAAATGTGGCTTTGCCAACTTTGCATTAACAAAGTAGTAAAACAAAGTGACAGCAGTACAATTTTTTTTCTAAATGAGATGAGTGGATTATTTTATTGATGAGGGTGAAAGTTGAATTTAGAGGAAGGCTTAACATAACATGATCAGTAAATAATGAAAATGGAAAATAACTAGTGACTAATTGGATAGTGTGGTAACTACAAACCTTGAATTGTTTCAAAGTGAGTAACAAAACTGACAAATAAATATTACAACCACAACATCAACAATAGAAATTAGAATATTTTTTATAAACTAAAAAATGTTCAACTTCAGCCAGAATGTAAAGAAACCAATATTAGATCATATGTTAGATACATTCCATTTGACTTTTTATTTAAGTCATAGTAGGGTAAGTTACAAGCAATGTACAATAAGTAGCTAATCTGTTCTCACCTATTTTTAAACCCTTGCTGATTTTTTAAAAAGTTCCAGTAATATACAACCGTGATTCTCAAATTTATTCATCATTGGACCATTTAGGGGAGATAAAAAATCCAAAGAACTATCCATCAGTGCTATTTCCTTTTTGCTAGCCACTGTGAAACAACTCATCAAAATTAATGGAAAGAATGTTATTATTTTCAATGAGACCAATGAAGTATGGTTTCATGCTGGAGAGTTTCAGTGTGGACTTTGAGTTCATCCACTACCCCTTCTTTCTGTCAATTCCACAGTGTTGAAAACACAACCTTTCAGTTGTTTACTGTAACAGTAACATCAATTTTGTTTATGATGATTCATGCCCTGCATATGGGAGTTGGTCTGGTACTGTGAACAAAGACAAGTGGTGGATCATTGGGGATTCTGAGCCATTCGCTTGTATAGCCTGAATTGCACCATTGCACTTCAAGAATTTGCATTTTGGATCAGCCTGCAGGCCACCCGTTGGATCCTCATGGATTCCACTTTGCGAGCCATTGGACTTAATAATAAAATCATGAGCAACTCTGAAACTGCACTTTTAATTTCACCTTTAAATTAGTTTAGATCTTCACATGTGGCAAGACATTTACTAATCAATTAACTGCATAGATGATCAATGCCAATGTCAGCCATCGTTACGAAGTTTGTCAAAGTGAGTTCATTGATTTGAGGTGTTATCTCAAAAGAACAAGATGGGAAAGCAAATAATGTCCATGCACATCCCCCCTTGGAAATCTGAATAAGGTAGGAGTTCATTAAGTAAAACATCATAGGCATATGAACATACTCACTAAGACAAAACTGAAGAGTAACAGATCAACACACACTACACCATTAGAACAACAAACTTTATACAGCATTAATCATCAGGAACTGATTAAAGAACAGCTAAGTTTGCAGATGGTGACATGATAATCACATGCAGTGAGTCATAACTGCTGCTACAGTAATAGAATTGTTTTGGTACATGAAATTTTTCTTTCTTTAATATATTATACTACATTACTAAAATAACCCTGATATTCAGCATTCTTAACAGTCAATGTATATGTTCATATTGCATGCTTACCTTTGATAAACTCAAACATATACAATAACATTCAGCAAATATATTTACCAGCAATGTTGACAGTTATCACAAATTCCACCACCATCTTGGAAATAGTCATGAGAGAATGGATCTGTTGAAGTGTTATGGTGGCAGCTGATGGCCTGATCATAGCACTGGCAAGGTTTATGTGGTTTAAGCATGAATCAGTTCACCTTGATGGAAAGGCTTGTCACTGAAGAGTGGCTGACAGTGCTCAAAAAAACAAGTTATTGATGACATTAGAAAATAAACAGTACAAAGTAGCGGAATACAAATTCTTGTACATGTTTTTAACAGTTGTAAAATTTTATTTTTCAACATTAGGAATTAAGCTTTGTAATGTTTCTCTTTCTAACACTCACTTGACAACCACATACTCCTTAAATAATAAACACTCAGTGCATAAATATCAGAAAAATGAATTTCTGCTTAGCAAAATTCATACATTAGAAAATGATTCTCATACAAAAATAATATGCACATTTTTGCAATCAAGAGTTGAATAGGCAACAAATATAACTTGCATGGTTTTGAATACATATGGGATAGATCTTGACTTTGTGTGTGGTAGTGTATAATGGGTGACAGTGAGTCAGCAGTCTGCTTACATCACTCATTATTACTGTTTCTGTTGAATCCAAGATCTACCACGGAAGGTATAAGTTCCAGTTGGAAGCCTTCCCCATAAAAGCTGTGAATGCTGCTTTAATTGGGACAGGTAGCATTACTTTATATAAGAAAGCTTCTTAAGCTTTCCATCAATGGGAATATCTCCTCCTTACCAATACACATACCTTATCATTTTGAATACCTCTAACACCATTCCTCTCAGCCTTCCTTTCTCCAAAGACAACAATCCCCACCATTCTATTCTATCTTTTTTTAAAATTCATTCATGGGATAAGGGCACTGCTGGCTAGGTCAGCATTTACTGCCAATCCCTAATTGTCTAGAGTCAATGACATCACTGTGGGTCTGAAGTCATATGTAGGCAAGTCCATGTAAGGATGGCAATTGCTTTCCCTAAAGGGCATCAGTGAATCAAATGGGTTTTTCTGACAATCAACAACAGATTCATGGCCATCATTCAACTCTTAATTCCAGATTTACATTGAATTCAAAGTACACCATCTGTCATGGTAGGATTCAAACTCAGATCCCCAGAATATTACCTGGGTCTCTTGATTAACAGTCCAATGACAATCTCACTTGGCCATTGTCTCCCCTATCTATGTAACTGAAGATACTTGTCTGAAGAACCATCATGATGATTTTTTTTCATAAGACTTCACATCCTCATTAAAGTGTGGTGCCCAGAACTGGATGCTGTACTTCACTTGAGGTCAAACCAATGTTTTACACTGGATTAACATAACTTCTTTCCTTTTACAGTCCATAACCCTTTTAACTGTTCTCTTAATCTATCCTACCACCTTCAATAATTTACATTTATATACACTCATATCCCCCGCTCCTCCAACCCTCTTCACAATTTCCTGTTTCCCTCCTCTGGTCTCTCTATGTTCTGACTTAAATTAATTGCTTTCTCTTCTGCACTAAATTTTATCAGATATTTATCCAGCCATTTCACCAGTCTATGTCCTTATGAACTTCCACACTACCTTCCTTATAGTTCACATTACTTCCAAGTCTTGAATCATTTACACATTTTGGTTAATTATGCCTTGTACACTAAGTCATTAATATACAGCAGGAAGAGGTCTGTCCTAAGACAGACCCTTAGGGAACCCGACTATAAACTTTCCTGCTGTTCAGAAAACAACCATTAACCACTATCCAGTGTTGCCTGTCACTCAGCCAATTCCATATCTATGCTGCTATTCTTTTTATTCCATAAGCCTTTTCCATTCAACAAACCACTCGTCGACTCTGACTGCAGGTTAACTTAAGTGATAAAGATGCATATAAACCTATTGTTTCTGCATGCAATCTTGGAAAAGGGTCAGGACATAAAGGCCTAATCTTCTGTGCAGCATCAACACTGCAGGTATTACTGCTGTGTGCGAACACTCTCCCAAACCAACGCTGCTGTATATTGCTTTCTGAATCATCCAAATATGATGTAATTGAAATGCAGAGCACCACTCAGGGAACTCCATCAGAGCAAAGTAGAGTTGTGGAGGTGAAAAGTGGGGAAATGTCCTTTTTATGGTACTAACTGCCATATTCTGATAAGAATTTAAAAAGTCAAGTCTTTTAATGAATGATAGCGAATGGATGAGTAAATTAGTTTGAGTGGGTGGGTAGGTGAATACATTGCGGGGTAAGGTGAGTAAAGTATATGAGGTGGGTGAGATGTATGTGAGAGTCAGTGTGTGTGAGTAGGTGGTTGAGTAGGTAGTTAGATTGAGGAATACTCAGATGATTGGGATGATTTGGATGTCATTGGGTCTTGTTGGGCATTGAATGCATGGTCCAGGGATATCATTGGATTCAGGGGGATGTCCTCGGGTGGCAACAGGATAGTAGAGGGATCAGATTGAGCTGGGGCAAGGGGCAGGGGCAGGGTGGCATTGGTAATTGACTTGGGGTGGGGTGTGGGGGGAGCAGGTAGGCAGGTGAGTCTGCTGAGACGCTAACTGGCTGGTATGAAAGCTAGTATGATGGGATTATGGGCATAGTCGGGTTAGGTCGGATGTAAGTCAGGTGGTCAGTGATGAGGTCGGTGGGTTAATTGGTCTGCTCAGAGGATAGTTGGGTTTTTAGGAAGTCAGGTCTGGTTTTGGGAGGTTTAGTCAGGTGATCAAGGTGTTGGTGGTGTTGGTGGAGCTAGGGGTTGATTATGACATTACATAGGTATTAGACCAACTTTTAAACTTTATAAAATCCCCAGTCTCCCACTCACGTTCCGAGTCAGAAATTTACATACAGAGACCCAAGCAGACAGGCAATTGCCCAGAGAAACTTAGCATTTCTGGACATTCCCACAAAAGAGGTTGGTACATCTGGATTAACACATGTATCATATATTTCATTTTGATGATCTGGAGACTAGAATATTTTTGAAAATGCCTGGTGCATATTTTTTTGAGTGAGAATCATGTAAAGTCACAGGAATGTCGGAATATGTGCAATTAAACAACTGAATAAAAACTTCTGAAAATTCAACGTAGCAACCAGAACTGTGTATATACTCTACTTGTGGTCTAATCAACATTCAATTTAAGTGCACTGAAATACATTAGATTTCAATTCTTCCCCTTTAGAAATAAACCCTAGTGCTTTATTTGCCATTTTAATAGCTTTATCACTATATTTAGTCTTGTACTGAGCTCTACTACCAATTTTCTTTACTCCTTTATCCCATTTAAATGATTATTTTCCATATAATATGAGAACTACATTATTTTTCTCAATGAAGTATAATACCTCACATTCGTGTTGACAATCAGTTGCCAATTATGTGCACATTCTGCGAGTTTATTTATATCTTTCTGGAATTTGTTAGTCTTCTCGAAAATGATTATTCCCCCCAAAATTGATTTCATCAGCAAACATAGAAATTCTGATTCAAAGGTCTAGACAGTTCATATAAATACTGAATCACAACAGTTCCAACCAACGTTCCCTTTAATTTCCCTTCACTGTACATGATCAATTTGTAGCACAGCCACGCACATGTACATCTTATAAACAATATTGCTTGTTCACAGCCTGTTTGTCCCTTGCATAGTACATTCTTGACTGCCACATGGTCTTGTGAGATTCAATTTTTTATGTTTTGCCTCTCTGCAAAATTGTCATTCACTCGTACTCCCTATTTTCTGTCCTACATTATTGTGGAGTGGCAAAAGATGAATTTTCTGACTTTACAATGCTGACACAGTGCCAGATGAAAAACGTTAGTCCATCCAAATAGCAATATGCACCACCAGAGGGTAAATCTTTTTACTGGCACGATAACATTTTGCCATCTTCAGGAAGGTAAATTTCCACTTGATGGGAGTAAGGCGCTCTTTGGAAGATTGAGGGAGGTAAGGCATTTCTGGAATTGCAAAAAGTAGGCATGCTCCTGTGTGAAAAGGGCATTAAATTTGTTTATCTTTATCCATTCATGGAAACTATATATTAGTGGCTGAACAGCATTTACTATCCATCTCTAAATACCCTGGAGAAGATGGGTGAGCTGACTTTTTGAATTGCTTCAGATATTACGGTGTGGGAACACACATTGTGCTATTAGGAAGAAAATGCTAGGATTTTGAGCTAGTTACACCTCTTCAAGGTGAGCACGGCGTGTGGTGGTGTTCCATGCATATGCTGTCCATGTTCATCTAGGTGGCAGTTTTGGAAGATACTGTTGTTGGAGACTTGATGAGTTATTGCAATACACTTTCTAAATAGTTCACATTGCTGTCACTGCATGTCAGTGGCAAATGGAGTGAATGTTGTAGACGGTAGATTGAGGGCCAATTCAATGGGATGTTACGTCTTGAAGGAAGTCAATCGTCCTGAGTGTTGTTGGAGCTGCAACCCTCAAGGCAAGGGAAGAATATTCTCACCTTGTGTAGAGTAGACAGGCATTTAAAAGACATGAGATTTGCCACAGAATGCCTATCTGTTGATATTATTTAGATGGCTGGTGCATTCAAGATAGTGTGGGATTCAGCAAAAGTAACTCCATTGATTGTCATGGGGAGCTGGTTAGGTTCTCTTTTGTTGAAAATGGTCATTGCCTAGTTTCTGTGAGGCACAAATCGTACTTTCCACCTATCAGACCAAGCTTAAATGTTGTCTAGGTCTTCTGCATTTGAATACAAGCTGCTTCAATATCTGAAGAGTCACGAATAGTGCTGATGATTGTGAAAACATCAATGACCATCTTCACTTCTGACCTTATATTGGAAAGTATGTCATTGATGATGCATCAACAGATAGTTGGGCTAAGGACACATTCTGGAGGAACTCCTGCAGTAATTTCCCAGAGCTGAGTAGACTGATGTCCAAGAACCACAACCATCTTTATTAGGCTAGATTTTATTCCAACCAGTGAAAAATGTGCCCCAATTCCCATTGACTTCAGTTTTGCTTGGGTTCTTTAATTCAACACAGTCAAATACCAACTTGACATCAAGGGCAGTCAGTCTCACTTGCCCACTGGAGTTCAGCACTATTATCCATGTTTAGACCAAAGCAGTGATGAGGTAAGTGGTTGAGTGATCCCGGTGAAACCAAATGGACCGTCAATGAATAGGTTATTGCTGAGCAAATACTACTTCATAGCATTGTTGACAATCTCGTGTAAGCAGTAAAATGAAGATTGGGATTGCCAAAGATTATCAAGGAACTGTTCAAATAATGTGTGAAGTTAAAGAAAAACAGTGTTGGGTATCTCAACTATCCTGCTATATGACTGGTTTCTCAAAATATCACTTTCATTGGGGTCCTATCAAGTGAGCGTTTTGATGGGCAGTTGTAACTGCTTAAAGAATGGAAATGTTTGTTCACATAGAGGATTAAACATTTCAGTGAAATGTTTCTTTTTTATAAAAGATTAGTTGAAGGGGTTTTGAAGGCTTCATTGTTTCAACAGTGACATGATAAATTGAAATTATTTTCTAGGTAAAAACAATGACAGCAGATGCTGGAAACCAGATTCTGGATTAGTGGTGCTGGAAGAGCACAGCAGTTCAGGCAGCATCCAAGGAGCTTTGAAATCGGCGTTTTGGGCAAAAGCCCTTCATCAGGAATAAAGGCCCCAGGGCATCAATGTGGACTTCAACAGTTTCCTCATTTCCCCTTCCCCAATCTCACCCTAGTTCTAAACTTTCAGCTCAGCACTGTCCCCATGACTTGTCCTACCTGCCTATCTCCTTTTCCACCTATCCACTCCACCTTCTCCTCCCTGACCTATCACCTTCATCTCCTCTCCCACTCACCCATTGTACTCTATGCTACTTATCTCTCCACGTTTCAGGCTCACTGCCTTTATTCCTGATGAAGGGCTTTTGCCCGAAGCGTCGATTTCGAAGCTCCTTGGATGCTGCCTGAACTGCTGTGCTCTTCCAGCACCACTAATCCAGAATGAAATTATTTTCTGTCAGCACTAATCCTGATGAATTCCAAATAGGAATATTAGTTGAGTTGACATGGAGAGGGAACGTCAAAGGTGCCGGGTGGAAGATATTAATTAACAGTGAATTGGCAAAGGGGTTACATAAGGACTGATGGAGGACATAAGGGTTATGAGGGATTACTGGACATTGGCATTTGGACATTGTGTGGCATGGAATATGAATGGCCATAGAAGATGGTTAGATCAGCATACAGTGCCACAGATTGCATAAGGGGCCACGGTGTGTTGGAACAGAGGCACAGGCCTCTATGAACATAGTACATAGAACAGGGAACAGTACAGCACAGTACAGGCCCTTTGGCCCTCGATGTTGTGCCGGCCTTTTATCCTACTCTAAGATTAGGTAAACTATGTACCCTTCATTGTACTATCTTCCATGTGCCTATCCAAGAGTTACTAAAATGTCCCTAATGTATCTGACTGTATTACCACTGCTGGCATTGCATTCCATGCACCCACCACTCTTTGTGTAAAGAACCTACCTCTGACATCTCCCCTAAACCTTCCACCAATTACCTTAAAATTATGCCCCCTTGTGATAGACATTTCCATCATGGGAAAATGTTTATGGCTATCCACTCTAGCTATGCCTCTCAACATCTTGTACATCTCAATCAAGTCACCTCTCATCATTCTTCGCTCCAATGAGAAAAGCACTAACTCCCTCAACCTTTCTTCATAAGACATGTCCTCCGGTCCAGGCAGCATCCTGGTAAATTTCCTCTGCACCCCTCTCTAAAGCTTCCACATCTTTCTTATAATAAGGCAATCAGAATTGAACACAGTATTCCAAGTGTGGTATAACGATGGCTCTATAGAGCTGCAGCATAACCTCGCAGCTTTTAAAATAAATCCCCCTCTAATGAAAGCCAATGCACCATACGCCTTCTTAACAATCCTATCAATTTGGGTGGCAACCTTGAGGGATCTATGGACACGGACTCCAAGATCCCTCTGTTCCTCCACACTGCCAAGAATCCTGCCTTTAACCCTGTATTATGAATTCAAATTTAACCTTCCAAAGTGAATGGCTTCACACTTTTCCAGGTTGAACTCCATCTGCCACTTATCAGCCCAGTTCTACATTCTGTTGAACCTTACAACAGCCCTCCACATTATCCATAACTCCACCAACCTTCGTGTCATCGGCAAACTTATTAACCCATCCTTCGACTTCCTCATCCAAGTCACTTATAAAAATCACAAAGAGCAGAGGTCCCAGAACCAATCCCTGCAGAACACCACTGGTCACCGAGCTCCAGGCTGAATACTTTGCATCTACCACCACCCTCTGACTTCTATGGGCCAGCCAATTCTGTACCCAGACAGCAGATTTCCCTGTATCCCATGCCTCCTCACTTTCTGAATGAGCTCACCATGGGGAACCTTATCAAATGCCTTACTAAAATCCTTGTACGCCACATCCACTGCTCTACCTTCATCAACGTGTTTTGTCACATCCTCAAAAAATTCAATAAGGTTTGTGCGTTATGAACTGCCCTCACAAAGTCATGCTGACTAACTCTAATCAAACTATGGTTTTCCAAGGAATCATAAATCCTCTCTCTCAGAATCCTTTCCAACACTTTGCCCACTACAGACATAAGACTGACTGGTCTCTAATTCTAGGATTATCCCTATTCCCTTTCTTGAAGTATGGAAGAATACATTCCAACCAAAATGGGAAACAAATGTTGCTACAGTCACTTTATTGTGCACTACTATAGAACTGAGGTTATACATTTTGTGTGGTCCAAATTGTCATTAATATTCAATTAACTGACTGAACAAACAGACTAATTCATCACAAGTGTACTCGTGTATCAGCTTTCCCAGTTTAGAGGAAATAATCAACTTCACATATGCAGCCACTTTCAATCCTGTGACCATCCTAAAATTCAAAGGACTTTTATTCTGATTATTTGATGTACAGCAGCATTGAATGATGCAGATAAATGTTTGATTTCTTGACATTACCATATTGGCTTCATTGTAAAGTGATCCTCTGTGTACTGTTATTTGAAGGGGAAAATGAATATAAGGTTGTCTATTGAGAGCTACCTTTTCCCATGTCCTAGTTATACAATGAACAGAGCACAGGAAAAATGCTGCATGTACTTGGCAAGAATATTAATGAGTATATTATTAGAAAACAATAAGAACATTTAAGAAAGGGAGCTGGAGTAGATCATACAACCCACCAAACCTTTTCTCTCAGTAAAAATGATCATGGTTGATTTCAGTCTCAATTCCATTTTTTGGCTGCTCCTCGTATCTTTTGATTCCTAGCAGACCAAACATCTGTTTTTCTCATTTTAAACATATTCAAATATGTATAATCCACAACACTCTTGCATACAGAATTTGTAAGATTTATGGTCGTTTGAGTGAAGAAATTTCTTCTCATTCTAGTGCTAAATAATCACCCCTTGTCCTAAAGACTGTCCCCAAATTGTAGATTCTCTTGCAACAGTAAATAGCTTCTCAATGTCTATCCTGTCAAGTTCATACAGAATTTCATCTATTTCAATGAAATTGCCTCTCATTCTTCTAAATCTCAGGCAATATAGGCCCAATATACTCAGTTTCTGATCACAGGACAACCCTGTTTTCCCAGGAATCAACACAATGAACCTTTGTTCTACCGCCTCCAAACTGTATCTATTCTTCCTTACATACTGAGACAAAATGTTTTCAATGTACTCAAGATGTGGTCTTTCCAAAGCCCTGCTCAATTTTAGCAAGACTTCTTTATTATTGTACTCTAAACCCTTTGCAATAAAGGCCAACATTTCATTATTTGGAGATGCTAGTGTTGGACTGGGGTGTACAAAGTTACAAATCACACAACACCAAGTTATAGTCCAACAGGTTTTTTTGGAAGCCCTAGCTTTCGGAGCGCCACTCCTTCATCAGGTGGTTGTCCTGATGAACCACCTGATGAAGGAGCGGTGCTCCGAAAGCTAGTGCTTCCAATTAAACCTGTTGGACTATAACCTGGTGTTGTGTGATATGCAACATTTCATTGGTTTTCTCATTGCTTGGTGTAATTGCTTGCTAACTTGGATGTGCTCATAAAAGAAACATAGCAAATCCCTTTTAACAGCAAGATTCAGAAACCTCAGCCATTTTAAAAAACGCTGTTTCTCCAACCTTATGAACAAATGTATAACCTGACATATCCCCCCATTATACTCCATCTGGAATCTTGCTTCCACTCCTTGAGGAGTCTGCATTTCTTTGCACCAATAAGTGTCCTTCTCAGAGTTTACATTTCCATTTAGCTTTATATCATCAGAAAATTTAAATACATTACCCTTGGTTTCTTGATCCAAGTCATTAATGTAAATTCTAAATAACTGGTATGCCAGCACTGCACTAGTCAAAGCCTGCCAACTTGATTGCCAATTGCCCCATTTAACCCGATTCTGGTTCCTATCAATTAAACAAACCTCTATCCATACTAATATATTAACCTCACCTCCATTAGCCCTTTTCTTATGTATTTATCTTTCATTTATCAACTTATCAAATTATTTTATCAACTGCATTTGGGACAGCACAGTGGCTTAGTGGCGAGCACTGCTGCCTCACAGCACCAGCAACCCGGGTTCAATTTCAGCCTTGGGCGACTGTCTGTGGGGAGTTTGCACATTCTCCCCGTATCTGTGTGGGTTTCCTTCGGGTTCTCCAGTTTCCTCCCACAGTCCAAACATGTGCAGGTTAGATGAATTGACCATGCTAAATTGCTCATCGTGTTAGGTGCATTAGTCAGTGGGAAATGGGTCTCGGAGAGTTACTCTTCGGAGGTTTGGTGTGGACATATTGGGCCAAATGGCCTGTTTCCATATGGGAGAGAACCTAATCAAATAAACATACTAAATTGACTGATTTCCCCTTTATCAACGCTGCTAGTTACAGTCTCAAAAATTCTCAGATTTGTCAAACAGAACTTTCCTTTCATAAAACCATCTTGGCTTTACCTGATTATAATTCTTTTAATTTTATGGTAGTATTGCCAAGATTTCTAAATAATAGATCCTGGCAATTTCCCCAATAACTGATGTTTTCTCCCTCCCCTCTTCCCTGAACAACAGTGTTAATATAACTTCCAGTGCTTGTTACAGAATGTTTCACACTTAACTGGAGATCCTTATAGCTTCAAAACAAAAATAAATACTTGTGTCTTACATATGGGATGCCTTTCAATTATATCCAGCATCATAACAGTAAGAGCCTATCATTCAGAGGACCTCGAAACTTGGACGATGATCACCCTCTCACTTTTGTCTCCTGCACTGTTCCTGACACTCTGTCTTTTACTATTTTAAGGTTTACTCTTTTCTAGCCTCCTAAATCATATCATCATACAGTTATCATATACTCCTTTTATCATGTCAGATATGTGTGTCATTTAATGTTGGCAGCATAATTTGTGCCAGTGCTTTTCCCTTGAGCAAATATCTCGTCACAAATGACTCCTATCTTCCTACTTCCTTTTGATTCTATAATCGATGGAGTATATACTCTGGCTCATTACAAAGACTTACAACAAGCCTGCTGGGATTCTGGTGACGTAACTGCTCCACAGGAGGTAGAAACAGATAGCCGCTCCATGTTTGTCATGTCCCAAATGCTCTATGGAATTTAGTGGTCGCTGCATACAAGGATAGGCCACGATAACATATGTAAGAGATCAACAGTCCGATCTTTGAACATGACAAACAGGCCTTTGTTGCTGACAAGATTCCACCTAAAAGGATACTGTGCAAAGTAGGAGCTCATAGCTTAGATAGTTACATACTCACATAGAAAGAAAATTGGCCGTTGTCTGTCAGAAAACAAGTATGCATAAATGCCTCTATTTCAGATTGGCAGCATGTAACCAATGGGATGCTGCAAAGGTCTATTCTGGACCTTCAATTCTTTCTAGTATTTACCAATGACTTAAATAAGGGTATCAAAGACAAGACATGGTGGTTACATTTACAGACTACACAAGAACAGGTCAGAAAATATGTTGTGAAGGTGACATAATACAAATGCTGGTCAATCTAGATAGGTTAAGTCCCCAGACAGGTTGATAGGTTGAATCTGACAGTTGAGCATAATTTTGGAAAATATGAAGATGTTCACTACTACAGGAAAGATAAATAAAACAGAGTGTTATTTAAATGGAGAATAACTGCAGAGTTCCAGAATGCAGAGAGATTTAAGTGTTCTCATATATGAGTCACAACAAGTTAGGATGCAGCTACAATGATTAAAAAGGCAAATGGAAGATTATCCATTATTACAAGACGATTGAACATAAAACTTAGAATGTTATGCTTCAGTTATATGGGAGATGATTGAGAGCACATTTCACCTGTAGTGTGCAGTTTTGGTCTCTTTTGAGATCATAAATGTACTGAGGATGGTTCAGAAGAAGTTTATGAAATTGAAATTGCAAAGATGGGACAGGATCTGTTTATTTTCACTAGAGTTTAAAGGAGTGAGGCATAATGTGTTAAATTATATAAGGTGCTGAATGATCGTAACAAAACAGATATGTAAAAGGCATTTCCTCTAGTCTGGAACTAGGGAGCACTGTATAAAAATGAGGAGTTGTTCTTTTTGAGGATATGTATGAGGAGAAATGTATTTCTGTCAGAGGATTGTGCAACTTTGGAAGCCTGCCACAGAAAGCAATGGGCACGGGATTCTTGATGAAGGGCTTTTGCCCGAAATGTCGATTTTCCTGCTCCTCAGATGCTGCCTGACCTGCTGTGCTTTTCCAGCACCACTCTAATCTAGACGGGGTTATTGAATACTTTTAAGGCAGAGGTGAATTGATTTCTTTGTCTAACAAGAATCTAAGGTTATTGGGGGTAGATGGGAATGTGGAATTCAGAACACCAACAGAACATCCGTTATCTTACTGAATGGTGGAATAGGTTTGAGTGGTTGAATGGTCTAACTCTGTTTCTAATTTGTGTGTTGGTATGATCATTTTTCACGAAACTGAGATGCCCACATTTGTATTCCCTAATTTTCTTTTTTGATGAACTTTAAGAGACCATGCAACCTTTCTCTTAAAATTTGCTCCATGCAGGAACAGTATCTTTTAATTGATTCAATAATATTGATTCACAATTTCAACAGGCAGATCATGTTAAGCCAGTTTGTTGCAAAGATTACATGCTTATTTATTCTTCACCTACAACTTAGTATCCAAGATATTATAGCCTGATCTTCAAGAATAGAATCATGTTGAGGTTGTACAGGACATTGCTGAGGCCTCTTCTAGAATACTGTGTCCAGTTCTGGTTGCCTAGTTATAGAAAGTGTTATGAAAGTGTAGAGGTACTGTACATTTAAGGGTGTTGAAAAGCTAGCAAGGACAAAGTGCAGAGAGTCCAGAACAAGGTAACAATGCAACACTTAGTTGAAACAACTAGCAGCAGATGAGGTTGCCATGATACAAAAACAAATTCAAATTCTGGCCAATCAGTTTGATTTATGCCCCAAGATACGAAAATCCAATCAAATTTGAGTTTAGTATTTTGATAATATTAAAACCAATGGGAACAATGTTTTGGGATATAAAAACAGACATTTTGAACAGTTAGGGGGAGAACTGTCAAGCCAGCAACAAGTTGGTTTAACCAAGGACAAACGTAAAGCTGATATTACAAAGGAGTTACTCAAACATTTTGGTATATCAGAGAAACAGACAAGTGCAGGAGAGGTAGAAAAACTTAAATTACAGTTGAGGAAAATAGACTTAGAAAATTAAAAAGAGAGATAAGGTTCTTAGCTGAGCAAAAAGAGAAAGAGAAAAGGGAGCGAGAAGGAGAGAGAGGGTGGAAAAAGAGAGAGAGAAGGTTCTCAGCTGAGCAAAAAGAGAAAGAATTTGAACTTGAGAAGTTGCAAGTTAGTCAGCAAACTCAAGTTAACATGATGGAGATTAAAAGAGAACATAGTGATATATATAAGTATGTCAAAACTCTGCCACATTTTGATGAGAAAGATGTTGAAGCCTTCTTTATTTCATTTGAAAAATTGGCTAGGCAGATGGAGTGGTCTGAGGATTTATAGGTAACGCTAGTTCAAACTAAACTGGTAGACAGAGCTAGTGAGGTATTTGCCATGCTGTCAGATAAGGAGTCAAGAGATAATGAAGAGGTCAAACAGGCTATTTTAAGCGCTTATGAATTGGTACCAGAAGCATATAGACAGCAGTTCAGAAACATATAGAAGGAAACAAGTCAGATTTATGTTGAGTTCAAAAGAATTAAACATAGTCATTTTGATAGATGGGTGCGTCCTTTAAAAATATATAGGACTTACGAGGCTTGAAGGGAGATTATTCTGCTGGAGAAGTTTAAAAACTTACTTCCAGGGATGGTAAAAATTCATGTGGAAGAACAGAAAGTTCAGGAAGTGAGAAGGGCAGCAAAATTAACAGATGAAAACATGTTGGTGCATAAGGCAAGCTTCCGGCCAGAACTTTACCCTGTGAGGGATAGAAATTGGGAGAAGTGGAGATTCTACACTCTGAAACAAAGAGTAGAGAACATTGGAAAGAATTTACCACAAGATAAAAAAGTAGCCCAAGAGGGTGGAAAGGAGGTGAAAAGCCTCAGATATTTCTACTATGGTAAAGTGGGACACATATAGTCACAGAGCTGGTCATTAAGGAAAGGCACTGTGGGACCAGATGTAGTAAAAGAAACTAAGCCAGTGGCATCAGTGAAAGTAGTAATGGAAACCCCAAGAAGAGCTGAGGAGCTGCAGGAGAGTGCACAGCCTAGGTAGGGGCTGGGTAAGGAGCCAGTACCTGATCGCTATAAAGAATTCACCTCTGTGGGTAAAGTTTACTCAGAAAGAACAGGGAAAGAAGTTATAATTTTGAGAGATACAGGATCTAAGCAGTCACGAATATTAAGAGATGAGCAAATTTGCACTCTTTCTGATCTGTTACCCAAGAATTTGATAATTTGTGGGATAGATGAACAGAAAGTTAGCATTCCCCTATGTACGATCAGGTTGGAGTGCCAACTCAAGACTGGAGAAGTTACAGTGGGAGTGATTGCAGAGTGTCAGTTCCAGGAATTCAATTAGTTCTTGGGAATGATTTAGCAGGGTCCAAAGTGGGAGTGACACCCCTTGTTGTGGAGAAGCCCAAGGAAGACCAAGAAACTGAGAAGTTAAAACAGAAATATTCTGGTATTTTTCCAGACTATGTAGTAACCAGGACCCACTATCATAAGTCACAGCACGAAATGAAAACTAAAGAGAAAGATGAAGGAGTTGAGGTTCAGTTAACGGTCATCCTGTTTGACGTAATGGTGCAGGAAAAACCGAAACAGGCAGACAGTCTGACAGAAATATTTAGTCCTGAAAGGTTAAGGGACTTGCACCAGAAAGACAAGACAATGAAAGATATATACTTGAGTGCGTACTCTGAAAAGGAGGCAGAGAATATTTCTGAGGGTTATTACCTGAAAGATAGAATCCTAAGATGGAAATAGAGACCACGGCAGGTTAGTGCAGAGGAGAAATGGGGCTAAAGTGCACAGATTGTGTTGCCAGTAGCATATGGACAGGAAGTGTTACAGGTAGCACATGAACTACCTGTAGGAGGTCACCTAGAGGTAAAAAAGACTCAGGCTATGGTACAAAAACATTTTTATTGGTCTGGAATGCACAAGGATGTGGTTAACTTTTGCTGTACATGTCATACATGCCGAATGGTAGATAAGCCAAGAGCGTGGTGCTGGAAAAGCACAGTCAGTCAGGCAGCATCCGAGAAGCAGAAAAATCAACGTTTCAGGCAAAAGCCCTTCATCAGGACTTTCCTTTATTCCTAATGCATACTCTGAATGAATTCCATTCATTCAGAGTATGCATTAGGAATGAAGGAAAGTCCTGATGAAGGGCTTTTGTCTGAAATATCGATTTTCCTGCTCCTCGGATGCTGCCTAACTGGCAGTGCTTTTCCAGCATCACGCTCTTGGCTCTAGTCTCCAGCATCTCCAGTACTCACTTGTCAGTAAGCTACAGGCGGTAATAAAACCAGCACCTTTGTTGCCAATTCCTGTATCTGAAGAACCTTTCACGTGGGTTCTAACTGATTGTGTAGGTCCCCTCCCCAGAACTAAAATTAGGAACCAGTACTTGTTAACAATAATGGATATGTCTACCAGATTTTCAGAGGCAATTCCATTTTGGAGTTTCAAGACAAAAAAGGTGGTAGCTTTCTTCACATGGTATGGGCTACCCAGAAAGATTCAGTTGTACCAAGGGTCAAATTTTACTGCTAGGCTGTTTAAGGAGGTTATGGATAGCTTAGGTATACAGCACTCTAAATCCAGTGCGTATCATCCTGAATCCCAGGGAGCTTCAGAAAGGTGGCATCAGATCTTGAAGACGATGTTGAGAGCATACTGTCAGGATTACCTGAATAATTGGGCTATAGGTATCCCATTCATATTGTTTGCCATTAGAGATTTCCCCAACAAATCTACTCGGTTCAATCCCTTTGAGTTAATATTCAGGCATGAAATAAGAGGTCCTTTGAAATTAATTTTTAAAAAATTGACAGGAACAAAGTCGGAGATCTCACACTTAGATTATATATTGGAAGTGAAGGAGAGATTAAATCAAGTAGGTGAGTTTGCACTTCAAAAGGGCACAGCATAGAATGAAGCAGGTGGAAGATAAAAACTGTGAGACTCAGATGCTTTCCCAAAGGGGTGACGTGTTACCAGTAAAGCCAGGGTTAGTGGTCTGTATCAAACTGAGAAAAAGTTGAGTCAGGTGAACTATCTTGTAAAGATGCCAGATAGGAAAAAAATGGTATCAGGTATGTCCTAGGAGAAAGTGAGGACTGCAGATGCTGGAGATCAGAGCTGAAAATGTGTTGCTGGAAAAGTGCAGCAGATCAGGCAGCATCCAAGGAGCAGGAGAATCGATGTTTCGGGCATGAGCCCTTCTTCAGGAAAGCCCTTCCTGAAGAAGGGCTCATGCCCGAAACGTCGATTCTCCTGCTCCTTGGATGCTGCCTGACCTGCTGCGCTTTTCCAGCAACACATTTTCAGATCAGGTATGTCCTGTAAACATGTTGAAACTATATTATACTAGAGAGAAAGAACTGGAGAAACAAGTGTTAGTTACTGCCACACAGAATCAAATCAAGATGGTGTGATTTTGATGGGCCTTACAATAGATTTAAAAATGAAGAAGTCCTTGAGGATTGGGAGAGGTTAGTAAACTGTCTGCCTCAGGTGCATAGAACACAGTTAAAAGGTTTGTTACTGCAGTATAAGGATATATGTAAGAATTAGATGGGGAGGACTAATGCTATTGTACATGAAGTAGATGTAGGGAATACTGCTCCGATAAAACAACACCCCTATCATCTTAATCCTTTCAAAGCCTGACAGGTTCAAATAGAGGTGGAGGCCATGCTCAACAAGGATATCATTGAACCAAGTCAGAGCAAGTGGAGTTTGCCAATTGTCTTAGTTCCCAAGCCGGACTGGACTCAACGATTCTCCGTGGACTATCGGAAAGTCAACGCCATTTCAAAATCAGACTCATATCCAATTCTGAGTTTGGAGGACTGTATCGGGAAAGTTGGACAAGCCAGTTACATCTCCAAGTTGGACTTGCTGCGTGGTTACTGGCAGGTACCTTTATCAAAGACGGCGAAAGAAATTTCTGAGTTTGTAACCCCAAATGGGCTATATCAATTTAAAGTGATGCCCTTTGGAATGAAGAACGCACCAGCCACATTCCAAAGACTCATGAACAGAGTTGTGGTGGGGTTAATAAACTGTGCAGTCTATGTGGACAATGTAGTGATTTTTAATAAGTCCTGGAACGATCACATGGTACAGTTGGCAAAGTTCTTTGAATGTCTACGAGAAGCAAAACTGGTAATAAATTTAAACAAAACTGAATTTCCGAAAGCAGAGGTGATGTTCTTCGGACATAACATCGGTCATGAAACGGTGACCCCACGGAACGCAAAGACAAAAGCCATCAAAGAATTTCCACAACAAACCTTGAAGAAAGAGGTGCTTCATTTCTTGGGATTAAGCAGATTCTATTGGAAGTTTGTTCCAAACTTTGACAGTGTAGTGGCACCCTTAACCAATTTGCTGAAGAAGAACACAAAGTTTCAGTGGACAGAGCAATGCCAGGAGGCATTCGACCGTTTGAAATCAATATTAACCATCAAACCAGTTTTAGCTACACCAAACTTTTCAAAATCTTTTAAAGTTGCCTTTCAAAGAAACTCAACATCCACCTGAAAAAATACTCCACAATCAAAAAAGAACTATTGAGTTTGGTACCGGCCTTATAACATTTTAGTGCATATATCACAAACAATGTGTCGGAGAAGGTTGTGCACACGGATCACAATCATCTTGTATTCTTGGAATGCTTTAAAGACAAGAATATGCGACTATTTCATTGGAGTCTTATGTTACAGACTTCTAATTCACAACTCGTACATGTTGCGAGTCGTAAGAGTGTAATCGCAGATGCGTTATCATAGATTTAACTGATAAAATATAGATAAGATTGATATCTATTCAAAGTTATATTTATGTTGGAAGAAGTTAATATGAACTTAGATTAAAGACATATGTATGTCATGATATTGTGCTTAAGCAGTAGAGAAAACAAAAAATGAAGCCCTCTTTTTCATTATGATGGTTCATTTTTTTCTTAAGGATGGAGATGTTATGAAGGTGTAGAGGTACTATCCCTTAAGAGAGTTGAAAGGCGAGCAAGGACAAAAAGGAGAGAGTCTGGTACAAGGTAGCAATGTAACAATTGGCTGAAACAGCTAGCAGCAGATGGAGTTGCCATGATACAAAAACAAGTTCAAATTCGGCCAATCAGTTTAAATTATTACCCAAGATATCAACATCCAATCAAATTTGAATTTAGTAATTTGATTTTTAAAAAGTGAAACAATCTGATGTTTTGGAGTATAAAACTGGACATTTTGAACAGTTAGGAGAGAACTGCCAAACCACCATGTTCAGACTGCCAACAGAACAGCTCTCTGAAAGGTACCTGGAAAATGTGTTGCTGGAAAAGCGCAGCAGGTCAGGCAGCATCCAAGGAGCAGGAGAATCGATGTTTCGGGCATAAGCCCTTCTTCAGAAATGAGGAGGGTGTGCCAAGCAGGCTAAGATAATAGGTAGGGAGGAGGGATTTCGGGGAGGGGCATTGGGAATGTGATAGGTGGAAGGAGGTTAAGGTGAGGGTGATAGGCCGGAGAGGGGGTGGGGGCGGAGAGATCGGGAAGAAGATTGCAGGTCAAGAAGGCGGTGCTGAGTCTGAGGGTTGGGACTGAGATAAGGTGGGGGGAGGGGAAATGAGGAAGCTGGAGAAATCTGCATTCATCCCTTGTGGTTGGAGGGTTCCTAGGCGGAAGATGAGGCGCTCTTACTCCAGGCGTCGTGTTGCCATGGTCTGGCGATGGCCGAGGCCAAGGACCTGCATGTCCTTGGCGGAGTGGGAGGGAGAGTTAAAGTGTTCAGCCACAGGGTGGTTGGGTTGGTTGGTGCGGGTGTCCCAGAGGTGTTCTCTGAAATGTTCCGCAAGTAGGCGGCCTGTCTCCCCAATGTAGAGGAGGCCACATCGGGTGCAGCGGATGCAATAAATGATGTGTGTGGAGGTGCAGGTGAATTTGCGACGGATATGGAATGATCCCTTGGGGCCTTGGAGGGAAGTAAGGGGGGAGGTGTGGGCGCAAATTTTGCAATTCTTGTGGTTGCAGGGGAAGGTGCCGGGAGTGGAGGTTGGGTTGGTGTGGGGTGTGGACCTGACGAGGGAGTCGTGGAGGGAGTGGTCTTTCCGGAACGCTGATAGGGGAGGGGAGGGAAATATATCCCTGGTGGTGGGGTCCGTTTGGAGGTGGTGGAAATGACGGAGGATGATACGATGTATCTGGAGGTTGGTGGGGTGGTAGGTGAGGACCAGTGGGGTTCTGTCCTGGTGGCAATTGGATTGGCGGGGTTCAAGGGCGGAGGAGCGGGAAGTGGAGGAGATGCGGTGGAGAGCATCGTCAACCACGTCTGAGGGGAAATTGCGGTCTTTGAAGAAGGAGGCCATTTGGGTTGTTCAGTATTGGAATTGGTCCTCCTGGGATCAGATGCGGCGGAGGCAAAGGAATTGGGAATATGGGATGGCGTTTTTACAGGGGACAGGGTGGGAGGAGGTGTAATCTAGGTAGCTGTGGGAGTCGGTCGGTTTATAATAAATGTCCGTATTGAGTCGGTCGCCCGAGATAGAAATGGAGAGGTCTAGGAAGGGGAGGAAGGAGTCTGAGACGGACCAGGTAAATTTGAGGTCGAGGTGGAAGGTGTTAGTAAAGTGGATGAACTTTCAATCTCCTCGTGGGAGGGCCCCTTCTCCCGCCTCCAACACATCCCATCCACCTGGACACCCCGTGCTGGCCTCTTACCTGCCCTCGATCTCTTCATAGCCAACTGCCGCCGCGACATTAACTGCCTCAACCTCTCCACCCCTCTTACCCACTCCAACCTCTCACCCTCGCATCATATAGCCCTCCACTCCCTCCACTCTAACCCCAACCTCACTATCAAACCGGCAGAAAAGGGAGGCGCGGTGGTAGTTTGGTGCACCGATCTTTACATTGCTGAGGCTAAACGCCAGCTCACGGACACCTCCTCCTACTGCCCCCTTGACCATGACCCCACCTCCCACCACCAAACCATAATCTCCCAGACCATCCATAACCTCATCACGTCAGGGGATCTCCCATCCACTGCCTCCAACCTCATCATCCCACAACCCCACATGGCCTATTTCTACCTCCTGCCCAAACTCCACAAACCTGACTGCCCCAGCCGACCCATTGTCTCAGCCTGCTCCTGCCCCACCGAACTCATCTCTGCATACCTCGACACAATCCTGTCCCCCTTAGTCCAAGAACTCCCCACCTACGTTCGGGACACCACCCACGCCCTCCACCTCCTCCATGATTTTCGCTTCCTCGGCCCCCAACGCCTTATCTTCGCAATGGATATCCAGTGCCTGTACACCTCCATCCCCCATCACGAAGGCCTCAAAGCCCTCCGCTTCTTCCTTTCCCGTCGTACCAACCAGTACCCTTCCACTGACACCCTCCTTCGACTGACTGAACTGGTCCTCACTCTGAACAACTTCTCTTTCCAATCCTCCCACTTCCTCCAAACCAAAGGAGTAGCCATGGGCACCCACATGAGCCCCAGCTATGCCTGCCTCTTCGTCAGATATGTGGAACAGTTCATCTTCCGCAGCTATACCGGCACTACCCCCCACCTTTTCCTCCGCTGCATCGATGACTGTATCGGCGCTACCTCGTGCTCCCACGGGTGGTTGAACAGTTCAACCGGCCTATCACCCTCACTTTAACCTCCTTCCACTATCACATTCCCAACGTGCCTCCCCCAAGTCCCTCCTCCCTACCTTTTATCTTAGCCTGGTTGGCACACCCTCCTCATTCCTGAAGAAGGGCTTATCCCGAAACGTCGATTGTCCTGCTCCTTGGATGCTGCCTGACCTGCTGCGCTTTTCCAGCAACACATTTCTCAGCTCTGATCTCCAGCATCTCCAGTCCTCACTTTCTCCTTTCTGAGTGGTGCCTGTCTATAAGAAGCTTGCGCAACAGAACATCAAAAAGACGACAGAGGAAAGTCTGTAGTGACCTCTGGGATGCTCTTTGCCTGTCGAATTTTAACAGATTACAGCACAGGGTGAATCTTTTCTGTGTGGCTGGTTTAGATTAGCAGAGGTGTTTACCCTCTGTTGTAACAAAATGATATTATTAAGCTGGAGAAGGTTCAGAAGAGATTTATCAGGATGTTGCTGGGTCTGGACGGTTTGAGTTATAAAGAAAGGCTGGATAGACTGGGACTGTTTTTTTCACAATAGTTTAGGGGGTTGAGAGGTGACTTTATAGAAGTTTAGAAAATAATGAGAGATATAGATAGAGTTAATGGTAGTTGTCTTTTCCATAGGATGGGAGATTTCAAAATTCGAGGGCACATTTTTAAGGTGAGAGGAAAGAGATTTAGAAAATGACATGAGGGGGAAATTCACAGGGGGTGGTTTACATGTTGAATGAACTTCTTGAGGAAGTGGTGGATGTGGGTACAATTACAGTGCTTCAAAGACATTTGCATAAATACTTGGATAGCAAAGATTTAGAGGGCTATGTTCAGCATGAACTGGTTGGACCAAAGGGTCAGTTTCCAAGCTGTAGGGCTCTGTGACTTTAGACTGAAATATTAACTAAAATCAACTTATGTAATTCAATGGTAATTTCAGTCTTTGTACAAACTTACATTATCACCCTCTATGTGGTTCTCCTATGCACACAGAATTTGTATGGATTGGCTGTAGTGTCACACTGATCAGCATGACTGTAGCAGGCACACCTGCAGACAAGACAAAAAAAAAGGCAATTGCCAAATAATGAAGCATACACACTATTTTGCTTCCAGACAATCTACAATGTGCCAGAATTCAATACTCTGGCAGTTAAAACCTATTTAAGCAGCATGACTCAAATCATAAATGAATTTAATCATCCAGTACAGCTCTAGAAGTTTCTGCACTGACTCCTCCTCCCATCTTTCTGGTATCCAATTAGTTCTTAAATAAATATAGGAGCTTTTACCACTTTAACAACATCTAGGAACCTGTTCCAAGTGATAATAATTTGTCGTGAAAAGAAATTCTTGGCATTGGGCCTAAATTAATTTCTTCTGGTTTGAATGGCCATTGTGATGTAACTTTACAAATTTATCTTTATCTACATTATTTATAACCTTCTATACCTCGGTAAGTTCACTTTCAGAATGTCCATGTTCAAGGCTTTTAAGTGCCACAGTCTTCTTTGATCACTAAACTTCAACACAAATGATCAGCTTTGTGACTTTCCTTTGTATACTCTCCGATGCAAACATGACCCCATTACCCCAGAAATGGACGCAGTACTAATTTGCTGCTGTCTAACTCACAATCAGGCTGAGGGTGGAGTTGTGATCATGGGGCAATTATAGATTTTTAAAATTTTATTTCCATTATTCATTTTTATTTCCATTGATTACTAGATCACTATCATCTGTTTTGCACTCTCATGCAATGCTAAAATATTCCTCAAAGAGGGAAGCATGAGAGAATTGAGGGACAAGCAAATATCATGTAGGCAAGAAGCATAACACAAAACTTTGCATACAACAAAACAGAGTCCAGATTTAAGTGACCTATCTGCATTTGCAAAGTCAATACCTGGCTGGTTACAAATGTTAGAGTGAATGGGCGGATCTTCTTCATCACTGTCTTCCAGCTCTTCTACACCTTCTCTTCTAACCCTGCCTGAACAGGTTGCAGTATTTGTGTAAGGAGTAAAAGAGAAGCTCAAAGTTCTGGATTGTGGTAGGGAAGTGGTACATGCTTACATCACCTCAAGTTTATAATAACAAAATGATTATGCAATCGGGTGGAAATGGAAAATGAGGAGGATGAGTATGAACATTCCAGAACTGACAGATAGTTTCAGTCTCATCACCGTCTCATCTGCTGGCAGTGAATTTATGCAATGTGTATATTCGCTATTTAGGTGCTGTCAATTCTAGATATGCTACACCTTCCTTTACAAAAACAAAGTCACATGGCAGTGAATATGGTGTAATCTGCTTAGGTGATGTGAATGTCAGCACTGTAAGAGACATGAGATTTTGTACATTGAGCAGTGTAAGAGTGTAGTGCTTCCATTGTTAGGAAATGGCGTTTGAAGATGCACACTGACCTTGATGACTTGATGGTCATAGAAGTTGTTGCCCTAATGTGGCCAAATCCTTAGGTCTCGGTAGAGGAACTCACTGTGACAGCTATCAGGTTCCACTGACTTATTAATCGATACCTGGATGATTTCCTGAGCCCCTGTGAACAGAAGAATCGTTCCTCCTCTACAGCACAACTTCCAATGCAGTGTCTGAGAACCTTGGAATATTGTCTTTCTAATGCCCTGCACTGCTATTAGGGACTCATCCCAATCCTGTTCCCGCCCAAACATACCTTGCCATCAAGAAATACAAGCAAGGGAGAGGAGTGGTATTTGGATTTTTTTTTTAATTCATTCATCGAACGAGGGTTGTCTAGATCAGCACATTTTCTCTAGATGTTCTTGACAGTTCTTGAGGCTAGTCAGTCATTCAGGATCTCCAAATCCCTTTGAAGAATCACAGTGCTATCTTTTCCTACTCCGATATGTTCACATTACATCCTTGAACAAGCTAGCAAATTTGAAATATCAGCCTTTTAGAGGTGAGGTGGGCAGAAGGGATGGATGTCATTCTGGGAAAGACACACAATAAGATGAAAATCAGACTGAGAAACACCATAACAGCAGGGTAAGTCATTCATAAGAAGAGTTTGGCAGATGGGGGGAGAAAACTTGTTTGTTCTCATAGTGAAAGACACTCAAGAAATTTCCACACAATCAGAAATGAATTAGGTATTAAAACCAAAGATTCAGTTCAATATTTTATCTAAAGATCAGTTTTCACACTACAGAGGATATCCGAACGATATGGGCAGGAAGTATTTTGTTGGATAATTGAATGTTCAGATAATCGAATGCCAAGTAACACATTAGGACCTTGCAATCTTGCCAAATATTCCAAAATTCAGATAATCAAATGCTGGCTAATTTGTGATTGTTCCAATGAATATCATGCACATTTTTACCTCAAGTCCAACATTTGTTGTTGCCTTTCTGAAACTGTAAAATAAGTGAAGTTAAAAATTAATAATGCATTTTTTACATCACACCAAGACTCAAACAACAAAGAAGAAACATCAGAAATAAAAAGTTAGTCAGAAAATCCACAGCAATTCCACAAAACAACTCCATTACAATGTGATAGTGGACTGCTGCTCCAACAAAATGCAATACGAATTACACGAAGATTTCCTAAGGAGGGCCACATGAGAATAGAGTCCTCGCCTCCCCTTTACAAGGCCATTGACTTAAAAAGAGAAGAGGATATAGGTCTCTGATCTTTAAAGTTCTGTTGCTTTGGGCCTAGTTACGGATCTAGTATATCCTCAGCACTGGAGTCCATCAATCCAAACTGCAGTCCAAACCATAGGTGCACAAAAGGATTGTGAACCTAATAAGAACAAAGACTTGAATTAGTCCTTTTGAAAGGTTTTGTGGCAATCACATTTTTTTAAAAAATCAGATCTGCAGGACCAGCTGAAGGATTCTTCGAGGAAGGAGGAAGTCCAACATAAATGCACTTTTGACATTTTTGTTATAATGCCACGTCATTTCTTGTTACTTTTCAATACAGTGATTGCTAAAGATTGTCCGTTGTACATACTTATAAAACAGACTCATCTATACAATTGTTTATTTGTTTTAAGGGTTGCTCAAAGGTAACTGGCATATTGTAACTTTGTAGATGTTCTTTGTAGATGTACTTTAGTATATTAACTAATGTGCTGGAGGGGTTACATTTTCAAGTACATTTCATTACAAGGCTTGCTCAACCATGAGCAATTTACACTGTACCTCTGAGATCTGCAGATGATCACTCTTGTAGCAATTTAGTTCTGTTTCACTATTTCAATCACTTCCAGGAGTGAAGTATCTAGTCAGCGATAACGTCACTGTTGTGAAAGTTAAAATCAGCTTATATATTGTTACCCTTGATAACAAGGATCAGTAATAATGAAATAGTTTTGATCATATTCAGCCAAATATAAATTGCTTTAATTGTGCCTTATTACACGAATATTAGTGACTCATTAATATTCATATGTTAGATGTTACAACTTTATATACAGATACTTCCACACCCAGTAATTTTTTTTCTTTCCATGCAATATCAAGAATAAGAAATGATTAATAAAAGACAACACAATGAAAGGGAAAACTCCACAAATACAAATTGTCAAAAGAATCAAATTAAAACAAAGCTGTATCTCATATCTGAAATGTGTTTCAAAACTGAGCAGTACATTTTTAAAATGACATAACTCTAATATGAATATCATTTGAAGATCTATAAAAGTGTAAGAATATTTCAAGTGGAAGGTAAATGTTACTCAACCAATCATGATAAATTGGAAAATATCCTCCACTGGTCATCTTAAGTAGAAAACATCTGCCCAATTGATTTGACATATTCATGGAAAGCACTTAAATGATTATTTCTTAAATACTTAATCAAACCTTACCTTCCACTTACAGTGATTTCATTTACTTCATAATATCTGCGCCTGAAGTTCACTGACATTTATCTGGTACGGTATTGGTCTCTCAGGTGAATTCTTACATGAGTAGCCTTGACAAATTCTTGAAGAGCTGGAGAATCACAAAATTCATTGTACCCAGGACGCCTGCTTGGTTCAGAAGTCGATATGTTGAAAGTCACATTTCCACCTGAGCATGGAGTGGTTTTGGTTAAAAATAAATGAATTTGAAAGGAAAGAAAAATATACTAATTCACACCTGAGCAGAATGGAAATGGTTTCCTTAGCAGACAAATAAACCTTTACCTGAAATCACTAACTTATATTAGCAATTCCATGGGCCTTTCACTGTAAATCATGCTGTATGTCGACTGGCATATAAGACAATCTTCAACCTCATGATTTTGCATATATGACCTCCCTTTTCAATCACTGCTCACAGACGGAGCCTGCCTCAATTTTGTAGCCCACAAATACAAGTTTTACTTAACAATACCTTGCAACTGTGCACAAGGCACAAAACAAGTAATACAGATGGTTACAAAGGGTCGTGGGACTTTAAGACACATCCATTTTTTGTTTCAAATGCTGATGAAATTTCAAAATGGTGACAACCTGAACCAACACTGGTGATTCAGTCTTAAACAAGACATTTAAGTGAACTCCGGGTAATCACATATCCTTAGCCATTCATTTTTAAGAGATGTAGAAATCCAAATGCAAGACCACTTACTCCCTGCTCTTTGGATGTTAAGATACTCTTTGCACTCTGTTCATGGCTGGACCTATACTAGTTTTCATTTGATTATTCTCATGATCTTTGCAAATCTCTGCAAACTCATCATCAGGTGACAGAAATTCATCCACCTAAGGGGCATGATAATTCACATAAATGCATGATGCCATCTTTAAAAGTTGTGAACTTATAAAATCATGGGAAAAGTAATTAACAAATAAACTTTACAAAGTAACATCATGAAATGAAATCTCACCCACTGTTCTGAAATGAACCAAGAATATTTTAACCCCCTACCCTCATTTAAATCCTTCTAGTGATTTCTCACATTTCCTGCTAACATTCCACTTGGTAATTGAAAATTGGGTAGAACACAGGATCACAGAACATTGGCACAGGAACAGGCTACTGAGTCCCTCATATAAGTAAGTCTATATAAGCATCTTGCCACATATCTTTAAATACCAGGTTGTCACAGATTGAATGATCTTCACTTAAAACCCATGATCAATATGTTTGTATGGGAAAAGCTGTGTCTCTTCTTATATTTGGAGTATATATCTGAGGTATTTTCCCAAGTGATCATTGATACAACACTGTTGTATTTGCCACCTCTACCATAATGTGGTACTGAGCAATGTTGTTTGACGTAGTTCACTGTCACTAATCCTCCCTTATCTTGGGCCTATCTGGTGATCAGTTGTTATGCATATACATCATCATCTACAGTATCTACAGGAGAGGCACTGTTCTTAGATAACAAGATCTTAGATAACTGTTGTTATGTGAGAGCAATATGTACAACAACATTAGGTCAGGCATATTTACTGGGATCTTAGGGAGCTGGTGCAGATACATTTATTCTCTTCAAAAGCTAGAACTTTTTGACATCACTCAAGAATCTTTTACAACATCAGTAAAAGGAGTATACTGAATATAACATGGACATCAACCTATTCAGGGCAATTACCTTTTAGAATAGTATTATGCTAAATAATTCAGGAGCAAGTTTCTGTGAATTTAAAATAAGACAGTTTTACTCTTGTATACTTACTCTGAAATACCATAATAGCTCACAATCTCAAACACAAAGAATGCTCACAGACACAAAGAAAAGATGCAGATGAATGTGATGTACTGTTACCGGTAACAGTTAATACAATCTCTGGTTTATGATCCCTGGTCTCCCATTTGGCAGGCCTATGGTTTCTTGAAATGATTTGGCGCTTTAAAATTGCACCATCTGATCATCTTCTAGAGTAGAGCAATCACAGCAGACTGACACAGTTAAACCTCTCGAAGGGTGGTCCTTGGGTAAACTTAGATTAGAACAGAGTGCCTTACGATGAGGGCTGCCCTTGAACTGAATGGCTTGCTAAACCACTTCAGAAGATGATTAAGACAGTCACTGGGTCAAAATCCTGAAATTCCTCCCTAATGGCATTGTGGATTAACCCACGGCAGGTGGACTGCAACAGTTTAAGAAGGCAGCTCACCACCATCTTCTCAAGGGCAGCAAGGGATGGGCATTAAATGCTGGCTGGCCAGTGATGCTCATATCCCACAAATGAACGAAAAAATGTTAACAGTATTACTATGGGCCTGGAGCTACAAGTAGACCAGACCAGGTAAGGATTGCCGATTCCCTTCCCTAAATGTACATTAGTGAACAGGATGAGTTTTGATGACAATTGAAAATTGCAATGTTACAATTACATAGTTAATTCTAGACTTTTTATATTGAATTCAAACTTCAACAGCTGACATGGAGGAATTTGATCACAAGTCTCCAAAACTACTCCTGAATTCTGGGTTACTAGTCCACTCACATTACCATCATGTCACCACCTCCACTAAGGATTGTATTTATGTCCCATGTACACCATTGGTGAGAAGCGTTCAGTGGTGTACATTCTCTTAGTTGTGAAGAAAGGTTAGTGAGCTGATGGTATATGAGCTGCTTAGTGCAGAAGCTCCTTTCATGTTTAATTTTGGGTCCTGGCAGATGTAAAAGATGCAGTACCACCGTGGTGTAAGTAGCACTTTAGTAATAGCTACAATGAAATGGCACTCTTACTTGAATAGGAGGCATCTGAGGGAGATACCTGGTATGCGCTCTGTGATGGCAAACTTAAAATGCTAAGGGGCATGTAGCATTATATAGACAGTACCACATACCCTGGCAGAGCTTATCACCTTGCAAAACTGGGACCAGGTTTCCTTGAGTTACCAATCAGCACTGACCTCCACAGCCACCACTGTCCAGGCTGCCTCAGCAGTCAAGATTTCTCTCATTGTCATTTCAAGCAAAAACAGTCCTCGAGCAGAACCTAAACCTTCCGTTGTTGGTCCAGCTCCACTTTTAGTCTGATAGAAACAGGATTCCACACATTGTTACAGAAAACTATCCTGAACATACTCAGGAAATATGCTGTATTTCTGACATGAGCTTGTATGCATATCCCAATCTACATGAAAATTAAAATTCCCCATTAAAACCATGCTGCTTTTACCATTCACTGATATAATCCTCACATTAATATCTATGATACAAAAGTAGACAGAAATCATATAAACACACCAAGCAGAAGTAGGCTGCTTGAACCCCTCCACCATCCAATTACTTCATGCCTGATCGGATTATTCCACTTCACTGTCTGTATCTGATAACATTTGATGTCTTTGCTTATCCACCTCTGTCTTAAAAATGTTCCAAGACTGCTTCTACTGATTTTTGAGGAATTCTAAGACTCATAACCTACTCTAATAAAAAAAATTCTCCTCATGTCTGTCTTAAATAGATGACCGCTGAAAATGTGTTGCTGGAAAAGCGCAGCAGGTCAGGCAGCATCCAAGGAGCAGGAGAATCGACGTTTCGGGCATAAGCCCTTCTTCAGGCTCATGCCCGAAACGTTGATTCTCCTGCTCCTTGGATGCTGCCTGACCTGCTGCGCTTTTCCAGCAACACATTTCTCAGCTCTGATCTCCAGCATCTGCAGTCCTCACTTTCTCCTTAAATAGATGACCCCCTATTTTAATCAGTGACCCTTACTCCCATAAGAGGAAATATCATTTCCACGTTTACCCCAAGACCCCTCAGAATCTTATGGATCAACCAGGTTGCTTCTTACTCTTTCAATTTCCAGCAGAGGCACACATATCCTGCAGGGGTCTCACAGCTGGTTGCAGGGGTGTCAGGGATTTCAATTGTAGAGGACAACTTAAGCTTTTCTCATGAAGCTCTGAGATTTCCTCTTCTGGCCTTGATCTTCTGCACACTAAGCTGGCCTGGCAGAAAATTCACTGCTGCTTCCCATACAGACAACGGTGTTAAAGTTGCTGTTAGGTCCTGGTGACATCACTTAGCAAACAAAAAGTGTTGTTCCATTATTAGTTGAGTGGCATGCTCAGTTCCACGGATTCAAATCCCACACGTTCCAGCAGCTCCAGGGCAGGGAGAATGAGCTGAGCAATTTTAATTGCCTAGCAGCCCAGTTCCTTCTCAATTGAGTGGGTTAATGACACCACATGAATTTCTTTATCTCGTCTCAGAGACAGAAAACATTAGCCTTGTTTTGTTGCTCCAGTACAATTCTTGCTCTTTGACTGACAGAAATTAACACGATGATGGATTGTTTATCTCAAGCAATAACATCAAATCAGGCACTGATAACACAGTCCTGGCAAAAAGACTCTGCAACTGTGACTACTTGGGCAGTATGCCACTGTTGCACAGAGAGCTGAGTTCACACTAAAGACAAGCCATCATCACTTCCTTGCGAAAGGAGTTTAAATGCCAGTAGCAACCATGAATAATCAAAGCCATTTTGCCAGTGGAAATGAAATAAGCAAAAATGCAAAACTGAGGCTTATCTAGCAAAGCCAACTAATGCCTGGAGCAAATTGCACCAAAGGGGGAAATGAAAACCGAAAAAGAAAACGCAACAGCAACAACTTGCAGAAATACTTCTGATCTACCAGGTGCATGGTGTAGTGGCTCAGCGTGCATCTTATTTTTAATTTGGGAGCTTTACGTCATGGTGGAGCCTAAGCTGACTGTGTGAATTTGGCTTGGGATGCTTTAATAAATTACTCAAATGTCAAAATAGTATTGCTTATGCCATTAGCACAGTTTAGCTTTTACTCTAAATCATCTGCTGAATAATCAAGCATGCTATAGCACATGCCTTAACCAAACACTTTGGGGCTAACAAAACAAAGCAAAAATACAATTGAGAACAACAACCAAATGATACCACACCGGAATTCCGAAATTATATGTGTGCAGTATCTGATAAGCTCCACAAAAACATGCAAAGATGAGCAGAACACTCACCTTGCCTTGTTCCTGCTACTAGCAGATTTCTTACTACTTTGGATTCAGGTGCAAAGAATCTGAGTGATTGTATTGAATTTCCCTCCACTAGGCTTGCATTGGTGTTTTATGCTATAGGGTGGTCTTTCATTTCTGAGACTGAGACATCCTTGTAGATCAGATTTTCAACCACTGCAGTACAAACACTTCAGTCACTTGCTCTGCTTTATTTCCTAAGAGAAGGTCAAGTTTCGCTCCTTCTCTGGTAAATACATTTACATATTGATGAAGAAAATTATATTGAACATTTACATTCCTCACCATCCAAGCCCGTAACACTATGGTAGTCCCAGTCAATCTTTGGTAAATGAAAACCTCTTCCCGTTACAATACAATTATTCTTACATATATCTGAGATCTATCTACATATTTTGCTCCTCAATTTCCCTCTGACTAATGGGGGCTTTTGTACAATCCCATAAAGGTGATCATCCCTTTCTTTTTTCTAATTTCTACCTGCACAGCTTCTTTGGATGACCTTCAAGAATATTCTCTCTAAATGCAGTCATAATAATTTTCTTAATCAAAAACACCACTCCCTCTCCTCTCTTGTCTCCCTTTCTATCTTTCCTAAAGCATCTAAAACCTGGAATATTAAGCTGCCAGTCCTATACTTCCTTCAGCCAGGTCTCTGTAATACTATCATGCCCCACTCCCATACATGCCCTGAGGTCATCAGCCCTACCTGTAAGACCGCTAACATTGAAATAAATACAACTTAATCTTCAGAGTTGCCTCATTCTCTGACTTGATCTTGTCTACCTTTACAAAGTAACAAGGTCCTTATTGATTCAGAATCATGTTTATTTGTCTTTCTATTTTCACTGTTACATAGGGGCCCCTCTACAACCACCTGCCCACCTTCTCCGCCCCCCCCCCCCCCCCCCCCCCCCCCCGCCACTCCCTCCCACACACAGTAATTTACAGGCTCAGATGCTTTTTTGGTTGATGGGAGTTTCAGCTAAGTGCTTGATTTTTTTTGAATATTTTAAATATTTAATCTTTTTGTCTTGGCAAAATTAAAATCTGTAGGGGTAAGAAAGAGTGGTTTTTAATATCTGACGATCTTTTAAGAATTTCTTTTTAGGCTTATTGTTATTGAGGGCATCCAGGAGACAACAGAGTGTAATAGTTAGTAAATTTAGAGACATATTACACAACAGGATCAGTCAGACAGTTATGACTGTCAAGAAAGGTTTGTAGCTATTCCTCTCTCACACAGATGTTTTGTTTTGGGTACTGTTGAAGGGGATAGTCTCTCAGAGGGAAATATAAGTGTCAGTCAGATCTTGGGCTAAGCCGGGTCAAGATTTAAAAGATAATTGTTATAGGGGGCTCTCCCATCAGGGGCACAGACAGGAGGTTCTGCAACCGTGACCAGGTATTCAGCATAGTATGTTGCCTTCCTGGTGTCGGGTAAAAAAACACTTGAAGAATATTGTTAAAGGGGAGAGTGAGCAGCCGGAAGTTATTGTACACATTTGTAAGAATGTCATAGTTAGGAAAAGGGTTAAGGCTTTGCTGAGTAAATTTCAGAGGTTAGAAAGCAGAACCTCAAAGGTAGTAATCTCTTGTTTAATCCATATGCTATGTTCTAATGACAGCAAGAATAAAAAAGATAGGGCAGATAAATCAATAGCCAAAGAGATGGTGCAATGTACAAGAATTCAGAGTTTTGGATCATTGGGATATCTTCTGGGGAAGAAAAGACCTGTTCAAAAGGGATCCTTTTTTTTTGAACTGCAAAGCGACCAATATCCTATGACTGTTGGAGATTGATGGTAAGTGAGTGATGGGGACTAGTGCATCGAGGAGTGTGTGAGATGAGCAGCACAGTTAAGGGGATATGTCACTTAAAGATACACTCATTGACACTACTCCTGTGAAGTTCCTGAATGTTTTGTGGCACCGCATCCAGGTCTTTGGGACTTCATTCCTCACATTATTTGCCAGCACAGTCCAGTTCCTTTGCCTTTGTAAAGTTTGTTTTAAAAAGGGCCTGTTATGGATAGATCACGTCCTTCTTGCTTTTAGCTTTCCCGAGGAAGGTAACCACCACAGCATCAGAAAATCTTGGAGCAAAAATCTTGTGGTAGGTAGAAGCAAACTATGTTGGCTGTTTGAGCAGTCTTGCTGTAGGGGGCATAGCCTAAACATTAGATTAAGACCAGTCAGGTGCAAAATCAGTAAGCACTTTGATGTAGAAAGGTTCTTTTTCTAAAAAATGCATCTGATATGAGATCAATTGTTAATTTCATATGTGTGATTCATGGATTTTTCTTAATCACAAGTATTAAGGATTTTTTGACAAAAGCAGTTGTTTAGAGTTAGTTTGCAGATTGGTCACAGAATGGTGGAGAAGGTTCAAGCAGTTAACTTGACTATTTTTCTTTCTATTTTATAGCCAAACAAACATTTCAACTAGTTCACAGCTCTCTATTGTATTCACTGAGCACTGGTAATGAAGAAATGTTCTGTGACCCTTTATCTTTTTTACATCTGTACTGAAGTACAACCTTCTTATTATCACACCCAATTTATCAGGCAATTTATTTAAGTAGGCAATGACATTAAGCAGCTTTATAAATTAAATGGAAAAGGGTAGAACATGACTAATATTGAAATTTTTTTAAATCAAGATAATGAGAACCAACAGATGTAAAGGACAGAGGTTAAATAAACTACTGAAAGAAAGAGGATTGTAGAAATATTGAAAAACAGATTTTTAAAAAAATTCTCAATAATCAGCACTTTGCACATTCTAATGTATTCATTGGAATAATCATCCCATCCTTCACACATATGATAGATATGGAATAATTTGTGTGTGTGTGATATTGCATTTAGGTTAGTTGTGGCATCTATGGAGCTTAAAAGGGTAAACAACCATTATGACATAAAATTGGATATGTAATTCATCGATGATTAGAAAATGGTTTTGTAAACTGTATATCATAAAAACAAAATGGCACACATTTTACATCTAATATGATTTTATAAATGATTTTAAGGTGAAAGTAGACAAATGTTTGAAGTTATCATACAAATTCAGCAATGGGTTAAGCTCAATAAAGCCCTTTTGTAGAGCATTGCTAGTCAAGATGGGCAGATACAATAGCTACATTGCAATGTGGAAATATAATTCTCAATTGTGATTTCAAGGAGTATAAACATATTGAGGAAACCGAAGGCAATTCACAGCATCAGGATGTTCAAGAGGGCTATTATTGACTATTCCAAAGGTACTTATGCAGTCTCAAGCAAAATACTGCCAATCTAGCTATTCAGAGTTTCCTGTCATTTCCCTTCGAATCTTAACAACTTCTGACTAAGGGCTACTAAACTGCAAAATAATATAGAAGACCTACAAATAATATAAAAGGGAAGGAAACACAACTTTCAAAAAGTTTTGCAAATTTACACAAAGACTTCAGTGCAATTAAAGTTTAAACATACTGATAAAGATGCCGTATCCAAAACAATTTATAATCATATTCATTGAAATTAGCTGAAACATAAAATGTTGAATGATCCCATATCTCAAGTTTGTGCTAGGCCCCTGTCACTTGCAGATTTGAAACTGAACTTGTATTTGGTCATAAAGCAAAATCAGAGCTGGATTTGGGGACTTCCTGTGATTTTCAAAAACAATGACAATAGTACTTTTGCTTGTTCTTCTGTTTCTTGATTATCATTTCTACGCACAGAAAAATATTACACTTCATATTGTTGGTGACATCGTCCATTGCCTGTTCAATTGAACTTATCCTCATCTAAAACACAAATTTCCATCATAATACTGATGAATATTACCCAAGAATACAAACTGTAAAGAGATTTTCACCACGTACAGCCACTTTGATCATTCAATATTCACAAAGGGGAAATTCATTCATGGCGAGAGAGCATAGTTTAAAGTAGGCATCAAAAACTATGGTTTTAGGCTTTCCAATATTAAATAAAGGAGTTGACAACCTATCCAAATGAAGGGAAAATCTGTTTTATGCATCCTCAAAAATAAGAAGAACTTTAATCATAGTTAAATCACATTATCTGCAAGCTAAGAAATAGAGAGATAACATTGAAAGACAGATATAACAACATTAACATTCATGGCAAAGGCAGTTGCTGAACAAAAGACTATTTTTTTTGTTGTTGCTATAGAATCAGAGGAACTGACTAGATGGTTTTATATATGATTTTGAGATGAGAAACCGCTGAATAGCAGCAGCAAGTAAAGGTATCATGAGGTAACCCTATTAAGCTTTCAGCAAAACATGAACAACAAAGGGTCTAAGCAGGCTGAGGGACTGATCATTATGGTTTACAGCTGAAGGTAACAAAGAGAGTGTAGGCACAAAGGAGGTGAGAGTTGAGTTATACCAATCTCTTATACTGAAGACATCTGAGAGCCACATGTCCTAATCTAACAGGAAGAAAATGTCTAAAGATGCAACTGATTTTTGGTGCCACTTGTTCTGGCCAATTGGAACATCCAAAGATTTTAGAACAGGTCAAGTTATGTTTCTTACTTAATATCTGTATTAATAGTTAAAATAATAATGTTTGAGACAGTGCATAACTGTGCTTCTGCTGAGCAAAGTCCAGATATACAGTCTGTACCATCCCATATAGGAGATGTCAGAGGACAATTCCTCCACAAGACAGAGTATCAGACAAACAAATGAAAGGCAGATTTAGCTGTTAACTTAATAAACATGAAATCTGACCATTAGTATAGGATAAGAAGTGAAACTAAGTCAGGGCAGTGCCTTGCAGTTACACGATAGAGGGAAGCAGTAGAATAAGATATTGCCAGCTATGTTAAAGCTGCACAAACCTTACAGGACAAGGAAGAATAATGCACCACAGGCACAGGTGCAGATTAGCATGGTAGACAGGCTGGTGGGGTTCAAAACAGCTCAGAACTTTCAATCACATGTATGTTACAGAATGTTATAAAAATCCCGCTTTGATTAATTTGAATTCGGGAGTTGTTTGAACTCCTCACAACTTAGACAAATTACAGAGTTTACTACTGTCAGCAGTACTGCTTTAAGCACAATAATTTAGAGATTGTTCCTTGTATTAGTTTTGAATTAAATAGCTTTCATAGTCCGATAGTAATGAAAACCCACCACTATTGTCAAATATCTCTTTGACTGTGTGCTGATTATTTGTGAAAGTGTGAAGACGATCCAATTTTGCCACGTTTAAATCCTTTTACATCTTAAATTTTATCAATGTAAAGTATTTAAGATACTCTGACTATTTTTACCAGATAAATATGATGTTAACAAAACAGGCATTAACCGAGACAAACAATCAAGGGTTGCTCCTGGTAGCCTGCAGAATCAGGGAAAGAATGGTTTGTTCCATTAGTGTGGAGCTGCATCCCTGAGAAGTCACCAGCCAAGAAACTTCAACATGTGAGCAGTAGCTGATCAATGACCAGGGAGGCTTTGCAAAGGGCGCTAGTTTCCGATCCCCCTTGAAAAGTGGAGAGCTTTAACCTTCGAATAGCCACTTATACTGAAACCTATTTAAGCTTCCTTTAAAAGGAATTTCATTTACCCTAGAACAGAGATTCAGGTCAACAAGAAAGTTGGATCCATTTGTGGAGTCATGTTATATTGGCGTAGTAACATCAGATCTCAATTCAAGCCAATGAACAGAAACTTTCAGCTTAGAAAGTAATTGCTAGTACATTGCCTTCTGCATGTTGACTGCAATGCGGAGGTGGAAAGAGTTTCAGAGCCAGAAACGATAGCAGAATTTAATATTTGTTTTAAAATTTCTTTATTCTTTCATGTGTTGTGGACATTGCTGGCAAGATCAGCATTTGTTGCCCATCTCTAATTACCCTTTGGAAAATGACAGAGAGTCTCCATTATGAACCATTCTGTTCAACAGTGAAGATACTACTATTGTGTTTCTAGCAAAGTAGTCCAATGGCAATGAAAGACTGGCAATATATTGCCAAATCAGGATAATCGAGAATGTGTAGGGAAAACTGAAAGTGATGATATTCCCATACTTCAGTTGTCCTTCGTTTTCCAGGTAACAGAGTTCATGGATTTGGAGAGTACCATCAAAAACTTTGGTAAGGTGTTGCAGAGCATCTTGTAACTGTCACCGTGCTGCCACCTCTCATCGGTCTGTCCCTCTATTTAAATAAGGACAATTGCAGAGATATGAAGAAACAGTTGTCTAAAACAGAATGGGAAAATAGACTAAGGGCAAAATCAGTGGGTCAGCAGTGAAAGATATTTAAGCAGATATTTCATGATTCTGAGCACAATTTTATTCTGGACAAGAAGAACAACTCGATGAGAGGGATGAACTACCCATGGTGAACAATATTGGTCAAGGAGAGTATCCTATCAAAACCTATGACATACAAAGGGTCAAAACATGTGATAGGTCACAGGATTGGGAATTTTTTAACAGATCAGCAGTGAATGACCGAAAAGCTAATAAAGAGCCAGAAAATTGATTTGTGAAAATAAATTAGCAATTTAAGAAAAGCAAACAGCAAGAGCTTCTACAGGTATATAAAATGACAGGAGCTAAAGGAGGTTCTCCTTTTGGGGTATGCATTTGGGTAATTGATAAGTAGCATAGGGAAAAGGTAGAAATGTTCAAACATCTTTGCATTGGTCTTACAGTTCACAACACTATAAGCACTCCAAAGAGAAGAAAAGGTGCTAATGGAAGGAAACATCCTGAACAGTTTCTAACACAAGGGATGAAGTGTTTGACAAACTAATGAGACTGAAGACTGACAAATTGCTAGGACTTGATCACCTGTATCCTAGAATTTTAAAGGAAGTGGTTGCAAAGACAATAGAGGCATTTGTCAAAATATTTTAGTTTCTGGATTCTGGGATGTCTCTCGTGGATTGGAAATCTATTGTTGGAAAATGTTAGAGTAGGCAGATAGCTTTTGATATGGAAAAATGTGAGGTCATGCACTTTGGTAAGAAGAGTCGAAAGGCAGACTGTTGCTTAAGTGGAGAGACTGTAAAAAAGCACAACAAGTTAGCATGCAGGCACATCAAATCATTAAAAAGACAAATGGAATTTTTAGCCTTTATTGCTGGAGGGTTGGAGTTTGCAAAGAGGGAAGTCTTGTTACAACTGTACAGGATGCTGGTGAGGCTGCACATGGAATACTGTGTACAGATTTGGTTCCTGTATTTAATAAAAGGACATATTGGCATTGAGAGCTGTTTAAAAGCAATTCACTCAGCTAATTCCTTGGATGAGTGGAGCAACTTACCAAGAATGACAAAATAGGTTATTTGTTAGGATTTAGAAGAGTGAGGTTGATCTTACTGAATCATGCAAGATTCTGAGGTGACTTGACAGGGTAGATGTTGAAAAGATTTTTCCACTACTGAGTAAATCTTAATCTACAGGAACACAGTTACAGAATAAAACTGAGATGTGAAGGAATTTCTTCCCTGACTGTAGTGAATCTCTGAAACTCGTTACTCCAGAGAGTTGTGATGGTAGTTAGATATTAGAAATATCAGATAATGGATGGCTATGCTGAGCTGGTATGAAGGAGAACTTATAACTTGGGCTAAGTCAGCCAGGATCTTGTCGAATACAATGCAGGCTTGAGGAGTCAAATGGCCTAGGCCTGCTTCTAACTCTTCTGTTCTTATATACACATAAGCAATGTATAGTATTTCACAGAATTCAGGTTCATATGATACCTGTATTAATGATACAATATTTTAATTTGCACTCTTATCATTTTTCAGTTATTTTTACCTTATTCTCCCTCTGGCATAGTGAAAACCAACAAATTGGGACATCTTTGACAGAGCTGAAAATGTGTTGCTGGAAAAGCGCAGCAGGTCAGGCAGCAGGAGCAGAGGGAGCAGGAGAATCGACGTTTCGGGCATGAGCCCATCTTCAGGAATGAGGAAAGTATGTCCAGCAGGCTAAGATAAAAGGTAGGGAGGAGGGACTTGGGGGAGGGGCATTGGAAATGCGATAGGTGGAAAGAGGTCAAGGTGAGGGTGATAGGCCGGAGTGGGGGTGGGGACGAAGAGGTCAGGAAGAAGATTGCAGGTTAGGAAGGCAGTGCTGAGTTCGAGGGATTTGACTGAGTCAAGGTGGGGAAAGGGGAAATGAGGAAACTGGAGAAATCTGAGTTCATCCCTTGTGGTTGGAGGGTTCCTGGGCGGAAGATGAGATGCTCTTCCTCCAACCGTCATGTTGCTATGGTCTGGCAATGGAGGAGTCCAAGGACCTGCATGTCCTTGGTGGAGTGGGAGGGGGAGTTGAAGTGTTGACCCACGGGGTGGTTGGGTTGGTTGGTGCGGGTGTCCCAGAGGTGTTCTCTGAAACGTTCCGCAAGTAGGCGGCCTGTCTCCCCAATATAGAGGAGGCCACATCAGGTGCAGCGGATGCAATAAATGATGTGTGTGGAGGTGCAGGTGAATTTGTGGCGGATATGGAATGATCCCTTGGGGCCTTGGAGGGAAGTAAGGGGGAAGGTGTGGGCGTATTTCTTGCGGTTGCAGGGGAAGGTGCCGGGAGTGGATGTTGGGTTGGTGGGGGGTGTGGACCTCACGTGGGAGTCATGGAGGGAGAGGTCTTTTCGGAATGCTGATAGGGGAGGGGAGGGAAATATATCCCTGGTGGTGGGGTCCGTTTGGAGGTGGCGGAAATGACGACGGATGATACGATGTATATGGAGGTTGGTAGGGTGGTAGGTGAGGACCTCTGGGGTTCTGTCCTGGTGGCGATTGGAGGGGCGGGGCTCAAGGGCGGAGGAACGGGAAGTGGAGGAGATGCGGTGGAGGCCATCGTCGATCGCGTCTGGGGGGACTTTGCGGTCTTTGAAGAAGGAGGCCATCTGGGTTGTATGGTATTGGAATTGGTCCTCCTGGGAGCAGATGCGGCGGAGATGAAGGAATTGGGAATATGGGATGGCATTTTTACAGGGGGCAGGGTGGGAGGAGGTGTAGTCTAGGTAGCTGTGGGAGTTGGTCGGTTTATAGTAAATGTCCGTGTTGATTCGGTCGCCCAAGAAAGGAAAGGTGTAGGAAGGGGAGGGAGGAGTCTGAGATGGTCCAGGTGAATTTGAGGTCGGGGTGGAAGGTGGTGGTAAAGTGGATGAACTGTTCAACCTCTTTGTGAGAGCACAAGGCAGCGCCGATAAAGTCATCAATGTAGCGGAGGAAAAAGTGGGGGGTGGTGCCAGCTGCGGAAGATGGACTGTTCCACATATCCGACGAAGAGGCAAGGCATAGCTGGGGCCCATGCGGGTGCCCATGGCTACTCCTTTGGTTTGGAGGAAGTGGGAGCATTGGAAAGAGAAGTTGTTAAGCGTGAGGACCAGTTCAGTCAGTCGAAGGAGGGTGTCAGTGGAAGGGTACTGGTTGGTACGGCAGGAAAGGAAGAAGCGGAGGGCTTTGAGTCCTTTGTGATGGGGGATGGAGGTGTACAGGGACTGGATGTCCATGGTGAAGATAAGGCGTTGGGGACCGGGGAAGCGAAAATCATGGAGGAGGTGGAGGGTGTGGGTGGTGTCCCGAACGTAGGTGGGGAGTTCTTGGACTAAGGGGGACAGGACCGTGTTGAGGTATGCAGAGATGAGTTCGGTGGGGCAGGAGCAGGCTGAGACAATGGGTCGGCCGGGGCAGTCAGGTTTGTGGATTTTGGGCAGGAGGTAGAAACGGGCGGTGCGGGGTTGTGGGATGATGAGGTTGGAGGCAGTGGATGGGAGATCCCCTGAGGTGATGAGGTTATGGATGGTCTGGGAGATGATGGTTTGGTGATGGGAGGTGGGGTCATGGTCAAGGGGGTAGTAGGAGAAGGTGTCCACGAGCCGGCGTTTAGCCTCAGCGGTGTAAAGGTCGGTGCACCAAACTACTACCGCGCCTCCCTTGTCTGCCGGTTTGATAGTGAGGTTGGGGTTGGAACGGAGGGAGTGGAGGGCTGCACGTTCCGAGGGTGAGAGGTTGGAGTGGGTGAGAGGGGTGGAGAGGTTGAGGCAGTTAATGTCGTGGCGGCAGTTGGCTATGAAGAGATCGAGGGCAGGTAAGAGGCCAGCACGGGGTGTCCAGGTGGATGTGGTGTGTTGGAGGTGGGAGAAGGGGTCGTCAGAGGGTGGGCGAGAATCCTGGTTGAAGAAGTAGGCGCGGAAGCGAAGACGGCGGAAGAATTGTTCGATCTCACGCCGTGTGTTGAATTCCTTAATCCGAGAGCGTAGGGGAATGAAGATGAGGCCTCTGCTGAGGACTGATCTTTCATCCTCAGAGAGGGGTAGTTTTGGAGGGATGGTGAAAACACAGCAGGGCTGGGAGCTCGGACCTGCTGTGTGGCTGGAGCTGTGATTGGGGGCAGGGTTCGGCGTGAGGGCGGGGATGGGGATTGGTGGGGGGGGCGGGGTTAGGCGTGGTGACGGAGATCGGCGTGGGGGCGGGGTTAGGCATGGTGACGGAGATCAGCGTGGGGGCGGAGTTAGGCGTGGTGACGGAGATCGGCGTGGGGGCGGAGACGCATGCGGCGTGGTGGTTGTGCAGGTTAGTGATGTCACTGGGGGCGGAAGTGGCTGCGGCGACGGCAACCCAGGGGGCGGAAGTGGCTGTGGCGACGACAGAAATGGTGTTATTCCCGATAGCCGCGGAGGCCGCGAATCTGTCGGCGATGGTCTTCCTGGCGATCGTGGAGACGGTTGTCTGGGCGGCGATCGCGGAGGCTGCGAGGTCAGTGGGGGCGGAAGTGACGTCATGGTTCGCGGCGGCAGTTGCTGCCGCGGGCGCTGCAGCGGCCGCGTGGTTAATGGCATCCGAGTGATTTCGGAGGCCGATGGAAGATTCTGGAACAGTTGAGGAACCCAGAGTGTGGGGGTAAGTACATTAAAGTTTTTGGTACTTACTGTCTTTAATTTCCGATATAGCTAGGAAGAACTGTTTGTTTAGCATATGGATTCTTCTGTGGATGAAGAACAGTAGAGGTCCTTTGCAGGTCTGTGAGAGTGTTGTCCTGAGCTGGGGTAGGTCTAATTGCAGGGAATGTAGGTAGCGGCGCATGGCTGCAAGCGTGGAGCGAAGGATCCGGAGGGAAGTCTTTCCGATATGGCTAGGAAGACCTGTTTGTTTAGTGTATGGATTCTTCCGATATAACATCTTTGACAGAGACTTGTTCAGCATAACATCATTTTAATGTATAGATTTAATCATTTCAACATCCTAATTCTTTAAAAATAAACTTTTCAAATCAAGATTGCTCAAGTTACCTTATATGGTCCATTCTGCAGATCAACAGTTACGCTGACTCCACCTTCCAAATGAGCTTAATTGTTAAAAACAGAGGAGATCCATGATGACCCAATATTCTTATCATTGATGTGGTCCAATGGTTGACAGTTCAAATTCAGTTGAAGAAGCCAGACATTAGTTGCATCTTCAGCTCCATTTGGAATGCAGTATCTTTGTAAACGTGGAATAACTTGTGGATGGGAGCTTGGTCAACAACAGTTTATTTGGGTGTGCATGTATGGAAATTTACAAGAAAACACTTCATGAATTTCTCTGTCATATTAAAACCAACAATAAAAGAAAACAAATACAAATTCAGTAGGCAAAATAAATCAAATAGCATGCAATTTAATTTAAAAGGCTCTTCACGTTTATCTTATTAACTCACATTTTTGATCAAACGTTAATGCCAATGATAAGGCTGCACTTAAAAAAAACTACTGAGATGTATTTACCTGTTTGTGAGAGCTGTTTGAGAGAACCGTAAATCTTGCATTCTACAATGAACTGCTCAGAGCCTGTGAAATAGTAATCAAAAAAGTCATTATGATTAAAAGGTACATGCCAAATAGGCACTGTATAGAGCACTGGGTCAGCATATTGAGGGAAAGTTTATTGTGAATTATGAACTTCTAAATAGTCTTATTCTGTTACACACCTTATTACCACCAGTCTGCAACTTGGTTTATCAAGAAAACAAATTAGGAGCTAAAACCCTTTCCAAACAAAAAATACTTTTGCTAGTTGTATTATTGGTAGCTGTTTGTTCATTGCTACCATTGCTCATGTGTAATTTTCAGAAACATTTAGCAGTTCTTTGATCATTTCTGCCCTCATGCTCCTGAGTTTCATGCCATACATGTCCAGTTGTATTTTGATGTTGTTTAATGAATACAAAAATTCAATTTCAGCCAAACAATCTCAAGAGTGAAATACATATTTGCACTTGTGGCATATTTGGCATCCATAAAGTGGAACACATGAAGTGTGACAAGTAGGGATAAATTAGTTATGGTCAGTTTTCAGCAGAACAGCGCAGTCTGGAGGAGGAAAGGTTTCACATCATGAAGCCATTTATGACTAAGGCTATTTCATTCACTATCACAAAGAACATTCCAGAAAAAAAGACACATCCCTGTCTTATGCATTTTTTCAACTTCCATTTGAGTCTCACCCGACCATCTGGTATGAAATCCATACAGCAGACAGTATTAGCACGGACCTTTTGGCTGCATTTTCAGCTGTCATTTTAACCCTCCCATTTTGCACTCTGCTTTCAAATACCCAAGAACTGTCCCCAGGCCAACCACAACAACTCCTACACTGGTCTGCTGATGACAAAACGCCATCAATTACTCTGACACTTATTGTTACTAGCTCAGATATTGGCAATCCTGAAATGTAACAGACTCAAAGATTCAGGTCAGCATGTGCTGAGTCAGCAAGGCTGAGCAGAGTATACCCACGCCAATAGAAAAGGATTGCATTGTTACCAGCTTCCCAGGGAGGGAAGGTCACAAATGCATTCTGCATGCAGCTGACTCAGGTGAGGATTAATGGAGTGATGTAGAGAATGATGATAGGCAAAACAGACTGAGATGCCAGCCACAGGAACTTTTGTCACTGTGAAGGAGCATGAAAGAGCCAGACACCAACTTGTCCCAGGGTTTCATAAAGAGGTCCATGCTGATCCTTCCCAGTGCAAACATGGAGGCTAACTTCATCATGTCATCTGTGACCAATCCGTGACCAGTATGTAGTGTTTAAGCTCTGAGCTTTCCTGGGTGCTTCGGCCTTCATTGAATCTGACAATTTTTAAAGAGAAATTCAATGTTGTAGATGTCAGAAAGAATGACGTCTTGAGATTTCACTATTTTAAAAACTTTTATTCTAACAAATACCTAAAGCAAAACAGTGTTGACTAAACAGTATTTTTTCCTAGCGATTTTTGCGAAGATTTGTAGCTCAGGTTGATGATATGGATGTAAGTTAGCGTGCTGAGCTGGGAGGCTAGTTTCGAGATGTTTCATTACTCTGACTAGGTAACATCATCAGTGAGAATCTCCAGTGAAGCACTGGTGGTATGTCCCGCCTCTCTATTTATAGGTCTTGGTTTCTTAAGGTGGGTTATGTCACTTCCGGTCCTTTCCTTTCAAGGTAAGGTAGATAGGGTCTAAATCGATGTGTTTATTGATGGAGTTCCAGTTAGAATGCCAGGATGCATGCTTTAAACAACAAACAGATTTCCCATTTATCTTACTTTTGTTATACGTTACTCTATCCCTCACGTGAACACTTCATCCTGCAGGAACCAATCTAGAAATATTCTCAGCTCCAGATAATCTGTTTCATTTTAACTTGCTCAGCCAGGACTGCACCTTCCTGTGAGGATTACAGAGTATATATGTTCGCTCCAAACTAGGCAAACCTTTCAGCCTCCATTAAGTGCTCACAAACTTAGCCTTCTGTCTAGACACAAGCCCCCATCCTCATTCTGTATCATGACAAATATAGTCAGCATTTTCTCCATTTGATTTGCAGGCTGCCTGCTTCTATATCCTGCTACCTGCCCCCCAGGTGACCACACAGGCCAAATCTATAAACTGCTGTATGTCTGTGATATGAGTTTATGGGGAGGTCTATAACCTAATTACAAAAATTGTTCCCTTGACTTTCTTGCCCAATGCAATAGGAAACACATCAGCTTTGTGTCTAAGCAGAAATATAAAACAACTTTGTTTGATCTCAACTCCCTTTCATCATAGAAGTAAGCACATACTTGACAATACAAATGTTTACAGCTCAATATTTAGAACACCTTTCTGAGCCATTAGGAGAGTCAAAGCTATTTGTAGCATGCTCAACTACTGTGATCATTATCCCCAGGCATAAAAGCACCTCAGGGAACTAGAGCATCTGTTCAAGGGCAGCCTTGGCTGGACCATAGGTTTCTGGATGCCTTCTCCCTTCCTCCTACTCTTCCTCAACTCAAGGTGGCCTCTGTACCTAGAGGCAAAGACTGTGCCATCATGATAGAAAGATTACAGAAGACCATGCAGACCAACATAAAATTACAGACATGCTTCCATGAGTACTGGATGCTGAAAATCTCTGCCTGAGTGATGCAGGGAATGGAACTGTTAGATCTGCATGCTAATACATTGCAGTTTGTCCAAAATATTTTTGGTGTCTACATATTGATATGTGTTTTAATAGAGTGGTTATGTTCCACAGAACCATCTGAGGTGACTAGAATAGATTTACTGCCAACAATCCTTCTTATTGGTGTTAGTCCAAGTTACTGATACCAAATGGGCAAAGATGCTCATGTGAATTTTAGTAGAAGATATGCTCAATATTGATAAACTGTAAAGGTTTATTATGTAGTACTTAACAGCTGGTTGTATTAGATGGTCTGCTGTGAGACATCAAACTCAAACCAACAGTAAATACACATTAGTTTTAGCCACATGAACTTATCACTAAAACAATTGCTTAACAAACACACAAAGACACGGGTTATCTCCTCCCAAGATTAGATCTTCTATATTCTGATGACTGATCTCATGACAGTACATATCTTTTTGATGTACGAACTGTGGTATACATCAGTGTATTATCCATATATGGTCAGTTGTGAATGGAAATCCTTAGCCAGGTGTAGAATGGGCATCACTTGTCCCTGATCAGCCTGGGTCTGGTTCTCTGTTGATGTTCCTAAGATGGCAGGTATGCTGGACTGGTGCATGATGAATATATTGTGGCTGCTACTAGGATAGTGTGTACTCATAGCAAGGATCATCTGGAAATGGTGACCTACCATTTGATTGTGGTTGACTTAACAGTCGTAGGACATACCCTCAATTCCCTAATTAACATGTGAAACATTTAAAGCCACGTTTGCAAGCAATTGCACCCTGCATAATGGATCCTTGAAAATTTCACCCTCCGACAAACTCACATGCTCTCTCCTGTTTCCTTTTGGTGAGTGAAAAGTTAAGAAGTGCACTCTCTTTCTATGCAATATCCCCAGATAGTGAACTGCAAGGTGTTCCTAATGTTACTTGCTCCTACCTGGACTTGTCTCAGGGGGCCACTGAGATCAGAAGTGCTTCTCCAGGTACCAATATTAAAACTAAGGCATTCATAATGACCTCAGATCAGACATGGCAATCCACTGAATTTAAGCATATTGTTTAGCAAAGGAAAAGAAACTAACAAGGATTCCTTTTGTAAAATCTGAAGGTGACTTTGGCAGGTGCTGACGGCTCCTTCCATGCCCTCCTAGATGGTTGTAGGTTGGTTTCCAAAAGGTGGCAATGTGAAGTATCCATTTTCATAGTGAAGCACAGACTCCTGACACACTGTTCCTTACTGAGCTGCAGCTGGAGATATGCTCCATAGAAACTCCCTTGCAGGGGTAGCATATTTTAATGAGGACCAACCTCCTCCTCCTGTCTCTGCATAGCATTTCCCCTCAATGTTACCTATGCTCCATTTCCAGGCCATGTTGCAGCCTAACAGAAGTCTAAATGTGGGCCCATTATTGAATCAGACTGGTGAACCAACTCTTCTGATGTACTTATCAAGATCCAGCAGCACTGCTTTAAAAATGCAAAATGCTCTTAATAGCAATTATAGTCAAGTGAACCTTCCTTCAGTTGTGGATTAAGTGTTGGAAAGGATTATAAGAGATCGGATTTATAATCATCTAGAAAGGAATAATTTGATTAGGGATAGAGAACACAGTTTTGTGAAGGGTAAGTTGTGCCTCACAAACTGAGATAGTGACCCAAAGTGGATGAGGGTAAAGCTATTGATATGGTATCTATGGATTTCAGTAAAGCATTTGATAAGTTTCCCCATGGTAGGTTATTGAAAAAAGTACAGAGGCATGGGATTGAGGATGATTCAGTGGTTTGGATCAGAAATTGGCTAGTTGTAAGAAGACTGACGGTGGTGGTTGATGGGAGATGTTCATCCTGGAGTTCAGTTACTAGTGATGTACCTGTCAAGTATCTGCTATTTGTCATTTTTATAAATGACCTGGATGAAGACGTAGAATGATGGATTAGTAAATTTGTATGACACTAAGATCAGCGGAGTTCTGGATAGTCCGAAAGGATGTTGCAGGTTACAGAGGGACACAGATAAGCTGCAGTGCTGGGTTGAGAGGTGGCAAATGGAATTTAGTGCAGAAAAGTATGAGGTGATTCACTTTGGAAGGAGTAACATGAATGCAGAGTTCTGGGCTAATGGTAAAATTCTTGATATAATGGATGAGCAGAGAATCTCAGTGTCCATGTGCATAGATCCCTGAAAGTTGTCACCCAGGTTGATAGGGTTGTTAAGAAGGCGAATGGTGTGTTAGCTTTTATTTGTAGAAAGATTGAATTTAGGAGCCACGAGGTCATGTTGCAGCTGCACAAAACTCTAGTGCAACCGCACTTTGAGTATTGCATACAGTCTGGTCGCTGCATTATAGGAAGGATGTGGAAACTTTGAAAAGGGTGCAAAGGAGATTTACCAGGATTTTGCCTGGTATAGAGGGAAGGTCTTAGGAGGAAAGGCTGAGGGACTTGAGGCTGTTTTTGTTAGAGAGAGAAAGGTTAGAATGTGACTTAATAGCGACATACAAGATGATCAGAGGATGAGATAGGGTGAATAGTGAGAGCCTTTTTCCTAGCACGAGGGGTCATAGCTTTAAATTGAGGGGTGATAGATATAGGACAGATTTCAGAGGTCTGTTCTATACACAGAGTCGTAAGGTCGAGGAATGCCCTGCCTGCAACAGCAGTAGACTCGCCAACTTTAAGGGTACTTAAATGATCATTGGATAAACATATGGTTGATAATGGAATAGTGTTGGTAAGATGGGCTTCAGTTTGGTTTCACAGGTTGGCGCAACATTGAGGGCTGAAGGGCCTGTTCTGCACTGTAATGCTCTAAGTTCTAGTCCTGCAATAACTTGCATTTACTTTCGCTTAGATGGCTGGTTTACGCTGCAGACCAATGCCAACAGCGTGGGTTCAATTCCTCCGTTGGGTGAAGTTACTCAAGTTCTCAACATCTCCCCTTGCCTGAGGCATGGTGACCCTCAGGTTAAAGCACCACCAGTTGTCTCTCTCTAATGAGACCAATGTTCTGGTAAGACAATGGCAATTTGATCTTATAAAAATCATAGGAACCTCAGATGCTGTAATCAAAAACAGAAATTGCTTGAAAAGCTCAGCAGGTCTGGCAGCATCTGAGGAGAGAAATCAGAATTAATGTTACAGGTCAAGTGACCCTTCCTGAGAGGAAAGGTCCTGAGGAAGGGTCACTCAACCCAAAATGTTAACTCTGATTTCTCTCCAAAGATACAGTCAGATCTGCTGAGCTTTTCTGGCGATGTTGCCTTTATTTTTATTCATGATTAATCATGTCTGTAGGTACAGTAGTTCACAGCCAATGAAGTGCAGCTACTTTTACTTTAGTAGTGTAAAAAGTGCAGCATACAATTTGTACCAATAAGCACATACAAACAGCAATGGAAAGATAACCATTGAATCCATTTTTGTGATTTGTTCATTGAGGGATTATACAATGGGCAGGGCACAGGATAATTTCTCTGTTTCTATTTGAAATAGCACAATGTTTTGTTTTTTTACTAAGGAGTTTCAGCTTACCATTTCACCTAAACAACACCACAACTGATGAATTAGCACACCTCTGTCTGCACTGGAGTGTCAACCCTGATTTCTGTGCTGGAGTTGAGTTGACTTTGAAAGAAAATATAGGTGTAAAAAGTCATAACTAACTATATAGAAGGGATGACATTTGTTTGCAGGCATCAGAGTGAGGGAAGAGGCAAGACAAACATACCTTTCTTTAGGATTTGTCTAAGAATTACAAAAGAGGATAAGACCACATAATATTTGTAAAGCAGGAGGTTATATAATCCCATAGGGAGACAATTGCAGTAGAAACAACATGGGAACCAAAGGGACTTGATCACATTAAAAAAAAGAAAATACAGGACAAATTCAGGAAATCTGGCAACAGCTGTGAAGAGAGAAACAGAGATAGTTTCAAACACAATGGCTCTTTGAATATTCTTTATTCTTCTTATTATCTGATCACTATCCTTACCCTTTCTGTTCTGAACCATCTTTTCAACCATTGTATGAATGTCTCTCCTTGATTTATTGTTGATCAGCTAATCTCAATATTTTACTCATCTCCTTCACTCCCACTTACTTATGCCCCAAACGACAGATGATAGCAGGTAGAGACAAGCCACAAACCACTTAGCATTTACCCAGATCCTCCCTTTCTATAATGTTTCTATTTAAGAGGTTTAGTTTGCTCTAAAAAATCAATTTAATTAAAAATGAAAACATTAGAATGGGCCAAAGACTGTTCATGCCTTTTCATATTTTTCCCCCACTGTTCTGTCTCCTTTTTCTCAGTGGTGGTAGGAATTATCCACCAGTATAAAAATCATTGCAAGTGCCTTTATGGGTAAGCACAAGCGGAAAACTTATAGACTTCAAAATTGATTCTTTTTTATTCAAGACAAACAGGCAACAATATTAAAGCAATTGTTTTAGCTCTGCAGAAATGATAAGACCATTAGATGTGACGACTGAACAGTAAAAACCAGTGCAGTCCATCTTTCAATACATGGATTTGGATCTGGTGTCATCATCAAAAACTGGCTGTTTTTTTTTAAACTATGGGTATTTCCCAACAGATCCACCAAGCTGGAGAAGAAATTGTGACTGGAAGAGGCTCTAACAGGTAAAACTTTCACTTCTGCATCTACTGGGTTTTCTCAGGGGGCCACTGAGAACAGGAGTGCTTCTCCAGGTACCATTATTAAAACTAAGGCTTTCCTGGCCTCAATGTTTATTTGCTACAAATGACACGAGTGCCAAGGAACAATTCCTTTGAACCTGAATGACTTCCCAAAGTTGAGCTTCTGCACAACAATAAATTTTCACTTGTCATCAGTTTCAAACATGAACATTCAGATGAAACCAGAGAGCTAAAAGCTTCTGGGTCACACAGATCAGGATGGTTTGACACACAACTCTCTCCCTAAGTTAATACCAGAACTCAGAGCTCTTCACTCTCTCCTCACCCTCTCTATTTCTGACCAAGAATTTCAGTTAGTGGCAGGAACCAATGTGAAATCGCTCTCATAATTAGGAACACTTACAAAAGACATTAACCTGAAGCTGATTAAAAATTGGGTCACTAACTTCATCAACATAAAGCCAATGAGATGCAATGCTAATTGAACATTTACCATAATATTGAGGCCTCAGCAAAACTGTGTGGCCCCAAATCCAAAGCACCCTATAGACTGATTTTAAGGGTTCAGGTGAGGTTGAGGTGGAAGTTACAATAAGTTACTTATGTTTTAGCTGGCAGTTCCTTTTAAGGGCTGCTGACTACATCAATGTAGAAAGATTTGGAGATGCCGGTGTTGGACTGGGGTGTACAAAGTTAAAAATCACACAATATCAGGCTATAGTCCAACAGTTTATTTGGAAGCAGTAGCTTTCGGAGCACTGCTTCTTCATCAGGTGGTTGTGGAATAGCACCATAAGACACAGAATTTATACTCCACAACCACATGATGAAGGAGCAGTGCATGGAGAGCTAGTGCTTCCAAATAAACCAGTTGGACTATAACCTAATGTAGAAAGAGTACAGTCTGCCCATTACGTGTTTAGTCTGTTTATGTTGCCATTAGGAGTATGGCCCTGAAACAGACATGAACACTAGCATTATCATGTTCAAGCAGCTTAATGTCTGCTTCAGGCACATTCAATGTAGGTAGAGAAATACTCATAGGTCACATATAAAACCTTAACTTATCTCAAGAATGTGACTTAAAAGAAGTTCTGGGATTTACATCTTAATGAACTGAAACCTGCAACCCATTCTAAAGATGAAAGACTTAACAGCAATCTAGGTTTGTTCAACATATCATTTCAGTTGCGTGACACTGTAATCATTTGCCATAAATTCTGTGTCTTATGGTCCTGCTCCACAGCTATCTGATGAAGGAGCAACGTTCCGAAAGCTAGTGGTTCCAGATAATACTGTTGGACTGTAACCTGGTGTTATGTGATTCTTAACTATATTTAAACAGTATAACATGATTGATGGCTCTAATATTTCAGAAGAGGTTTTTGAAACTGTTACCAAATTACCCAGTACCCAACTTATCATTCCAGTCCATTCCGTTAATTTATTAAAGCAAAATATTTTTAAATGGACCATGTGAAAAACAGTGCAGTGATCTGGAACTCAGTGGATCTTGTTGATGCACGCTTCCTCATTGGCCCGGATTAACAACCCAATGAAGAACTTTGTAGTCAATGAGGTCTACCTGGTTCCAATCACTAAACAAGAATGATAGAGTCTGAAAAACCACTATTTACAAAGTACTTGAAGTGTTGTTTGTTAAGAGAATGACACCTTTGAAGGATTACATGTGCAGTGTGGATACAATGTGATGACCCTGCCGTGAACTTAATTTGCTCTGGATCTGCAAGCTTAGTTGGTGTAAGACTTGCTTCATAACTTGCCATGTGTTTTATTGTTTTAAATAAATTAAAACGTTGGACTATTCAATCCTTAATGAGTGATTATTATCATTAACTTGTCATGAAAAACAACAATAAAAAATATCATGCTGTTGAGGCCTATTGCGCTTGAACCATGAATAAGCAAGTTAGCCAATGGAGAAAGACATCCTTGTCAGTCTTCAGTTATGCTAAAATGCATGAGACAAGCCTCAATGTCTTTCTTCATTACAGTGTTGGACTGTGTTGAAAACACAGCTTTCTGGTAAACAGACAAATTCCCATTGCAAGGCCTGTTCAATACATTTGAGAAAAGCAAAATATCAGTGTGTGTTCCAGATTGATAGCAAGCAAGGGAAGGCCAAAATCACATTGCCAGAATATCAACAAAATTTCCTCATTTAAATTAGAACATAACAGACTTCTTAACAGAATTTAAAATATTTAAGCAGCATTCAGACTCAGGTGAGTTCAGTGCAGAAAAGCAAGCCATTAAGGTTTACCTAGTAATTGGGATTGACAGGTGACAGACCTAACAAGTCTGGATTATCAGCTGAACAGTTTAAAATATCTCCAAAATGTATGGATCAAAAGTGACACATTAGTAGACCATTTCAGAGTCAGATTAAATATTCATCTTCATTGTCTGGAATACATGTCATTTCAACAGAAGCCTACAGAATTCATAGAACACTTCATGAGCAGATGCAGAGAAAAGGGTTCATTGTATGGTTCTTTGAAAAAAATGTAGAGCTACCAATCAGGACTGTTAAGTCAATGATCACACCCACTCACATGGAATCTTTCCAAAAGAATTTGCTAGACAAATCAAATTTTTAAAAATTCATTCACAGGAGGATGGTGTCACTGGCTAGATCAGCATTTATTGCCCATCTCTAATTGCCCAGAGGGCAATTAAGATTCAGCCACATTGCTATGGATCGGACGTCACATGTAGGCCGGACCAGGTAAAGATGGCAGTTTCTTTCCCTAAAGGACATTAGTGAACCAGATGGGTTTTTCCAACAATTAGCAATGGATTTGTTGTCACTGTTAGACTCCTAACTCCAGATTTTCATTGAATTCAAATTCTACTATCTATCAGGTCAGGATTCAAACCCGGGACCACATTACCTGGGTCTATGGATCCAGTGATAATACAATTAGGCCATTGCTTCCTATGTGATATAGTGTCAAAGAGCTCCTGAAGAATGGATGTACAAAGTGATCTTCACAGGTCAACAAAAGTTACAGATTCTAAAGTATATATTCAAAAATTGACACCATCATTAGAATGCCCAAACATAGCAAGACATGAGGAAGCTGCGGCCTTCTGCATGCACCAAGAAAATACCCAGCTTTCAATTAATTTTCCAAGTCACATAGCTGAGAAGTGCACCAGAGAAAAAGATTGATGCAGCTACAAAGAGCTAACCCAAAGAGAGCACACAAAGGAGTATCTCCAGACTATAATAAAGAACATCTGGTGTTCCATCGGAGGTGCACACACAAACTGGCCGACGAACTAGAATCTAAGAATCCACCTAGTTGGACAAAAAGTGCGAACACATGTTTCACAAGGTCAATATTGTGGAAAGACTACATACTGTTCAAAGTGCAAGTAAGTAAATTTCATTGATAGTCCGCACTATTAATACTGCTGGGACCAGCAAATACAATTACACCAGCATGTCTAATACTACCACTTTTACCCTTGTAATGTTAATACCTAACATTCATAACAATCTATTGCATCAGCCAAACATCAGAGACACAACACAAACTGCAGCACACTATTCAAGAAACATTTGAAGAATTGAATAAAGAAGAACGGAACTCTTCACTTTCTTCTGAATTAGAGGAGCTAAAATCTCAGCCCTACTGCTGCGGAGAGAAAAGTTAAAGTTCAAGAGGAAAAGGCTGAATAACTAGCTTACGATAAATCCATACTTGAGAACATTATTGAAGTGGAGATGCCAGTGTTGGACTGGGATGAGCAAAGTCAGAAATCCGAAGGGCTGCTCCGCTCAAAAAGCTTGTGATTTTAAATAAACCTGTTGGACGATAACCTGGTGTTACTTGACTTCTGAGAATATTATTACTCAGGTTAAGAGAGCAGGTCATTAACGAGAAACATATTTTGGACCAACAGAAGGCTAACACGTTGATAGAATAGAATCAGAAGAATCCAGGATCTAAAACCAGAAGCATTAAAATGAGCTGGAAATTCTTAAAAACAGAACAATAAATGCCAAGAAGATCCACTTCAAACAGCTTGAGGAATGAAATCAATCAATAGATAATCAGGAAAGAACCATCCTGGCTGCAGTTCATCAAGATAAAGCAAATTCTGGAACAGCAACTTCAGTCCATGAAAGGAAAACTTAACACACAAACAGGAATGAGAGATAATATCACTGATTACTGTGAAAATGATAGGCACCTCCAGACAAAACCACCATCGCAAGGTCTGGATGTACCTGCCAATTACCCAGATGTTACAGAGACTCATAGGCTCACTGTTATTGTGAACAGTTAAATTATCTTCGGAGAGGAGGGGAATGTTGTATGTGTACATTGTCTTTAAAAGAGTCCATCTTTAGGGACTCCATGTGCTGAGTGTAAACAATGTTGCAAGTTTGCCTGGCAGTAAGTCTGATTTGAACCTGCAAGCTAAATATACAGAAATCAGTTGGGTGACTATAATGTTTGCTTCGTAACTTGTTTTACTGTTTTAATAAATTACTATTTTAAATAAACAAACCCAGAGTTAATCAATCCCTAATGGGCAGAGTTAGAAAGCACACAACACCAGTCTAACAGTTTTATTTGCAAGCACTAGCTTTCGGATAATCGGATGCTCCTTCATCCGGTGGTTGTGGAGTATAAGATCGTACCACAGGTCGTAGAACAGGTCATTCTGAGACTATTACCTTTAACATGACACGTAGTGCTTGTCCCATAAGTGTTGGTCCAGTCTGACTACTAGAATCGTTTGTGGTACCACTTGTGAGCATAATATTTACTCTTCCATTAACATTGTATTTAAGTAACCAGTTAAAGAGTAAGTTTATAAATAACAATTTTGTTGCAAAATCCTAATTAACTCATGTCCATTTATTTGAAAATATCTGAAAATAACTGAACTCCACGAATCAATTCAAAGCCAGTTGTCAGAGTTGAAAAAAAAATCAATATGCTTTACACATCTCAAGCACCCAATTCAACCAAACCTCTTTCACAACTTCCATTACTTTCTAAAGTGCATTATTAGAGCAAAACATTCTCAATGAAAAGCATTTTAAACATAAACTATTTGTAAGTAGTTTGAATAGGGTTAAGTAGTGCAAGGAACGTGACTCTATTGCTAGCTCCTTTTTGACTACAACTAAGAAGAATTCACACAGTAACACAAGGCATGGATCCAACCAGGGCCTAGCACAGGGACTAACAACAGCGCCCAATGACCAGGGTTCTAGGTGGTGGGGCCACTGCACTTTGGCTGGGGGCCAAGAGCCTGAGTACAGCCGGGGCTCTGGGCTAGGAGTAGTAAGGGGGCTCACGATTTCTATCTGCGCCTCTGGATCAGACCACAATGTTTGTAAATCTGCTGCTAATTAATGTAAACAGATTTAATAGCAGTATTGTCTACTGGGACTGTATGATTAACTTGCAGTTTTTAAAGCTTGTTATACTTTTACCATTTCGACTCAGCCCAACCTGATAACAACATTGGTGGTTGCATCTGCAATTTGTTCAATGAGAAGAGGTAAATGGAAACTTCCTCCAAGCCATTTATGAAGAAACCGATTCGAGAGTTCTGTGTCTTAAATAAAACAAATCAATAGACAGAATCAATCAATCTTCCACTCATATTTAAAAGAAACATTATTTCTAATTGACCTTCACTTATGTGTACTTCTATCTGATTTCGTTCTGTATTTGATACCTGTATCAATCAAGTCCGGAAATAATGTTTTTACTTGAGTAGAAACATTGATTTGTTGTCACATTACTGCAGTCATATACAGTTGACACAGGAAACATGTCAAATCCCTCTCAAATTATATATGCATATATGTAAATTTCAAAAAATTAGTCAATGCTATTGAAGTTAAATCTACTTTCAATACTGTACAAATAGAACTTTAAAAATACATGGACATCAATGAATGCTAACTCCTTTTCTCAAGTCATAATGTTCATTCCACGTTTTCCATAATAATTATATCATTTGTGATCTTAGATTGAAAGCAATTTTTTTTCATTCTTATTAGAGAGCATTCTACATCAAAGTAGCTATTTAATAAGTAGTGAAAGAATAACAATGTAGCAGAGGTAATTATTATGTACCCCCATAAATTATGACTTATAATAACATATTTGATCACAAATTACAGCAACGATATTTAGTTGTTCCTGGATATTAAGGAAGATTCTGAACGTGGCTTTTCAGGAAGCGTCAAAAAGAGTTCGAAAAAACGAAGCCAGATTGACAGACTGATACCATTATGGAGATAAAGCAGCAGACATATGCATAAATAAAACAGCAAATGGTCTTGGAATTCCAAAGGTAATTTAATATCATGTGACAGCCTGATCAGTACTTTGACTGAATCCTCAAACTAAATAGTGATATTGACAGGACAGAAAACAAGTTTTAAAGAAAAAGCTGCAACGTAATTCTTAATATCTTAATGCAAGTGAATATAAGCATTCTAGAGAAGTTACATGAACAAAACTTAAGGATGGCTGCAGATAGAGAAATCAATATGTTAAATTTTGTGGTTACTATCATGTTCACCCCAAAACTGACTGTGCCTTTACATAAATTGGACATGTACAGGCTGGCAGGGAGAACTTGACATTACAGTCTATCAGCACAGGGCATGGCTCTACATTTCCCCTCACACCAGTCCAATCACTAATTAAGACAGTAATCATGAAATCAGCAACAACTTCCCAAGGTCTTTCTCCCATATCCTGATTAGATTTCCTACAGTGTGGAAACAGGCCCTTCAGCCCAACAAGTCCACATCAATCCTCCAAAGAGCAACCCATCTAGACCCAACTCCCTCTGACTAATGCATCTAAAACTATGGACAATTTAGCATGGCCAATCCACCTGACCTGCACACCTTTCTACTTTGAGAAGAAACCAAAGCACTCAGAAGAAACCCATGCAGACATGGGGAGAACATGCAAACTCCATACAGACAATTGCCCAAGGCTGGAATTGAACCCGGATCCTTGGTGCTGTGAGGCAGCAGTGCTAGCCACTGTGCCACCATATTAGATATCCCATGAAATGCTGTACATTGGTTTATAATGGTCACACAATTCACAGAATTTGATCAACAGTACAACTTACTCTGAAAAAAAGTTTTTTATTCAAAGTTTGTGAGAAGATTTATAGCTCGGGTGTTCGTTGTTGTGGTTCTGTTCGCCGAGCTGGGAATTTGTGTTGCAGACGTTTCGTCCCCTATCTAGGTGACATCCTCAGTGCTTGGGAGCCTCCTGTGAAGCGCTTCTGTGTTGTTTCCTCTGGCATTTATAGTGGTTTGTCTCTGCCGCTTCCGGTTGTCAGTTCCAGCTGTCTGCTGCAGTGGCCGGTATATTGGGTCCAGGTCGTTGTGTTTGTTGATAGAATCTGTGGATGAGTGCCATGCCTCTAGGAATTCCCTGGCTGTTCTCTGTTTGGTTTGTCCTATAATAGTAGTGTTTTCCCAGTCGAACTCATGTTGCTTGTCTATATGTGTGACTATTAAGGATAGCTGGTCGTGTCGTTTCGTGGCTAGTTGGTGTTCATGGATACGGATCGTTAGCTGTCTTCCTGTTTGTCCTATTTAGTGTTTTGTGCAGTCCTTGCATGGGATTTTGTACACTACGTTGGTTTTGCTCATGCTGGGTATCGGGTCCTTTGTCCTGGTGAGTTGTTGTCTGAGAGTGGTAGCTGGTTTGTGTGCTGTTATGAGTCCTAGTGGTCGTAGTAGTCTGCTGTCAGTTCAGAAATGTTCTTGATGTATGGTAACATGGCTAGTCCTTTGGGTTGTGGCATGTCCTCATTCCATTGTCATTCCCTTAGGCATCTGTTGATGAAATTGCGGGGGTATCTGTTTTTGGCGAATACATTGTATAGGTGTTCTTCTTCCTCTTTTTGCAGTTCAAGTGTGCTGCAGTGTGTTGTGGCCCTTTCGAACAGTGTCTTGATGCAACTTCTTTTGTGTGTGTTGGGGTGGTTGCTTTCGTAGTTCAGGACTTGGTCTGTGTGTGTGGCTTTCCTATATACCTTTGCGGTGAATTCTCCGTTCGGTGTTCTCTTTACCATCACGTCTAGGAATTTTTTTTTATTTGCTCACAGGATGAGGGCATCGCTGGCTAGCCTAGCATTTATTGCCTGGAGGATAGTTTGTTGTGGATCTGGAGTCACCTGTAGGCCAGACCAGGTAAGGAATACAGTCTCCTTCCCTAAAGGATTTTAGCAAACCAGATTTATTTTTAGACAATCAACAATTCAGAGTCACTGGACTCTTAGTTTCAGAATTTTTTGATTTAATTCAAATCCACCATCTGCCAATGCAAGGATTCAAACTTGGGTGCCCAGAACATGACTTGGGTCTCTGGATTTACAGTCCAGTGATAATGCCACTAGGCTATCACCTCCCCTAACATAACTGTGGAATAATGTTAAATTAATAATTCGTAGCTAATTTAAGCTATTTTTAATAGAAAGTTGACAATATTTTAGCTTGTATCTTCACTCCATGGCTATGCCGTTAACCTTCATTTGTCCTACATAAACACTTCAAAGTGTTTTTTACTCATTCATGAAGTGTAGCTATTACTCAATACGCCATCACTTTTTGTCCATCTCTAACTATCCTTGAGAGGTTGCTGCCCTCACTTCTTAAACCAGTGCAGCCTATAACAGGGGCTCAGAGCTGGTGGGGATGGAGGGGAAGTGATTTTGTTTTGTTGCATTTTGCTTTCTTTTTGACTGCTTTTTTAAAATCTGTTAATGTGATTGGCTGCTTGGACATGATTGGCTACATGAGGGCATCACTGGGACAGCATACTGGGAATTCTCCAGCAGAGAAAACCTCCAATGAATGCAGTACTACACTCTGCCAGAAGTGAAATTCTCACTAGCAAGAACTTAAGAAACTTACATCAAGACTAGAAGCAAACACCCTTGCTTCACCATAGAATGTATACCCCAGGCCAATGAGAAGTAATGAATTCCAAATCAGTACATGGTTGACTTTCCAACAGAGTCTATTTATTGCCCCCTTTTCTACATCTCTTTAACTAGTTATTGACTTGCCTCCCCAATCCCTGACAGGAAAGGTTTTGTCTTCTCTGTTACCTCACCCCATCTCATCCATAGTCCCCTAGTCCACCGTGAGCAAGTTCTTGCAAAACCAAATGCTTTAGAGCTGACTGCACCCCGCCACCATCCCTCTAACTCAGAGGTGATAGCATAACCCCAACTTTTGCCTAGTAAGATGTTGTGGTTGCCCTCAAATTCTTTTCACACCACTGGTTGCATTCTGGTTGCAACAAGCCATCATTCCCCGTTGTTATAAAGCTCAATTGACAGTAGTTCTGTCTAAACCTGAAAAGTGATGGAGGGTTGATGACCTAATCAAATGGCTTCAAAACAGAGAATGGTACAGCACTTCAAAGAAGTAAACACATAATTCAAAGCTTAGTTTTCTCTCTCTCTCCAGTCCACATACAGATTTGTACGATCTACCTTTTCAGGACAGATCCAGTCTGTCAGCCATTCCTTCCTATCAATACATTTCCATTCGTCTATCCCACATTATTCACCCTGTAGCAAGAGAGTTGTTGCTAGGCTCCCCCTTCTGGCTGACATAATCATCTCGAAGGTCATCTTGCACTAACCGTCCTATCATTTTCTATTCATGTCACGATGGTCTCCATTTAGAATTTCTTTGATCTTTTTAAAACTTCATGTCTTCAGCCAGCTCAGAGTCTACATCTGTGTCTAGTCCCACAGTGAATAAGAATCCTGACTTTGTATCCATTGAGCTCAAATTAAACCCTCCCTTGCTCCAACAACATTAACAGACAGCTGAAGTGCTTCCCAGTCCACACCCGAACTCTTCCCACACCCAGCAGCAGACACTGAGACATGATCTGCTTACACTTGGTTACTCTTTATTTACCTCCTCCATTTCCTGCTGCCTTCTTTTCATGCTTGCAATTACAAAATGCCCCTCCTTCCTTCCACTCCCTTCCTTCCTTCACTATCTCTGACATATACTTTTCAGATTTTACCATTTACACCTCATTCACAGAGATGCTGGACTTTCCCACATATTACTCTTAAATAATCACTTAATTCATTAAGAGCAGAATAGTCTATTTTGTGCAATCCTAATACTTGTTTAATATTATAGAGAAAGATACCAATAGTTTATAACTGATGCAAGATAAAACAATCCCATGTGAATATCATAAAAATCTTGTCACGTGTGGCACTGCTGGCAATGGTTTCCGTCTATTTATTTACCTCATTACCATGTTCTTCATCTATAATGTGTCAATTACGTTAGAATCCACAGAATGAAAAATGACCGTGTTTCAGAATGTTCTGACACCTACTACAACTCCTTCTAAAAGATGTGCAGGCAAAAACTTTGCAAAAATGCAAAGATAGTAATAAGTACAAACTATCGAGGAAAAACAAAATGACCATTTAAATGAGGAAGAAAATTAAAAAAGGAGAGTACTTTATGCAACCATTTTTTCTGTTACGTAAAACATTGATTAATGAAAATAAAATGTTTCACAAATGTAATTTTTTTCAAAACTTCTTTCAGTCTCCAGACAAATGTGGTGAGATTAATAATGTGGAGAAGTAGTCAGCAGTGAACATGGGGCTATGCCTTCATGTTGCACCCTACCAGTCAATCTGGATGATTCAAGTTGAGTGCATTATTGGCTGCTGTCATGATCAGAGTCAAAACCCTGTGTCTTTCTTTAGAAGAGACATAATGCGAAGAAAAATGGCTGGTATAAAGTAAATTTCAGGCTGAAGAGAAAGAGAGAGCAATGAAATGAAACACACAAAGTGGACAGGGAGACACTTTAGTCTGTTAACGTTATTGGAGCAAAGGAAGGTGAATTTGAACTCAATGGATAGAGTGTCAGGATTCTTTTTCACAGGCTGAAGAGAGAGAGTGAAAGAGCAATGAAATGTAACACACAAAGTGTCAAGGAAACATCAGACTCGACTATGATTTCTCACAACTACAAATAGTTTATAACCGATGCAAGATAAAACTTTCCCATGTGAACTCCATACAATAATTATATCATTTAAGGTTCTCTCACTCCAAGTGCTGGAAGGCAGATAGCTAACAGCCAAACAAGACACCCTGCCTCATTCCAAATGTTACAGATCAGTTAATAAAGGGATCAGGACAAAGAGAATTCAGTCTACAAAATTAAAAATTGTGAAACTGACCATTGAACTACCGACATTAACACTACCAAAACCCTCCATGGCAATGGCTACAACATTCAGCTATTCACTCTTCACAAACAATTCAGAGTGGTCCATGTAACTTTTGTTTTTTTTTAGATTCACCTCTTATTTCTAACCTGTATGTGTGTGTGTTGTGTATTTGTTCTAGCATGTAGAAATTAATAAACTTATTATTTTTGTTAATTCAACAAAGCCTAGTTAAATTGGCTCATTTTTAATGCATAAATTCACTGGATTTAGGAGAAAGATTATCCACTAGGGAAGGGGTACTTTTCAAATTAACCTTGTTGCAACCTTTGAGTTGTGGGTGAATAAAGATATAGATTGGCTAGAGACGAGGCAGGACATCACTTGTGAGAGTTGTGTTCTGGTACCTGAAGAGTAACCATATGTAGAATAGTGTATCAAGGAATAAATAATGGGATAAGCTGATACGTTTCTCAATGTTCCCTTTTTCCTGCCTTCTCCTGTAATCCTTGATCCCCTTACTAATCTAGAACCTATCTCTATCTTATATATACTCAATGACTTGGCCTCCACAGCCTTCTGAGGCAATGAGTCCCAAAGATTCACCACCCTCTGGCTGAAGAAATTCTCCTCATCTCAGTTCTAAAAAGTCATCCCTTTACTCTGAGACTACGTAGTCTCTCCTACAAGTGACAACATCTTCTCCACATCCACACTATTCAGGCTTCTCAGTATGCTATAAGTTTCAATGAGATCTTACTTCACCCTTCTAAACTCCAAAGAGTACTGACCCAGAGTCCTCAACAGCTCTTCATATGAAAAGCCCATCATCCACAGAATCATTCTTGTAAACCTTGTCTGGAACCCCTCCAAGGCCAGCACATCCTTCCTTAGATATGTGCTCACAATTTTCCAAATGAGATCTGACCAGAGCCTTATACAGCCTCAGCAATACATCTCTGTACTTGTATTCTAGAAATGAATATTAACATTGTATTTGCCTTCCTAACTGCCAACTGAGCCTGCATGTTAACCTTAAGAGAATCCTGAACTCGAGCTCCTAAGTCTCTTTGTGCTTCAGATTTCTGATGCCTTTCCTGAACCAATCTTACAACCAAAGTGCATAATCTCACACTTTCCCACATAGTGTTCCCACTGTCACTTCTTTTCTCACTTGTCCAAGTTCTTCTGCAGCCTTCCTGCTTTCTCGATGCTACCTGTCCCTCTACCTATCTTTGTATCATTTGCAAAATTAGCACCAATGTCCATAATTCCTTCATCCAGATTTTTAATAGCGAACATGAATAGTTGTGGTCCTAACATTGACCCCTGCAGAACTCTACTTGTCATTGGCTACCATCTTGAAAAAAGACCCCTTATCCCTACACTCTACATTCTACCAGTCAGCCAATCCTCTATCCAAGCTAGTATCATGCCCTAGCTCTGTGGTCCATTATATAATTTAACAACCTCCTGTACAGCACCTTGTTTGATTTGATTTGATTTGATATAGCATGCTTGACTTCATTGTTTAGTCCTTTGAGAATGGGAATTCAGAAGTCATGTTGAGGTTTTACAGGACATTGATGAGGCGTCTTCTGGAATACTGTGTCCAGTTCTGGTTGTCCAGTTATAGGAAGGATGTTATTAAACTGGAGAGATTTACCAGGATGTTGCCACGTATGGAAGATTTGAGTTATAAAGAAAGGTCGGGTAGTCTGGGACTTTTTCACTGGAAAGTAGGAAGTTGAAAGGTGACCTTTTAGAAGTTTATAAAATAATGAGGAATATAGATAAGGTTAATAGTAGTCATCTTTTCCCTAGGGTGGGGGATTTCAAGACACATTTTTAAGGTGAGAGGTGAGAGATAATGAGAAGATAGGTAGAAAAGTCAGTTGTGAAAAAAACATAAGGAACCTACAAAGGGATATAGATAAATGTGGATAAGTGAGCAGCAATGATCTGGCAAATGCAGTATAATGCGGAAAGTGTGAAATTGTCCATTTTGGCAGAAATAATGAAAAAGAAGTCTTTTATTTAAAAGGGTGAGAGATTGCAGAGCTCTCAAATGCTGAGAGATCTGGGTGTTCTACTGGATGTATCACAGAAAATCAATATGCAGGTACAGTTAGAAATCAGGTAAACTATGAAATAATGTTTTATAAAGAATGAAAAACTGAGTGCTTCAGATAAACAAGCCCTTTGTGAGACCGCATTCAGAAAATTATGCAAGTACTGGTCACCATGTTTATGAAAGGATGGTAATACATTATAAGCAGTTCCGACTAGACCAACACCTGGAATGAATGGATTGCCTTGTAAGGAAAGCATAGACAGGCTAGACCGGCATCCTATGGAATTTAGAAGAGTCAAAGGTGAATCAATTGAAAAATGTAAGATCCTGAGGGGGCTTGACCAGGTGAATGTGGAAAGAATGTTTCCTCTTGTGGGAGAATTTAGAACTGGGGTTCGTGATTTAAAAATAAAGTATCACCCACTCAAGACAGAGATGAGGAAAAAAATCTCTCTCAGAGCATTGTGTTCTTTGGAATTCCTTTCATCCAAAGGCAATGGATACAGAATATTTAAATAATTTAAAGGAAGGTCGATATATTCTCAATTACCAAGGGGATGAAAGATTATGAAGGGGATGCAGGTATATAGGTTTGATGTTAAAATCAGATCAGCTGTGAACTTATTGATTAGCAGAGCAAGCTCAAAGGGCTGAGTGGCCGACTTGTGTTCCTTGTTCATATTCATAGTTTATCCTGCCTCACTCCGGGGCTTCACAGTTTGGGATATCTCATTTGGAACATAACAAATTGGGGAAACAAACCAAGGATCTACTCATAACACTGGAAATGTAAAAGTGCTTTTGGACATAACATGATTGATGTACACTACATTTCATAACTACATCTGACGTTTTTAAAATTGTGCTCAATCATGATACATAATGCCTTTTGGTTATTGTTACATTTTTGAACGCACAAGTTATGAATTGTCATTATCCTGAGCAATGTCCTACTCATCGAGGCAAAATTTGATCAAGGGTGACACCGAGACTTCCAATAAAATGGAAAGACAAAGTGCATCGGGACAATGAGAATTGCTGCCAATGGCTGGAGTTATACTTTACATAATGAAAATGCCTGAGGTTATTGCAGGCCTTCAACTCAGCACTAGGACATTGCTGCAGGAGTTGGTCAGGACAATGTCATGAGTTCACCATCTTCAGTTGATTTAGCAATGATCTCTCCCCCATCATAATACAAGAAATATACTTGTCCACTGATGATTGTAATGTGATTGTAATGTTCTCTTAGTTTGTATCCTGAAGGTAAGTTGTACTGATTGAATTAACTGAACTGGTCATAACTATTTCTCTGTATGCCACCTCCGTAAAATAAAACAATTTATTAGCAACATCGAAACAGGAATGGTCTATTCAACTTCTCGAGCCTGTTCCACCATTCAATGAAGTCAAATGGTTGATCTGTTGCCTAACTTCAAAGAGTTTCCATGCTCTATGACTCTATGACCTGCCTTTGACCCAAATCCTTTATTATCTTTGTTTAACAAAATATTATCTCTCTTAGATTTAAATTAATAACTCATCCAAAATCCAGTACCATTTATGGAAGGGAATTCCAAGCATCTACCATCCCTTTGATTCCTGTCAATCCATTTTATTTCTATGTTTGTTTAGTTCATCTTCCATGTGATAGAAAAAAAGCAATAAAAACTGAAATTGCTGGAGAAGCTCAGCAAGTCTGGCAGCATCTGTGAAGACAAAGCAGAGTTAACATTTCAGGTCCAGTGACCCTTCTTTAGAACTATCTGTAGCTCGTAAAAGTTGGTGTTGTAGAGAGGGTAAGGGGGGGGGGGGGGGGGGGGGGAGAGTCAGCAAACAATAAGTGGAGATAGATTGCAGAGAGAGATAGATAGGTAAATAGACAAGGTCTTTTTCCCAGGGTGGGGCTGTCCCAAACTAGCGTGCATAAGTTTGAAGTGAGAGGGGAAAGATTTAAAAAGGACCTAAGGGGCAACTTTTTTGTGCAGAGGGTGGTGTGTGCATCGAATGAGCTGCCAGAGGAAGTGGTAGAGGCTGGTACAATTATAACATTTAAAAGGCATCTGGATGGGTATATGAATAGGAAGGGTTTAGAGAGATATGGACCAAATGCTGTCAAATGGGACTAGTTTTATCTTGGGTATCTGGTCAGCATGGACAAGTTGGACCGAAGGGTTTGTTTCCATGCTGTACAGCTCTATAACTCTACTCTGTTCACAATTCTTCAGAAAACGAAGCAATTTTTTATATGTAGCAAATAACAAAAATACCTACAGATTCCAGCCAATGACTCTCTTCATTATGGAAAAAAACCTAACAACCTCTCCTCAGCACTCAATGGCATTATCATCAAATTTCCTAGCATCAACAACCTGGAAGATTGCCATTGCTTGGAAAACTGACTGTGTATGTCACATTAATGAAATGGTTGTTAGGGAAGATCCAGGGCAGGTTAATCTGAAGCACTTAACTCATATTATGAAAACCTTCAAAAACTCTTCCACCACTTGGAAGACTCAAACAAGAAAATAACAGGACATTGACTTCTTGTCTGCACAGATAAAGCTATAATAATGTTTCAAAAATCTAAACATCGTCCAGGACAAAGCAATCTTTAACAGTGCCTTATCTTCAATATCTACTTCCTCCATCATTGGCAACTCATGACTGTAGTGTACAAAGCAGGAAGGAGGTATTGTATCCCATCACTAAGGTTTCTTCAGCTGTACCTCCCAAACATGTGACCTCCACCATGGGGAAGGAGATTTCTGAAAATATTATCACTTTCAAGTTCCCCTTGAAGTAAAGGCACTATCCCAACATAATATGGTACATATATCACTATTTCTCCTTAGCCAAAGGAGTTAAAATGCTGGAAATCCATTGTCAAAATCATTGTGGGACTACCTTCATCATGTGAACTGCAGGGTTCAAAAGCAAGTCCATCACCATTTGCTCAGTGCAATTACTGTTGGCCTTGCCAGCTATGCCTGTACAGAGGAACCTCGATTATTCAGCATTCAATTATCCAAATTTTGGATTGTCTGGCAAGATCGCAAGGTCCTGATGCTTGGCTAAACTATGTTATCCAGCATTCGATTATCCAGCATTCAATTAACCGAAAGAAATATTCCCGCCCGTGTCCTTCGGATAATCGAGGTTCCTCTGTAAATAAAAACTGATACTTTAAAGGAAATCAAATCAAAAGAATACTTTTATCATTTTAATATATGTTTGTGAAACACATATGGATTTATTTAAAGAAGTCTTTGAAGAAATGCATGAAGTTTTTTGCACAAAAATATTAATACTTGTAGATAGTCAGCTTTTAAGCTTCTTTTAAAATAAGATACCACCTCCCCCCTCCTTCAGTTTGTAGTGTGTATTCACAGCAACATTTAGCAAAAGCAGGCTGGATTTTTTTAAACTCTCTGTCAAGGAGCTGAAATATAGATGAGCAAATAAATGCAAATGAATTCTGAAGCACATCATCCCATTTAGCCTCTATTCATTTCTTTGACTAGACATGGTAGACATGTAGACTTTTACTCTATTGGAGGGTTTAAGAAGTGTTTTATGCGCTGCAAGCTGCATACAAAAAACTGCTTCCTTTCTTCAAAATCCAGTGCTGATTAACTTCTCAAGTAATTGTTGTCTGGCACACATGTACAGCTGAAAAGATGGCAGAGGAGACGAGCTTTAGTTTTCCTTGATATCCACTCTAATCAAATCAAGCAGTGCCACAAAATTGCATCTTTATGGATGAAAGCCCAATGAATGACAAGCAAAACAGGAAAATATGAAGGCAGTTCTAATTTAGGTTCAAATGAAAGATGTGCTTTTCACAATCAATAGAAGAAGCACAAGCCTACCTTGTTAACATAATTGTAAATATATTGTAAATATTTTCCAAGCCAATGCATGTGTACTAGTCCATTTTAACAGAAAGCCCTGCTTTCTTACAGCCAGGAATGGGGCATCAACAAATAGCAGAATTTTCTGATTGTTGGACCTTGTGGCAGACTGCATAATTCAAAGTATTCCGAATAAATTATATTAAAACATTAACAGTGAAGCTTTCAAAACTCTATTGCAGACAACTGAGTCTCCCTGAGTAATATTGTTTGAGCCATGTTACATTCTGAAGTGAAAGAGCACTGACTAGAGTTTAAAGTTTTAGAAAATATGAAATAAAGGAAAATCCTAATCATTTAACAAGTACATTAAGAAAATTAAGGAAAGAGTAGGGCCCATTAAGGACTACAGTGATAAAATGTGCATAGAGTAAAATGATGTCGGTAGGGTTCCAAATGCGTACTTTGTTTCAGTGTTGACCAGGCTAGGGACAATGTGATTTGGAGATGTCGGTGTTGGACTGGGGTGTACAAAGTTAAAAATCACACAACACCAGGTTATAGTCCAACAGGTTTAATTGGAAGCACTAGCTTTCGGAGCGCCACAACCACCTGATGAAGGAGCGGTGCTCCGAAGGCTAGGGACAATGTGGTTATAGAAATCAGCGAGAAGAACTGTAATAATAGACAGAGAGAAGATTCTGAATAGTCCGGCAGGCGTAAAAGTAGATAAATCTTCAGGGCTGGCTGAAATGTATCCGAGACTGTTGAATGAGGCAAAGGATAAAAAACAGGTGTGCTGCAATAATTTCCAATTCCTTTCTGACCATAGAATAGTGGCAGAGGACTGGAAGGTAGCCAATGTGATAATGTTCTTCAAGAAGGGAGCAAGAGATAAGCCAGGAAACTACAGGCCAGTCAATCAGTGATGGAGAAACTATCAAAAGCAATTCTGAGGGACAGAATTAATCTGCACTTGGAGACTCCATCTGCCATGCATTTATCCACTCAGAACATGTATAGCACATCAAAGGTAGTTTTCAGAATACTACCTATCCTGATCAAGTTATTGTTCACCGTATATCATACAAACTCAAAGATGGGTCAAAGGCTGCCCATTTCAGGCCTAGTAAATGCTCAGTCTTCCTCAAGTTACCTTGGAAATTCAAAGTATACCCATAATTTGAATAACAGGATTATTCAAGTTGCTTCACAATACTATTAATCAGTGGTGACAAAAGTCATTCTTCCTATCACAGGAATGAGCAATGTTGTGTATGAATTTCAAAGCCAGTGTGATGACAAGTACATAGTCCATACAATACAATGCAAGGATTAGTTGATTGAATCAAAGAACACATTCCAAGATCTGTTCGTAATAGAGTACAGTTTGTACTCAACCAGCCTGCCACGCACAAAACACATGTCAAAATGTTTTCTGTTCCATGTGACTGGACAGCCCACTTGGGAATCAATCCTTAGTGTGCAAGAAGACACAGTAACAAACAATTCAAGATAATCAGTTGATTTCACCTTGCAACTTATTTGGCATTGTGCATAACCTTGTGGAGTCTATATTTCCTTGCTCCATAGCAATGTCTCAGTCAATCAGAGCCAACCAATCAGCATCATTTCCTTCCTGGGAATAAATTGTTGTGTTTGCTTGAAATTCAGCATTCTTCCCTCTGTCCTGATGAATGCACAATAAAAAGCTTCTGTATTATGTCTGTCTTTTCAACAATATTCAAACTCCATTCATGTTTATTTTTTATGTTTTTCTGTATTTTATGCATAACAATAACTTTTTTTCGTGGAATCGCTACAGTGTGGAAACAGGCCCTAAGGCCAAACAAGTCCACACCAACCCTCAGTAGAGTATCCAACCCAGGCACAGAATTTAAATGTTTTATATAAGAAGCAAATGTAAGGCAACAAAAACAAAGTTTCACACAGTGAATAGTTAAAGTCTGTAACACACTGCATGGAAGTGTAGTGGAGGCAAGTTCAACTGAGGCATTTAAGAGGGCATTGTTTTTTTTTAAATAACTATCCAAGATGCAGGATTATGGGGAAGAGGAAGGAATCTGGCACCAAGTTAAAGTGCTAATGAAGCTGGTGTAGACATGATGGCCCAAACAAACAATTTCCTTCTACCCCATTACAAATGCTGTTTTCTCACCTCTTGAGCTGAGCTCTTTTGTCCATGCCTGGACCAAAGCTGTAATGATGTAAGGAGCTGAGGGGCCCTTGCTCAACTCAAATGAGTGTCAGAGAGTAAACTATTGCTGAGTAAGTGCCACTTGATAGCCCACTGACAGCACTTTTCATCAATTTGCTGACGATCTAGAGTAGACTGACTGGGCATATTGGTCGGATTGAATTTGTCCTGCTTTTTGTGAACAGTTCACGGTTGAGTAATTTTCCACTTTGCTGGGTAAATGCCAGATTTGTAATTGCACGGGATTAAATAGGCAACGGACACAACTATTCTGAAGCATTGGTCTTCAATATATTGCCGTGATTATTTCAGGCTATATAGCCCTGTGTCATAAATTCGCCAGGTGACTCTGCATTTTAAGTATCTCGGAAACTGATCTTGGCATGCTTTCACGCGCTCTTTATTGTACAAGGGCTGATTTCTCCAGCATGACGGTAATAATTAAGTAGACAATATGACAGGTCATGAAGTTGCTAATTGAAATTGAATATAATTCTGATACTGCCGATGGCACACTGCTCCTTGCGCATGCTCAGAATGCAGTCTGGGTAGAGATGTCAATGTCCATCACCAAGAATGGCTCAACAGCTCCATTACTGATTGAGCAGGTCGGGTCCTGAAGGGTGTTGCTGCTAGACTGGGTCAATGGCAGGTGATGAGGGAACTAACAGGAGGAAAACAAATATTTGACCTCATATTCACTAATCGTTCAGCTGCAGATACATCTGTACATGACAGCATCAGTAAGATTGACCATCACACAGACCTTGTGGAGATGAAGTCCTATCTTCATACTGAGAATACACCCCATCATGTTGTGTGGCACTATCATTATGCTAAATAGGATAGAATGCAAACAGATGTGATAACTCAAGACTGGGCATCCAGGAGGCACTGTGTCCCATAAACAGTAGGAAATTGATAATCCAATACAACCTGCAACGTTATGGTCTAATATATCCCCCTCTGAACCATTCCCAACCTGGCTGGAGATAAACCCTGTTTCAAAGGAAAGTGCAAGAGAACATGAAACTAACATCACCATACCTAAAAATGAGATGTCAACCTGGTGAAGCTAGCAAACCAGACTACTTGCACACCAGGCATAAGAAGTAAGTGATAGACAGAGCTAAGCGATCCCACAACTAATTGTTCAGAGCTAAGTCCTCCAATCCTGTCACACCCAGTCATGAATTGTGGTAGTCAATTGAACTGAATTAGCTTTATTGTCACGTATACTCAAATGAAACGTTTTCAATCACTGCATTACAGCACTATCATAGTTACCAATGTAGCTGGGTACAGATACTTAGCAAATTCTTAGGAAACAAAAAAAATTAGAAAATTAAAGAAATAAATAATCCAGCATTATAGGTCATAGGGATAAATTTAAAAAATAAATTAATGAGAAGTTCAGAATATCAATGTTTCTGATTCAGTCAATGCCAACACCTAGGCTCAAAGAAGACCTCCACCATCTCACTGTCTGGTGGTGACCTGCGCCAGGCCCACCAGTGTAAAAGTTGCCCCACTTTCGGTGCCATTTCTTCACCACTGGGCTCACTTTGCCAATGTTGCTGAACCCACATTTGCCCCGCAACCAAGAGTACCTGGCTCTGCTGCCAGGCCAGGCCGCCACCGAGCTCCGAGTTCTGCTCCAGTGGCTGATTACACCTTGCCGGTGCCGCCACCTTGAAGAGTTCTCTTCTGCCGGTGCTGCCGTGCCCAATCACTGGAGGAACTTTGCAACAACTGCCAATAGTCCCAAATGCCAGGAGGATGACCTCGGTGCTACTGTCATCACCTTCTATCGCTGGGAGAAGCGATATCTGCCACTCCGCAACCAATGTGCCACAGAAAAGAAGAAAAAAAACTGAAATGAAAGGAAAATAAAGTGAAAGAAAAGAGCAGAAGGCAAAGTTAAATAAGGAAGGAAAGCAGACAGGAGCAGATGGGCTCTGGGCAAGAACCCGCACACAGCCCTGTTACTCTGCCACCATTTTACATCAATCGATGTAACTCACTGTAGAAGAATGTTCCACAAATATCCACACCTTCAAAAATGGAAGAAAGAGGCAAGCATCTCAGTGCAAAAAATAAGCCTGAAGCATTTGCTACAATCTTCAGTCAGTCGTGCTGAGTGGATGATCCATCGCAGCCTCCACCAGTGTTCCCGAGCATCACAGATGCCAGTCTTCACCCAAATCAATTCACTCCAAATGATACCAAGAAGCAGCTGAAGGCACTGGTTACCGCAAAGGCTATGGACCCTGACAACATTCTGGCAATAGTACTGAAGACTTGCGCTCCACAACTTGCTGCACTTGAGCCAACCTATTCCAGTGCAATTACAACACTGGGATTTACTCAACAATTCAGAAAATTGACCAGCTATGTACTGCACACAAAAAGCAGGACAAATCCAACCTGGCCAGTTACCATACCATCACTCAACACTCAATCATCAATAAAGTGGTAGAAGGTGCCATCAACAGTGCTATCAAACAGCACCTGCTCAGCAACAACTTGCTCATGAAACCCAGCCTGATATCTGCCAGGATTACTCTGCTCCTGACCTCATTATAGCCTTGATTCAAACATGAAACAAACAGCTGAATCTTAGAGGTAAGAGTGACCACCTTGACCTCAAGGCTGCATTTGACCAAGTGTGACATCAAGGAGCCCTAGTAAAACTGAAATCAATGGGAATTAGAGGAAACACTCATGGGATCTGGAATCAATATTGAGGACTTGGAGAGCAACTTGCTCTTATGTGTATACCACAGTGTTGTCACTTCTCATGGGCATGTCTTGCTGGTGAGACACTTCAGTCTAGTCATCAATTGGCCAGACCATTTAAAGATGGCAGATTTCCTTCCCTAAACAGCACTAGTGAAGCAGATGTCTTTTATCATAATCATAAATGGCTTCCTAGTCATTATTACTGAGTTAAAAATCACACAACACCAGGTTATAGTCCAACAGGTATAATTGGAAGCACACTCGCTTTCGGAGTGACGCTCCTTCATCAGGTGATTGTGTGCTTCCAATTAAACCTGTTGGACTATAACCTGGTGTTGTGTGATTTTTAACATTGTACACCCCAGTCCAACACCGGCATCTCCAAATCATTATTACTGAGAGTAGTTTTGAATTTCTCGTATATTAAATCAATTCAAATTCCACAAGCAGCCACGGTGAGATTCATACCCATATTCTAAAACTTACTGTTTTTGGCATCTCAATTGCTGGTTCAATGACAATCTCATTAAATCATCACTTTCGGTGATCTCAATTCAACATCACCTTTGTTTAGAAAATACGCAGCAGAGAAAAAGAGCATTACCCAAGCAATGTTTAAATTAAATGCAAAGATTTAACATATAAATGTTAGCTCAAAATATGAAGAACTGATTTATCCATATCACATTCTGGTGCCAAAGAATGGTCAGCCCAAGCCTCTGTCTGGAATGCTTTGAAGATACTTAAGATTATCAGATGCCAGGTGGTCATCGTAGAAACTTACTCTCATGAATATGAGAAGTGCATTTACTTATTCATTTTGAATGAAAACATATTTATAAATTTTAAAAGCATCATTGAGAATTTGTAGACAAATGCAAATTAATTACAGTCTTGATGACATATAATAAAGGTCTGGAGAAATGGATAACCTATGCAACAGCTTTCTTATCAAAATATTGTTATGCATTTAATGTGTTATCAGTTACACAGGAAACAATGAAAAATGAAAGTCAATTGGTATAAAGTTGGTATGAGTAACCAAAAGATGCTTACCATCTCTACTGTCTTAACACAACCAACAGCTGATGAACAGCCAATTTCCTTTTATCACATTATTGCAGCCATGAAGAAACACATTTGTCCTACTCAGCCCACTAAAGATACCAGTACCAATCTAACATATACATGTTTCATATCAGTGGAATCCTCGGAGTATGAGGAATTCAACAATATATAACAAGTGGTATGACAGTTTATTTACTGGGAGAAAATTGTCTCTATCGAAGAAGAGAAACTCAAATGTAATTTCAAAGCCAAATATCACTATTCTAATAAGGCAATATTTCTTGATAAACTATTTTCCCTAAAAATGTGACATAGCATTTAAATTTTCATGAACTGAGGATTTTAGATAAATATTGCATATATATTTGTAGCATGGTTTAATCAGGCAAAATATATCGTATAAATAACTAAGGTCAGTGTTGGAGCATATTTTCATTGGCTCTATTCCACTAAAAATAAATTTTCCACATTACATTCTATACAGATCATTACCATAATATTTTCAACTTGGTATATAACAGCATTTTGAAACAAAAAAAAATACTCTTATGGTTATGGTCTATTCTGGTTTTCCATATTGCTGTAAAATGGTATTACCATAGTGGAAATCAGATGATGCTTTCTACCTTAAACTTCCATCCGTAAATTAATCACATATTTTACATTATGTTTGTTAATCTTAGTGTCAAGGCATAGAAGATGGGAAAATATTGTCAATATATCCAGCTGAGTTGAAATTTCCTTTACCCACCCTTGCGTGAGCCAGCAATAAGTTGTTTAATTGCACCCAACTGGTGCAAAACTGGACATAAATTAATTTTGAATCATTTGAATAATTAGGCTTTTAGCTTAGGATTGCTTCTGGAATTCTCCTACCTGAGAACACTTATCCATTGTTGCAGGCCTGAATGGCCTATAGCATTGCTAAATCCTGCTAGCTTCACAGCTTTCTATCTCCTGTGAGTAGTAGATGGCCTACAGTTACCTGGGCTTCTATATTATCCATTGTCTGACATAATCTGATTTTATCTCACATCCACAAGTTTGGGTTCAAGATAGACTAGTCAATAAGGAGGCAAGGTCAGAGACTGTCTTCAGATTTGGGCTTCTCTATATCATAGATCTAATAAGACTCAATGCTACAATATATGGTATTCAAGTCTATGTCAGGCCTTAATCTCACTTGATACAATATTAAAACACTATTCCATGAACTTTCATGCCTAACTTTAGACAGTATGCTCGACACGCTGGTTTTCAAATGGCTAGACTTCAAGGTTCAGCCTAGCTCTGTGTGTTTTCCTCTTTTTCTCTCTCTTTCCTAATTCCGCCCACACTGTGCTAATTATTCCCAGTGAGAAAAATAGTAAGAAATGTGGGAAAAGCTCTGTGACATCATCACAAGGTTGCTCCAAGGTCCTAAAGTACTGACACAGCAGTTTAACACTTACTTTTCTGGACAGGACAGTTCATTGCTGGCCATTCCATTGTAGAGCCTCCAATCCAAGATTTGGCTGCAAATTCCAAAGCTTATTTCATTCTGGTAAATAGTTGGAGGTGTTCACGCTGCAAGGCAGCAAGCAAGGCTAAACTGATTTCCTCCAAAATGGCCAATGACATCAACATCTTGCATATGGTCAGATTCTTAAAGTGACAGCACAACATATTTACATAATATAAAACATCCCTCCCCCTTTATATCAGAGGTTGCTGCAATGAGAACAATTCACAATATTTGCAATCATATACATAACAGCTAGAGGTCAGGTGTTCTGGAAGATGTCAATGTTCTGGTATGGCTGTCAGAGGACCTCAGGCATCTGTTTATTTTTCTCATTGCTTTTCTGGCCATTCCCTTATTTTCAGACTAACTTTTTGCTGGCTATTCTGTTTCACATTTAAAAACAGCAGTATCTTTCTCTTCAGTTTTTGTGTTGGTTTACCACCACTATTAAAAAAACATTTTAGAAGTCTCTGTTTCATATGCATACTCTCTCAAGTACTTTGTGTGACTTGATGAATTATAAATTTGTTTATAGTCCTTTGCTGAGATATTTCACATGTTACGTTTGTTAATTCCTCTGTCATCTTTAAGCAACTGCACTAAAGAAACAGGCTTAGAGGTACACAGTTTAGTACAATCTCTTCACCCACTATCACCACCACTTTTTTCCATTGCTTTGTGATTTCTGCCAGTTTTTCTTTCACCATCAATGAGGCTTTCAAACTGAGGTTACTTCTCCAATAACTGAAAGAGCTATTTCTTTAATTTAAGAATGTATTTTTGGCCAACATTGAATACCTCAAGTCATTCATTGCCTTCTACTAACAGCCCTGTCCAGTAATACTTTCATAAGAAAGTGTGCATTTAAAAGGTGCCTTTTTGCTTTTTTTAATCTTTGTGCTCTTTTGCCTTTTTGAAACTCTGATGTTCAGATGTGGGATGACAACCTTGGCACTTGCTCTACTGGTGCCTATGTCACTAACTCATCACTTTTATTCAGATCATGTACAATAAAACAAAGTGCTTTTCCAGCATGTAGTCATTCAGATTTGTCACTTGAAGCAAGAACCACATCATGCTTTATTCAGATTCACAATCCAGTGTAATCATTCCTCTCCCTTGCCCAACAATGGTATCCAAAGATTTAATGAACACCACTGGCTTTTCTTTTATTTTAAGTGGAGCTGGGGTGTGTTGATCTTCTGAATCACAGGCATATTCTCTTGCATCTTCTTGTTTCAGATTGCAGACAGACAATTCAGCAACAGAACCCACTTGTTTACTTTGTACTTGACACTGAGATGAAATACCGCAGTCTCATTTTTCCACTCTTTAGGAGGATCAGGCTTAGCAAGTTCACAGTGTAGAGTGATGGTGTTGCCTTCGTCAGCTCCCTTGCTCTGAAACCCTTCTGAAGTACCAGAATAGTACTCACTTTCAAGGCAGCACAGGTTTGTTGGTCTCCAACACCTCAAGTATATCTACTACTATCTTCTGGTTTAGGCCCATGAATAACCATCTCAATGATGGTTCACTTCAAACTTGGCAGCAAGCTGAAATCGAGTGGATCCTTCTATCCATTGCACTGCTGTATCTGATCTGCTAATTTCACAATGCAAGATGGCTGTATCATTATTCTGTGTTTCCTGATCATTAAGCTTTTGCTTGAAGGTCATAAGCAAGGCTGCAATTATCAGATGAACTCTTGAATTACCAAGGTCACAGGTGTGGTTATCACTATGAATCTTCTCAAGCAGATTAATTGTATGGCTTAATAAAGCGCTATCCTGGTTTGATTCACACTTCTTACATGCTTAGATTTCTCCATCAACCTTTGGTCCGATTGCATAAGGCACTAATCTAGGCTTGCAACTCAACCATTTTGCTTGATTCTCATATTTTGTTTTCAATTTGACAGCTATCATTTCCATGCTTCCCAGATCCCCATTGAAAAAAATGGCATGTTTCTTTAGAATTTGTGACGGATCACTCTCAGAATCTGAAAGGTGATTTACTTCCATCCAATTAAGTTTTATTTTCTTCAACCATGTTCCTATTAAAAAAGCTTAAAGATTTCCTTTGGTAATGTGTAAGGCCAAGCTTCAGACTGACCATATAATAGAACATTCATATTCCTACAACCTTTTAAAGGCACCACTTCATCTCTATATGTTCTTAGTGCAACGTTTGAGAGTTGCAGCACAATGTGACGCAGCTGCATCTGTTCCACAGGTATCAGTGAAACTGCTACACCAGAGTCTGCCTCCATGCTCATGGGTTTGCCATTTCAGTAAGGGAATCCAGTATCAGTTAGTATCACCAACAATGGCCAGCTTGTTTAACAACAACTCCTCTTTGAACTATAGTCTAGTTTTCGAATGTCCTTTTTGTTCTGTGTTGATTTTGTTTTCGCTCTTTGGTTTCTGTACGTTTGCTGTATGCTATTGATGTTTCATACTCAAACAAACCAAGTCAATGTGCCCTTTGTTTCATAGTTTCTACATGCAGCTTCTTTACAACATAAATTTGCTGTTGCACGGCCTGCTTTTGCATGCTGATGGCAGTTTTTAATCTGCATTGGTGCTCGTCGTTGCCGCCATTTCGTGAACTCTCTCAGCCACTATTTTGTTGACACTCATACACAAGATTAGTTGAGAAGCCTCCTTAGCTACTAGTTCCATCAAGACTACTATTTCTAGTGCTTTCTGTAAGTCCAGATTCCATTCCATCAGTAATCTCTCCTGGATTAGTTCACATCTTAAACCACGTGGCAGTCTGTCTCTGATAGCATGATTAGTTGTCTCTGAATTCATAATATTCTGTTAACTTCTTTAAAATTCTTCTAAGCTTAGAAACAGATTAAGCACTGTGTTGGTTGTGTTAGTGAAGCCTGAACCTTTCACTAATCACCAATGGTTTGGATGAAAATGGTTCTGTCGGGTTCCTACCATTTCTTTGTTGGTTTTGAAATCTAGTTTCTCTGGCTGTGCCAGACTCCTTAGAAGGTGAAATAACTGCACAAAGGCTGATATCCTATCACCAAGTCACCTTTTATTTACATGTTCATTGAAAATGGGCAATGATTAGCCAGCTCAAAGCTAGTCTCTCAACTGAGAAGACCTTGTGAATTTCTGTCAGCCAGGACTCCCTGATTGACCTGGGTTAACCACCCAATCAAGGATCTAATAGTCAATGAGATTCACCCTGACATGGTTCCAATCATTACAGAAGTTTAAAAGCTCCCCCCCCCCATAATATTAACAAATGCAAGGACAACCCTATCTGCTTCAATTTTGTTAGCTTGAACAAAATAATAGAATCTCAGTATGGGATAGAATAGAATAGTATGAGTTTCAGCTCTCTGTATTTTGATCATACAGTAGTACAACACCAGTATTTTCTTACTTTTTTAAATGGAAAGGCTTGCATAGCATAATACAAAATGAAAATTTGAACACTGCCTCATGTCTTCCCTGTAAGACATGGTACTTTTGAGACTACCTTTTCTTTCGAGTCTACATCCATAGGTCAAAACAATTCCCTCTATGCAGGATACTTGTTGCAGTGTTCCTTCAGAATAAAGCATGTGGAAAGCTTCTTCAGCATTGTTCAACCATTCCCTGATATAAATTCTTTACTATTTTTACCCATTTTCAAGAATGTTCTGGGACTAGAGAGTTTGAGTTGTGAGGAGAGGTTGAATAGGCTGGAGCTTTCTTTCCCTGGAGATTCAGAGGCTGAGGGGTGACCTTATAGAGCTTTATAAAATCATGAGGGATATGGATAGGATATTAGGACAAATGGTCTCTTTCCCAGCATGCAGGAGTCCAAAACTGAAGGTGTTGGTATAAGGTGAGAGAGGAAAGATTTAAAAATGACCTGAGAGGTAACGTTTTCATGCAGAGGTTGGTGCATGCATGGAATAAACTGCAGAGGAAGTTATGGAGGCAGGTACAATTGCAACAGTTAAAATGCTTCTGGATGGGTACATGATTAAGAGGAGTTCAGAGGGATATGGGCCAAAAGCTGGCAAATGGGATTAGATCAGGTTGGGATGTCTGGTCGGCCTGAGTGAGTGGGACCAAAGGGTCTGTTTTCATGTTGTGTGACTCCATGACTATCTGTTTCGGTGAAGCAGTAACGGCTATGATTTCTTCTGTTGTTTTTAACAAAGTACCTCTGGGTTCTGAAGTGAGGGTCACAATTCTGTTTATTTGTTGATGCACCAGTGGGTTCATCTGCTGGATCTCGAAGCAGTTTTATCCTAGTTGCTAGTTTTTTTCTTGCATTACATTTCAAGAAGGATAGGAAACAGTGTTTAACAATAGTAGCAGATAGATTATATGAAGTGTTCTCTCTATAGGGCAGCAAGTGAGACTAAGCTGATTCTCTCCAAAATGGTTAATGATCATATTATTGTGCCATGTGATCAGAGTCTTAAAGTGACAGTCCAACATACTTGGGTTTGTATGTCCATCTTTTGGGTTTTCAACTGGAATACAAGGACAACTATATGGCAGCACGTTTGATGTGAGGAGGCATGAAGGATAGGAAGCCCACTGAGATTCATGAGAACAGGTATGATGAATTTTCAGGCTTTGTGAGGAGTGGAACTTAAGGCTAAAATTCTGGACTTACTGATGTTTGACTAAATTATTGCTGAAGGGCATAATTTGGGAAGGGGCCAGTTTGGTATTGGAAAAGTCAAACTTCAAAATAAAAGGAATGTAACTAATACTTTCTGTGATAATGGAACTGAGCTGGTAATACTCAGCAGTAGAATTGCTAATTGACCACATCTGAATAAGCTCTGCATTGTACCACTAGATTTGGTTTAATTAAAAATCAGCGAGGAAGATTTGGACAAATGCTAGCATTTATTTTGAAGCCAGTACCCCAAGCACTCCAGTGCAGCTCCAGAAACACTATTCCAGGACAAACAAAATGCTTCAAGGACTCTCTAACACTCTCACAGAAGCAATGGAGTGTTGGCCTTAATGACTGGTAGGAGCATGCTACCAATGGTTCAAATATGGCAACCCAGAGTACTGGCAGAGAAAGAAGGTAAAATAAGCAAATCTTACACTTTAACCCACAACCTTGTGGGACAACCTACGCTGCACTCAAAATGCATGGGGACAGCAGGTGAATTCACCCCAGCAACCATCAGGGAAAATAAATCACTGGTTGAATAATGGGTGAAAGTTATCCCCACATAGGGAAAAGTTGGAATCTCTGAGGAGCTGCTTCTTCAATAAGACGCTGTTAACCTTGGTCCACTGGTGAACCTGTCAGGAGTAAATGTGAACAGAAGTAGTTTCTGATTGGAGTAGAAGCAAGAAAGTGAGTGGCACCAACAAGGGGGCAATGTCCAGGCAGGAGAGACCTGTGTGGCCAGGATAGGGTGGGGGCTGGTGAAGACTCAGTCACTGGGCTGGAGTGGGAGTGGAGGGGCTGGTTGTTGAGCTACCACGCCCTGGTTGCTCAGGAAAATGTGAATTGCCAAGCCTTATGGAGTTGGAAGTTATGGAACACAAGCTGTCAGACTGGGAGTAGGGAAGGCACAAAGAAAGCTCTTAGCAAAGACACTGAGGTTGCAAGAGTAGAGGTTTCCTCTGACAGCATGGTCTTGGTAAAGTTGGCTCGAGCTGGAACAGTATCGGGGAGCCCATTTCAATGGTGTTTCCCTTTCCTGACTATTCCATCTCCAACCTCATTTCTATGGCATGTTAAAAATTCACCTCATTTTGCCTCAGTATTTCCTTATATGCTAGGTCCCTTCCTTATATGCTAGGTCCATTATATGCAAGGTCCACAATGATGAGTTAATCTCAGGGTGGTATGCTGTGACCCATAAGAAATACAAAGATCAATGTTTAAGTCAGCTGTGCACAAGCTAGATCGATGACTTTGATGTCGGGACAAAGTATCATATTTCAAAGTTTATAGATGATAAATACTTTGTGAGAATGTGATTTGAGGAGAATGCAAACTGAGTTCAAGGGAATTTAGACAAGCTGAGAGTGTGGGCAAAAACATGAGAGATGAAACATATTGTAGATAACTGTGAGGTTTCCAGTTTAGTAGCAGGAATGAAACTACAAACCATTTCTTAAATAAGGGGAGATTGGAAAGTGTTGGGATATCTAAGGATATCTAAGTATCCTTTTTCATAAGTTGCTCAAAGTTAGCATGCAGGTGCAACGTTTGGATAGAAAACAGTATATTAATCTTAATAAAAAGCGAATTTGTGCGCAGGAACAAGTAAGTCTTGCTTCAATTGTACAGGTGCGCAGGGAGATTCACCAAACTGATTCCTGGGATAGTAGGACTGTTCTTTGAGGAGAGATTGAGGATGCTAGATCTCTACAGTCTGGAGTTTAGAAGAATGAGAGGGGATTTCATAGATACAAAATTCTTAAAGGATACACAGAATACATGGAGAAAGGATGTTTCCCTTGGATGTGGGTATCAAACAAAGAGACACAATCTCAGGATAAAAGGCAAGCCATTTAGGACTGAGATGGGGAAGAACCTCTTAAGTCTAAGGATGGTGAACCTTTAGAATTCTATCTCAAATAGCTGTGGAAGCCCATGATAAGTTCAAAACAAATACTGATAGATTTCTCATTACTAATGACCTCAGAGGATATGGGTATCATGTCGGAATATAGTATTAAGGTAAATGTTGCACAATGATCTAAAACGGTAGGGCTGATTTGAGGGTCTGGGTGACCAATTCCTACTCTTTTGTTCCTATGTTTCTTAAAATAAACTACATTACACACCACAACCCCCACCCCCACAACACCACCCCTGACCATCCTGGAGTAAATTCCATACATTTGGTGCAACCACACTTTCATTATTTCTCCAAATCTTAGGTCAATCTCCTGCTGTAGTTATGATGAAAGGCTTATAAAATCCTCAAGAAATTTCAAGCACAAACTGCATTGCAAAATCTTATCCCAAAATACTCAAACATTCTCAAATCCAAAGGATTAGAATATTTAAACTCATTCGATGATGTTAAAGCAATAATCTTTTCTAACACTATGTTCTGAGGAATCCTGAGGAAGGGCCACTGGACCCAAAACCCAAACTCTGATTTCTCTCCACACCTGCTGCCAAACCTGTTGACCTTTTCCAGCTATTTCTGTTTCCAAATCTTTTATTAACATGTGTTTTCAATGTATGTTGCTGTTTTGACTCATCACTATTTGTGGATACATTGACGTTTTAAAAGCTATTCATATACTTTAAGGAGCAGGCAAGTATCAATATTAATAACCTCTATAGCAATCAAATAATTTTAACTTCCTGCCTTTGTATAGTCTTCAGCACGATATTATCTGGGCTATTCAACATTTCTGTACTCACTGAATATTGTAGATTCCGCTCAGTGTCCAGCTCACTCAGTGAGCTTTTCTCAGAAGAAAATAATAGTGATGATTTCTCACTGTGGGTATATTCTGCTGTTAATGGGTCATCCACAATGTTCCACTTTATTTCACATGGCATTTTAACAAAAAAACCCTGCTTTTCCACCAGGGTGTGTGAATAAAGCCATTTCAGCTTACAAATTATTGCTCTACTAATGCTCCTATTTTTCTGACACCTAATGAATGTTGTAAGCTTTATAATATTTACAGTGTAAGCTTACAAGATAAAATTGGAACATCTTGAGTTGTATATCTCACTAATTCATATTCTTTGGCTGTTCTAGGCAGATTGCTTCTATCCAGTGTGCAAAACACAAGTCACAATCTGTTGTGCAATCTGTTATGCAATGTATCATAGCATTCTGCGTTTTCAGCCCTCATTCATACATTTATTCACTCTCATAATTTACATGAATTGTAACTGAAAATGTATAACTTCACATAAAGCAGAATGCAAGAAGTGTTAATTATTATTAAAAGACAGATTTGTATCCTGCAATTGCACATGTTGCGCAAAAATTAATTTTTACAAGACTAAGCTTTGGGATTTTTTTGCTGATTGATTAAGCCTGCAAGCTTCAACAGTTTTTTTTTTAAATACAGATGTCTACAAAATATTTGTTACAAGTTAATCAATATGAAAGAACCAACATTGAGAAAGATGTAGACAAATACGTTTTCTAATGGTTAAATGAAATACTAGTTAATATATGCTGTGCAGATTGGAAAAAAACTTTAAATGGCTTCATGGAGGTGAGATTGGTGTGTGTGAGAGAGTGAGAGAGAGAGAGACTGCAATATGATCCCACCCACATTCATATCTAACCAGGGCAGGTTTGCAGGTGAGCAGGGAAAGCCTATTCTAATATAGAACAAACAATTAATTTTGAATTTAACACTGCATTCCGACAGCCAGCACTCAAGTTTTCTTACCTGTCTGCAACACACCAGGGTAAACCAAGTAAGAACACAACAAGGCTCACTATAATAAAATTATAGAGAAGTCTTTAGTGAAACTGAATAGCTGCACTCATGCCTAGCAGTGAGGCATGCACAGTACTTCAGTGTCCTTACTGCTTTACAGATGATTTCCAACTTCTTTGTTGTTAGTCCACTTAGAATTTGGTCACCTTGATCTGACTTTTCCTGCTATCAGCAAAGCATGGAGAAACCAGAGGAAATTGAATATTAACTTTGGATGAGAAACAAGAGAAGCATCCTTAGCAATATCAATAGCAACAGAAACAACACCAGCAGAAGCACTATGTGCCTTGTTGCCAACACATACTGCTCCACAGGACAGAGGGGACGGACACAGAGATCTGATCAAAGGAGGATACGTCTCGCAGGATCTAAAAGCAGAGAGGTATTTCTCCCAATATTTCTGAGCACCGGTGCTCAGGCTTTCCTTACAGTTTGCTGCTGACACTCGTAGTCTCCTGTAACAAGAGCTCCTTCCCATTCAAACAGAAAGACACACTCTGCCTGTGCCCTTAAAGATGACTATCACTGGAGACATTCCTGAACTCCACAGATGCTTTGCTTCTTCTTGGAGATCTGTACTCTGAACTGTAAGGAGATAAAATGGTGAATTGTAAAATAGATTGTGTGGAAAAAAGGAAAACAGTACTTATAAAGGGGAGGGGCCTTGAGGCACAGATGAATTGATACTAAAATATGGTTGAGTGCAAGTTTCAACTGTTGAAAAGGGGACGTGAGGACATCTCTGAAGAGAGAGGGATGAGTGGACCTGCAGGTATATTAGTGTGAGGAATGTTGTACAGGAGGTTGCTGAGGAAGTCAGTATGTGGAGGCTTGGCTCTTGAACATATAACATTATTCACCTTGCCTACCCACTGAGGTTCTATTTCTGGACTTCACTGTCTCCAGATCTGAGGGACTGCACACCTGCTGCTCACTCCCTCAGCTGCTCCCATCTACTCCTCCTCCTCCTTAGTAAACATCACCTCACTTCAATCTAATAGATCTTGCAGCAGGACGAAAAGGTCTAAAACCCAGGGAACTAAGTTCCCTCATTTCCTTTCATTTCCAGTGGTTACTGCAGCCTCAGAAATCAATGTATTTTTCACCCTCTTGGATCCCTTCAACGAGAAATTCTTTTAATGATAGATTCAGTGTGTCATTCTGCCCACTTTTCCTGACTGGTTGTAAAAATAAAAATGCAGGAATGTAGATAAATCACCATGGCAAAGCCTGTTCCAACTGTAAAGGTTTGTAACCTTTAACCGGCCTACTCACTTTGTGCAGGTCTATTCAGGGTTGCATGGATAAAATGGGTCAGGGTGGGATGCTCCATTCACAATGCAAGTCTGTGGCCATACTAACCTGACAAAAAAAAAGACTGATTCTTGTCTGATCTCAGAAGCAGAGCAGACACAGGCCTGGTTACTTCTTGGATGGGAGTCTGCCTGGGAATACCAGATGCAGTAGGCTTTATGGGTGACAAGATGGCACAGTGGTTAGCACTGCTGCCTCAAAGCACTAGAGACTGGTGTTAGATTCTAGCCTTGGGAAACTGTCTGTGTTGAATTTGCACATTCTCCCCATTTCTGTGAATCCACTTGAATTATAGCTTCCTGGCAACCAGCGTCCACTGCTGGGTTCCTCATTCAGCTGGATTTAATAGTTTTCCTTCTTGTTGGCAAAGTGTAAGCA